>NW_022900925.1:2824038-2913465 GCF_012274545.1 Fukomys damarensis
AAATGCCTAATGCTTCTTCCTGTAGTGAATTTGTAAAAGGTTGATTCAACCAATTCAACATTGTAGTTCATGTGCAAAAAACCCACATCCTTGAAATCAGCCCTGATTATATGCATGCTGGAAGAAGAATGTGGAGCCTCCCTGGAGAAGCACTTCCCTCGGGATTTGGAAATGTGGAGCTTGGCATTTAACCCAGGCTCACTGCCTATTACTCTACCTGACCTTTGAAACTCATCAGAGCCATTTTTTCTTTTTGATACCATTCTCCACCTGGACTAAGTTAGGAAACTGATGATCTGTCTTCTGTATGGGCTGTGAATGCCTTGAACCAAGGCACTCCTCTTTCTGCTTTGTGACTCCAGCATCTGGCTCAGGGATGGCACATGCAGATTTTCAGTCCCTGTTTGCAGAGTAGCTGATGGGTCATGTTAAACCTGTGCACAGGGACATCTCTGATTTTGTTTCTGATGACATAATCACATAGATTAGTTTTGTTGGCTTTGATATTGAAAAAGGTAGACCCCAAAGCAAGAAGGGGTGTGGTGAATCAGCAGCGGGTTCTGTGTGAGAGGAGCTGTACCTCTCAGAAGGGTAGTTGGGGCACAGTACAGATTTGTTGAATGTTGCGTCCTGTATGAATGAATAAATACTACATGGCCATAGATACTTGAACTCTATTTCCACTGTTGGGAAATGAAATACTCTCAAAGTACATGTGTAATTGTTAGAGAAAATATGCTGAGTACAGAAGTAACCATACATGGTAAACTAATTATGCCAGGTCTATGTAAGAAGATGGGCAATTCTGATTAGATTTCTATCTCCTCCCCAAGATGTGATTAATGTTAGTTGCTTCCCAGAAAAAGGCATGGTGTATATGAGTAGTACATGTTGGCTTACCATTTGCAACTTGATTTTTAAAAAAAGAGAACACTGTCATGGATTTGTTTTTTTCCCTGGGAGTGTGCATGTGTTTGGGGAGAGAAAATGGCAAGGAAGAAAAAGTGGTCAATATGTTGGAGCAGAGGGAGAAGGGCAGAGAATGCCTCTTTTATAGAACAACTTGCTCCTCCCCAGTCATTCCTCTGTCTTAATAGTTCTAGGATTCCCAATGTTCCTGAACATTCATATCGTTCAAGGTATATCCAATATTTATCCTGTATTCACCCCATCTAGAGCCCATTGGGAGTGTGTGTGTGTGTGTGTGTGTGTGTGTGTGTGTGTGTTTATGGCAAGAGTCTCATAGCACCCATGGGATGGGGCAGAGTGAATAAAGAGAGGGTGATATGTTAAGGAAGTCTGTGGAATATACTCTGTTTCCCCAAGTGTGGAATGCGAGGAATCCATCTGAAAAGAGGAGAGTTTGCCAGCTTTGGAGGCTGCCTGCTAGGTCACTCAGGCTAGAAATTAGCCCTTAAACTGCATACTGCCTTAAGCAGACTCCCCACCTACCCACATTTTCCCAATCTCAGAGACAAGCTTCCTGAGGCACTCCTGGCCTTAATGGCAGCTTCCTCTTCAGCCAAAAAGGAGTGGGCAGAGGACAGCAAAGGAAATAGAGGAGAGGGAGGAAATGAGAAATGGACATTGAGAAGGATAAAATGCAGAGGTGAAATGAAGCTTTGTCTCAGATTCCTGTTTGGGGAAATGTGACTTTCCTTCTGGGATCAGATACCAGGACTTAGAGAGAGCTCAGAGAAGAGAGTGAAAGATAAGATACAAGCAAGAGGAGAGCCTGCAGACTGTTGCAGAGAAGAGGAAAGAGGTTGAGCAGAGGGCAAATAGATGCAGATTCCAAGGAAGTGGTAGGCCCCACGTTGACTGGTTTTCTGAGTATTATGGTTTTGGGGATTCTGAGGCTGATTTCAGGTTATAGAAGAGCCAGTTGTCCACTGAGCAGCTTCATTCTTCTCTTCTCTTGGTCATTCATCCTCTGAGGCTTGCAGCTTCAGGACAAGAGCTAGAGAAGCAGCTTGTTTTAGAATCCACACAAATTGTTCGTGGTTTTTGGTCCCATGAGTTGCCCTGCCCACTGAGTAAATGAATAAATGAGCGACTCACTGGTCAAATGAGATTAAAGAGTGCTGCATCATCTTTGGAGAGTTATAGAGCAAATGAACATGTAACAGGTTTACTGCTCGAAAGGGATTTGTTTAATATGGCATTGAAGAAAAATAAGACTTGGGCTGGGGATTTAGCTTAGTGGTTCTGCTGCCTGCTTCATAAGCACAAGGACCTGAGTTTGATGCCCTTGGTACAAAAAAAAAAAAGACAAAGAAAAATAAGACTTGACTGAAACTTCAAACTCATTTACAGGATAGGTCTGCAACCTTTCAAAATTTAGACTGTCTGCTGAGCTGAACAATCTATATGGCTGTATGAGATGGCCCTTATAACAGACCTTCTTTTTCTTTAAGCAACACGTATTAACATCTTTAGAGATATTGGTCTTTTATGGAACACTGTTTAGGAAGCACTAACTTAAGATAACATCTTGTCCATCATGAGTATGCAGCCTGCCCTACGTTCACAGAATTAGCAGGGCAAAAATTCTGAGCGGGGGTTGACTTGTGTCAATGCACTAATCCATCAGTGCTGCCCTGAACCCACTAAATCCTTTTGCAAGATGGTTTCCTGAGATAAGGATGTAGCTTGTGGCCACAGACAGAGAGTGAGATCATTAGTTTTGCATGAGAATCCCATTCACCATCCACAGCCATCAGTTTCCTTGGTTCAGTTCTTTAAAGCACTGGCTCTTCCTCTTCTCTCGTGTCAGTTCTGGAAGATGGTGATAGCAGAAGTGCTCAATGGCCCTTTTAAAAGTTTGAAGGCCACTGAGCTGCAGTACTGTGTATATGCAATAGGTTATTTTTTAATGAGAAAGCCTGTGTCTTAGAATGACAAAGTGCCTGCAAATATATTCTGGGCCTATTTCTTAACTCTAAGTAGTTAATAATAATTCCGTATAAATCTTCATTATTTTTGGTTTAGATTCTAGAACAGTAGTTCCCAAATTTTGCTGCATATTGTAGCTATCTGGGAAACTTAAAAAAATTTTATTAGCATGCAATATGTGTACATGTATTAATTGCACATATTATTGGCATTGATTGTGATTTCATATTCAACCTCCTTTTATCAGCCTTCTTCCTCTTGGCTCTTCTAGGAAACTTTAAGTCTGGGAATTGAACCCAGGGCCTAGCCATATGCTAGGCAAGTAGGCAAATGCTCTATCACTGAACTGCATCCTAGCCGTAATTCTGATTTTAATTCCAATGACTGTGCCATATTCCATTCCAATCAAAATACAATGTTGACAGTGGGATTTCCATTTTTAAAAGATCCACGCAGTCCTAATGTACACAAAATCTGGGTTACAGTGGTTTAGAACTTTAATTTCTAGGCTTTTTTTTTTTTTTTTTAAACACGACTTCCTAAGAGAAGCAGGACAAGCATCTAGTCTTATCCTCATAAGTAATAACTGAAGTCCTAGCAGGTTAAAGAATATGATCAAGATCACAAAGTTGTGTCAGCTTCCAGGTAAGTGTCACTCCTTCTAATGATCTAAGCTAAACCCCAAATATCAGACTAGACTGGAAATGGTGGACATGAGAGACTGAGTGGGCCTGAAGGGAGGAGCTGGCATCGAACACCCAGTGGACTGAGCAGGGACTTTTATGTCTGTAGGAAAAACAAGAAAGCTGCTTCAGTGCAGCCTTCTGCCCCTCCCGTCAATGCTGTTTCTGTCTGGAGATTGCTGGTTTGCATTTCATTTATAGTGAAATAGAATAGAACCTTTGTGCTGGAGTTGCAGGAAATTATAAAAGCCCACATCTTGTCTTCAGACTTAATGTCAACTATTTATCTCTTGCTATTTTCAAATGAACAAGTCCCCTCTATGCATTTTGAGATGGGCTCAAACATTGCATCTTTTAGATTTGTAGTCTCCTGATCCTGATAGCAGCAGGTATGAGAAAGACCTAACATTCTAAAGAGTTTTCCTATTAGCCTGTGTTAATCCACTTCTCATCACTGTGACCAGATACCTGAGAAAAACACCTTAACATGTTCATGATCAGGCAGTGATTTACACATCTCACTGCCAGGTGGCTCTGATTTAATTTTACTAGTGAAAAGATCAATACAAGTGATTAGATTTGTTTGTACAACCAGTGGTACAAGATGCTTGGGGAGGGGAGGGGGAGAGAAGAGGAGAAGAGAGGAGGGAAGGGAAGAGAAGAGAGGAGAGGAGAGGAGAAGAGAGGAGAGCCTGAGAGGAAGGGGCTGGGGACCAGAAATACCTTTCAAAGTCATGCTCCCAGGGATCAGCTTCATTATCTGAGACCCTCCACCCTATAGCCTATGCAGCTATAAACTCATAAATGGATTAATGCTTTGAGGAGGTTAGCACCTTATGTTCTAATTACTTCTCTATGTCCCATCGAGGGTTTAAGCCCTCGATGTATGAGTCTTTGGGAGATATTGTATGTTTAAACCATAACACAGCCACACAGGGCTACGAATATGGGGGCCCAACGAGATATGGTTAGAGGTACTGGGTTATACAAACACACACTGGTGTTGGAACAGTATTCACTAATAACTGGGCTTCACTGATGCTGCAGGCTCATTCATCAGAAACTCAGAAGTAAGTATGAAAGGAACAATTCCAAATCCTTACATAGCAACACCTCAAAATGTGCTTCCACCACCTGGCATGATTTTTTTTACTTCTATTGTACACATGTGGAGAAGAAGTACAAATTGCAACAGCTCTCTAGATATGGAAGACAAGAGTCCTCTTTCATTAGAGGAGCCTGACAAAGGTTGGGTGGCCACTTGAGTGACATGCTCTGTTAGGGAGGACTTGGAATGGATGATGTCAAAATTTCAGATCCTATTGTAGGTCTTAGGACATGATGCTTTATGATGCTTTAAAATTTACTCCATGAAAGTGGTTCTATGGTAGCATTTCTTTCCTAGCATTAGAAAAATTACAGTGTGAATTTTTTAAAAAATGCATTATTGTGGAAAACTGCCAGCAAAGATTCCTGGATCTTTGGATCTAAGTAGGTTTGACGAGTCTTTTTTTCCCTTTTTGGTATGAACGAATCTCCGGGATGCTACCTTTCGTTGAGTATGTTAAAATAAAATGTTGAGATTTGTGGATAATTTAATTTAAGAAAATAGTGAAATTTAAGGTTGCCCCTGCCAATGACACACTTAAGTTTCACAGTAGTTCTTAGGGAAAAAGGGATGGAGAACCTTGGAATGGATTACTCATGGGGGTATTTCATGTACAAACAAGTCAGTCTTATGTTGCAGCTGGAAGAAAGATTTAGAACAATTGTTCTAAACAATTGTTCGAACAAGTGCTTCTCAGGCTGGGCCATGGACCACCCTTGTCATTTGATTAAAGAAGTAATTTCTCAGTCCTCAACACAGACCAACTCAATCAGAATCTCTAGGGCTATGTGTTAATCGGCTTCCCATTGCTGAGACAAAATCCCAGACATACACAATTTAAAGGGAGAAGCCTGTATTATTGGCTCACAGTCTTAGAGGTTTCAGTCCACTGTTGGCTGGCTCTGTGGAAGAAACATCACGGTAGAAAGGCATAGCAGAGTAAAGCTGCTAATCTTATGATGACCAGAAACAAAGACAGCAAGGAAGAGCTCGAGAGAAAGAGGTTCAGAGACCATATATAGTCCTCAAGGTTACGTCCCTATGATCTGCTCAAGAGCGCACCCCCTGCCTTCCAAGTGTGCTTAACTAATCTAGGTATCACTGAGGCCAATCAAGTCGACAAGATTACAGTCACAGTTGGGCCAGTTACTTGTTTTCATATGCTCTCCAAGTGATTTAAGTGCTTGCTAAAATTTGAGAAGCACTGATCTAGACCAGCATCTCCTGGGAACATATTAGAAACCATCTGCAGCCCCTTGTCAATGAGCCTTGGCAGGTACTGGTGGAAATGTTCCATGACTCTTTTAAATGTTTAAAGGCCACAGAGATGGAAAAACTGAATATATTAAATAATGAATTCTTGGATAAAGGCATGTGTCTTAGAACTGGGAAAGAATTAAATTCATCTCCTGGTCCTGTTTCCTGTGTCTAAGTAGGTAAATTATACAACCTTAATGTCTCATGGTATTTCTTAGTTTTTTTAACCATTTGGCTTAGGCCAGTGGTTGTTGAATCAGCCACTGTGGAGGTGGGCCCAGCATTCTATGCATTAAAAATCCCTCCATCTAGAAGCACCTGCAAGTTCAAGAATCAATGACTATAGTTCCCATTGATTTTCCCACCTGTATGGCAACAGAGAGCCTTAGGGATTCCTTTCTCAGACTTCTGTACGGGGCCCTGTAGCTGGCTCCCGGCAGCTTCCCATCTTGGCCACCCCTAGTTCCAGTTCCAGGTGGGTGTGATCTAGTTCCAGATCACAGAGTGTGAACTTGGTATTCATAGCATAAATCTAGGAGACCAGAAGCAGAACACTTGCTGAGATGGAAACCTAAGATGCTCCAGTGAGGCCAGGGGTTAGACAGCCTCCCTCTGTCTTTCCTCCCTTTTCAAGGTGGAGTCAAGCTTAACATTTTGCAGAGACCATAGGATTCAGAATCCCCAGGATGGCTATTGATTGCTTTCTTCTCAGATCAGTTTGAGGAGGCCCTGGCTAACAAGTGTATTTTTCCAAAGACATTTGGACCTGCAATGTGAAGAAAACTGTAGAAATGGATAAGACAAATAATGTAAGAAGGCTGAAGACAGAAGAAGCCAGGGGTTGGGGAGTTATTAACCTTCGAAGTTTCATAATGGAGCCTGACAAAGTTGGAGCATGGAGAATAGGAAGAGACAGGGCTCCATGGACAGACTCTCTTGTTATACGGTAGAAAACAGTGTGTTCAGGGGATGTGAGGGCGTTGCTGTTCATTTTGCTCCAGACAGCTTTAGTTTTGATTCTGTGAGAGTCTTGTGAATGCCCTAACCTGCAAGATCTTGGCATTTGCTTTGAGCAGACAAGATGAACAGCTGTGTTTGTGCTTGGAAGCTTGCCAGGACTTTCCTAGTGAAATGTAATGTCACACATCTTGCTTTCTTTAGCTAGAGGAATACATAATTCTTGCAGGGAGAGGAACCCATTCTGCAGAACATTCTTTACTGACAAGTCTGCCCTCGGGCAAGCTTCAGCTCTTGAATGCCCTGGAGGCAGCTTCAGAATCATCATCATCATCATCATCACAGTAATATATATATTTCCCCCCACTTTCATAGGGACTACATCCCATGATCCCTAGAAGATGCCTGAAACAACAGATAGCACCAAGCCCTAAATACAGTTTTTTTTTTTATCTGTACATGCCTTTGATAATGTTTAGTTTCTAAACTAGGCTCCATAAGAGACCAACAATAATAAAGTAGAACAATTAGAGCAGTAAACTGTAATAAGATGTATAAAACTTATGTATTTCTGGAATTTTTTCATTTGATATTTTTGGATTAAGACTGACAGCAGATAAAGGAGGACTACTGTGACCTCCATTTTTCTCTCTCGATTATTCCTAATCAGTGCTTTTTACTGAATTCAGGTTCAAAGTGGTAAGGTGAATATTTTAACTCTCCTCCCTCCCAAATCCCCATTGAAATGATCAAAGAAGCATACATTTAGAGGAAGTTGGCAAGACAGGCAAAGAGGAATTTGGAGGCATTTTTGGTAGACGGAGTAAGGTGGCAAATGAACAAAGAAATTGTGACCTGCTCATGATTTGATATCTGCAAAGGAACAAATAAATGAGTAGATAGAATTTCTAGTAAAGGGCCCTCCTGCCCCAACAGCCAAAACTTCTGCTCAGCTAGTAAGGAACTTACGGGTTTGTGAGCCTGTTACACTTGAGAGATGTGTGAGCTAGTCAGCCTCAGGATCATCCTGTTCATAGGGATAATACCTACTTTATGAGGTGTAATCAGGATTAAATGAAATCGTGTAGATCATGAAACATAGCTGAAAGTTTAGCAGTCATTGTTTAGTGACTACTGTCATGCACGGTGCTAAAAGCTTTACATAAATTATCTCTAAATACAAGAAACTTCTACCATGACCGTTCTGCGCTAATCACTATTTTACAGAAGAGTCAACTTTGAGAAGTATTAAGAAACATGCTCAAGGTTTACAGCTATGAAAGGAGTAAAATAGTATAATTTTAAATGTGCCCCACAGGCATGAGCTGGGTACTTAGTTGACAGCTGATGGGCTTTTGGATGATGAGGGCTCCAATCTCACCAGAGAATTAATCCATGGATGGATTCGTAATTTGACGGGATTATTGGCAGGTGATAGAAGCTTAGAAAGTGGAGTTTGTTGAAGAGAGTACATCATGGGGGCACAACTTTGGGGAATGTATCCAGCTCCTGGTGCCTTCCTCCCCTCATCTGGCTCTTTCTCTCTCTGCTTCCTGGTTGCCATAAGGTGAAAACCTCTTTTGCCACATTCTCCAGCTGCCATGATATTCTGCCCCACCTCAGGCCCATAGTAATGGAGCCAGCTGGTCATGGATTGAAACCTCTTAAACCCTGAGCTAAAATAAATCTTTCTTCCTTTAAGTCGATTTTCTCAGTGATTTTGCTGCTGCAATGGAAAGCTAACACAAACAAGAATATGACATAATCTAAGAACAGCGTCCGGAGATATTCTGCTTTCAAGCCCTAAGCTATATTGTTCCAAGCCCTTGAAATACATTGTAGTCAGTCCTCTATACCTACACGTTTCACATTCTCAGATTCAACTAATCTTTGATCCAAAATATTAAAAATGTTGTCTTGTCATTATTCCCTAAACAATACAACAATGATTTATATAACATTTACATTGTATTAGGTAGTAGAAGTAATCTAGAGATAATTTAAAGTGTATAAGAGGATTGCATAGGTTAGATAGAAATACCATACCATTTTAAAAAAGGAACTTGAGCATCTGCAGATTTTGGTAAATGTGGGAAGTCCTGGTATCAATCCTCCATGAATACCAAGGATGACTGTACGGTAGTCCTTATAATAACTTTTCAGTAACCATTTTAATCGTGAAGATATAATAGAAGTTCAGGAGCTAAACAGTTTGAGTTTATGCAAATATTTGAAAACGAGGATGACTGATTCCAGGTCTCCTGCTCTTTTGTTCTCTACTATTGAATAACTGATAGTCTACACACTCTATGGACTATCGTCCTGTCTCCTTATTTGTATTAGACTGTATTCTCACTGAATACAAGGAAGTGGTGATGAGGAAAATTTCAAAATGTGACTCCAGTACCCTCCAAGTCTTTGAAGAAGTGAATTATTGTGTATGTGTGTGTATCTGAATTGTCTACATTTCTTGCTGGCAGGATTCACAGAAAACATTGGACTTCCCCTGAACCTGCTTGAAAAACATGACCCTTGGCCAGCTTATGTGACATATACCTCTCCCATGGTACAAAGACTCATTGAGAAAAGCAAAATGAAGGAACTGCAAAGCATACGCACTTTTGAGGACAATCAACAGGCACTGAGGCCAAACAAGACTCCCAGCATTAGTCAGCTGAAATGGAGAAAGTCATCTAAGTCCTCTGGGGAAGGGTTGCAGGATGTGCTGTCACATGCCGTGCTGTCAATGTGGGGCCCTTACTCTGTTTCAGCCTTGGGTCCCACTGTTGTCCCAGAACCCAAGCACGCACAAACAGATTCCAGAGAATATCCCACTGCAAACTATAACAAGATCATTTTCTCCCAAAAACCTATGATGAGGATGCTTCCCTACCAGCTCACTACAGTCCAGCAAGGAGAAGCATGCAAATGTCTAAAAAGGAGTCCCTGCAGCCATCCCTGAAGAATGTACTGCAATTAAGCTCCGTTTGCCATAGATTGCACTGTCCTTTAGCTCTGAAATTGCTTTTTTATTTGCTGAGGCTGTGCAGAGAAACCACATCAGAATGTGGCCCACAGGGGCGGAGGTGGGTTCCTCCCTTCCTGTAGTCTGAAGGGATCAGCAGTAAAAGGTGCTAGTTTCTCCCACAGATGCTGAAGACCCACCTGTGGAAGTATTAGTCCAGGTCCAGGCAGGAGGCAGAAATCATACCAGGTATTTTACTAGAGGGAACTGAATAGGAAGACTTATTAACCAGGTAACTGAAAAAGGCAGAAAGAAAATCCAAAGGTAGAAGTGGGGTCAGCCCCCGCAAAAAACAGTACCGTTCCTATGGTGGAGGAAGCAAGGGGAAGTTAGCTGCTTGGAGAAAGGGTATGTGGGCTGAAGCTCAGACTTTCTGAGGTGAGGGAGTGGGGTTGCTGTTCAGCTAGTCCTGGTGGTTGTCTCTGATGCTCTGAAGGATGGTATCCTAATTCCAAGAAGCAGAGGTCTTTTGGCTGGTGTCTCTGAGAGGACACATATAGTTCTGGTTTTGTGAGTATTGGTAAAAACAAAAACTGGACTCAAATGCTTCTGGGAGGAGTTGTCATTGCCTGAGTAAGTACAAAGGGTTACTAGGGAAGGCTGATAGGGACAGGAAGCTGACAGAAGGCAAACAGGATGTAATTCCAAAGCAAACAACCTAAGAGTAGGCCTTTCCTCCACCCTGTAGTTATGCAGGTTTCTGCTAGCTCCCCCTAGGGACAGAGTGTATCAGGGCATAAAGCAGGAATGCTGTTTGCAAACTCTTAGCCCTAGCATCTTCCGAGTATGATAGGATGGATCTTGAAGCCAAGAAATTATTTAGTAATCAGCATATTGTTCTGTGTTCCACATGGCCTCTGAACCTAGTATTGAGGTCTCTTTCCCTGGGAAGTCTTAGAAAAAGGTAGTGGGGTTGTCAGAGGGGCCTCTGTTGAGAAAGGGAAGAAGTCCAATCTTTTCCTCTCCCTTCCCCGTTCTTCTGTCAGGTTTGCCTTGTGGAGCACAGCTGGTTGGGAGAGAGAAGTTCCTGAGTTCCTGGCTGGACCCCAGCTGTTATTTGTCAGATGACTGCTAGAATTGGGCCACCCATGCTCTGAATTGGTCCCAAAGCAAGCATCGACGAACTGCCCTCTGTCTCCCGGTAGACAAGCTGTCTTCAGACACATGAAGATTCTGTCAGGAAGGAAACCAAGCTGGTCTGTTGTGTTGTGTTTAACTGCTGAACACGGCTGACCTTACCTGAGTTTCCTGTTTGTACTGCAAGGCAATTAATATCCATTCAGCTTTCCCCACAGAGATGTACAGGATCTGATGTACTAATAGATGTAAATGTCATTTGAAAAAGTTATATTTCTCCTCCAATACATGTTTTCTAGCCAAGAGCCTTATGTGAACGTTTAGAGTCAGTTATGGGTGCAGCTTTGTAGAGCTCATCTCTGGTTCCTGTGTATTTGTGTTGGGACACCTGCACAAATTAGGAGCTCTGGACTTATTCCAGGGTTCCCAACACTTGGGCGGAATGAGTTCTTACTCCCTCCCCCCGAATAGATGTTTTCCAGTGAATTTTATGACTGTATTTTGTGTCTATGGAATGTTTGTAGACCTGGAATCAGGTGATAAATTCCTCCAGGATTTAAAATATCTTCTTTATCTCTTTACAGTTATTTATCCCTAACATATATTTGGGACAGTAAGGATTATACAGTTCGAGTGTTAGAGTTAGTAGAGTTTGGGGATTATTAGGATTATTTTTTCCAGTCCCTTTAAGGGCAAGCAGTGTGGTAATTTACTCATTTGTACTGTTTTTTATTTCTTTAAAATTTCCAGGCATTTAATAGATTTTACAAAAGTATGTGCTACAAATAAAAAATTTTAAAAATATAGCATTATTTAGGTTAATCTAATTCTTAGCCTATTATAACAATACAGGCATAAACCAAGGGCATCATTGGCACCTTATTATGTTCTGTGAAAATTGCCTGCATTCTGTGGCTACAGTCTAGACACATTGCTCTTAAAGAGAGAAAATGTGTAATTCCTTTTGAAATGGGGAACTCCTAAACCGGGGTTTATGGGTCTGGGTATCATATGGTCCTGGCCAGCCATGACCACATTCACATGAGTACTGAGGAGGATGCTGGGAAAGAATTCTCCTGGGAGATAAACAATTGGGTAAGACCAGCTGGATCCATTAATGAAACCTTGGTCACCGGGCGAGGAGGATGATCCTGAGTGACCCATGTTATCTGACGCTGAGATTTGTCTCCTGAGCCAGACTTTTCTAAGTGCTATGGCAGGGGCAGTGAGTCAGTCTCTCACGGGGTTCTTTCACTAAAATCCTGCAAGACCCAGGGCTTGTTGACCACACAACCCACCATCTCATGTGTCCCACTGCCCTAGTTGAGGACATGAAACAGCCAGGTCTCATAAAGCCCAGTGAATAGTTGGCAGGAACAGCTTTGTTCCTGAGAGTCATAGAGACATCTCTGGTGCTCCCTGAAATAGGCATGGAGCCCTTCCTGGGGCCTCTGCCCTGACCCAAGCAGGTAAGGCATGCATGGAGTGGAATATGGATTATTCTCATGTAACCTCATCTGCCTGTCCAAGATTGAGAGGACTGGAGTATCTCAGGTTACTCTGAACATATTTAGCTTCTTCCATCTCCAAGAGAGAATTGGCTTTCTCTGATATCCACAGCACACAGCCTTTTTTTATTTATGTATTTTGCATATGGCATTTTCTGCTTGGCAGGAGAGCTACTCCAATAAGTTTCCCTGCTATCATAGGTTTATGAAATACCAGAATATGTATTTTGTTAGCCTGTCTGTGTTGCTGTGTAACTAAGGCCCTGTTCTAACACATATCAAGCAGCTGTTTTGAACAGATTCTTTGGCTCTCTGCACGTAATGTGGTATTTACCCATTTGCAAATTCCATGGTCGATGTTTGAACAGTTGATGTTTAACTTCAGCAACTTGACTGAGCCTGTTGGTCATTTTCACTTTGGCGGAGACTGTTAGGACATCAAACATCCACATTCCTCCAACTCCCTGGTGTGGCCCGAGAGCCTGTCTTGATGGAGATTAGGCCGCTCAACAGACAAGAGGCTACTGGAGTCTTCATGGAAGTAATAGCATGAATAAAGGCATTGGTGCAGGTGTGGGTAAGCCAGATGTTTGAGGGCGGCCTGAAACTGGGAATGGGAGGCTGGGGTGGGACTTAAACAGAAGTTATAGACTTCATTAGCAGTAAGTTTGGAGTCTTACTGGAATGAGTTCAAATCCTGCTCTTCGTTTTGTCAGCCCCAAATCCTTATGTAGGAGGAATAAATACCACATAGTTTATAGGCTTAGGGAAGACAAGATGATTACCCTGCGGCAGAGGTTTTGATCCTTGGCCCCTGCTGGTGGTCCTTTGGGGGTAGCTGAGAAGTAACATGAAGCAGGGAGCACAGCACAGGACAGAGTCCAGCTCCCTGAGCTGGGCCTGATAATGCATCCACGGATACAGAGCAGGGAGTAGAAGTTGCAACACTGCAGTCACACTCAGGTGTCAGCAGTGGCTGTAAAGAGACTGTGAACTGCTTCGTAAGCTGTGTCAGTGCAGACGTGCCCTTCTATACCATGCTCTGAGTCATTCCATCCCAGGAATCCCCATATTTCCACACCAAAGGGCTGGAGCCTGGGCATTGTCAGCGCCAGATAAGAAAAGACAGCCTGCGAAACCTGGGGGGAAGGAATTGGGAAAACAGTAAACGGTGACCTGAGATTTACTGTGATCTGATACTGCCTGAGCCTGGACTGAAGCTCAGGGCTGGGTTTCTGCTGGCCAAGTAATCAGGAAAAATTTCCTTTTTCCCCTCTCCTTCTCCCCTATTACATTACCCAAGGCCTCAACCAGCTACTTAGGTACTTGAAAATCACAGGGTGATTTCTTAAACCTGTAGAGCATGGCTGGACTGGCATAAGCACATATGAGGGGTTCCTGGAGATGTGTTGTGCAGAGCCAGCAGGGTATGCAAAAATGTGCCCCACTGCTACCGCTGTTCTTGATCTTGGCTGTGATCTGATTTCTTCACGCGACAAGGCAGAATATAAAGATGAGGAACCTCATCCTGTTGACACACAGAGCCAGGTAACAGCATGAAACAGACTTTGAACTTGGTGTTCAGACCCTATCTCCTCTGTCGCCATATTCTAGGGCCAATAAAAATTCCTACCCTATCGTGATGCTTTCTAGAGAGCGTGAATTTCTGGGGGCCCAGCAAGGGTCAAAGTATGCATTCATTTCCTTTCCAGATTCAATTGTTCAGCCACCTAGAATATTCCATTAATTTTGGTATACAGAAGGAGATGAGAAGCCTTGATATTTCAGGCAAGTTAGAGACCTGACTTCTGGGATCCCTTCTGCAGGTACAACATGCAGGAGGATTTTTGTGGAGAGAGAGTTAGGATGAGAGCAAGTTACAGCTGAAGGGAAGTTGGCCCGAATGTATCCAGCTCCCCTCCCGCGCTTTTGGAGCCTGTCCATGTCCATTTTACTGCCTAGAGACTTAGGGACATACTTCCTGAATTAGGGGAGCCCCTTTAGGATTGAGACTCAGGCCCCTCAACTCCAACTTCAGGCTGCTTCTTCTGTATTCAGACCTTCTCCTCTTCTAGATTTTTATCAGTGACAATCGTGCTGGTGTCTAAGCAGGGCATATTTGTTCTGTGTGTAGCTGCTGGTGCAAGGGTCAGCAGTGAATTAGCCTCAGTAGAGACCCCTCCTCATGTAGCCACTTCGCTGTGTGCCCCTGGACCTGCAGGTGTGGGATAGGGAAGCTAAATGCTGTGAGCCTGGGCAACAAGGCTGGCCACATTCACTGGCACTTCCCCAAAGCCCAATCTACGCCTGGCACAGGCTTGGTGCTCAAGTATTTACCCAGCAAATAATTTATGAGAGCAAGTCCTAATGCCCAAAACAAAATACACTGGGAAGAGCTGTTTCTAATGTCCAGGGGCAGGAAAACCACTTGGCTGTTGTATAAATTTTGAGACACTGAGTAGGTAGCCTTGTCTTGAAGATTCCTTCTAGTTGTGACAATATGATTCAAATATAATATTCACTAGGAACCTTTTATGTGCTCTTCCTTGTAGGATATCAGAACGATAGAAGGAACTAGAAGCATAATCTCATAAAACTTACGTTTAGTTTTTCTGTTCTTTTAAGTGACCAATCCATACCCACCTGATGGAATTCCAAATTATTCTTTCTGTACCCTTTATCAGAAGGGACATAATTTCACGGCCCTAGCTTGTTCTTTTGCTCTTGTTTGCAGCATATTAACAGGCATTCAACAAATATGCACTGAGCCCTTGCTTGGGCCAGCAGCATGCTTGAGGCCCAGCCATGAACATGGGAGACACAGGTTTATAGTTTGGCAGTGGGGACATCAAACAAGCACATTATTGTAGCATAGTTTTGTTACATGTTATGCAGAAGCCTGAGGCTCTGTGAGAGTACAGTTACTTTAGACTCATGACCTGCTCTCTCAGATTCATGAAAAGGGGATTACGGATGGAGGCAGGATTAGTATCAGGACAGCTGCTCATAAAAGAGTGAGGTCATGGTGAATTTTTGGCTAAGTTGAGTTTTTGCGGCCTGGTGACTTTGTAAAACTTCTGCAAAGCTGCTGTTCTATCCAGCCCTGTCTTACATGTTTGTTTCTGTAGCACCATGGAGTTGATCCCTAGCTTGGGCTGGCTTTAGGTGAGGGTGTCTTGCTCTATACTCTGGTGACGACGTAGAGGAAATGCCAAATGTTTGCACACTATTCCAGAGCCATTACTTTCTGCTTCCCTTTCTGTCCCGGATTCCTGGGCTGGGTGGTTACAAAGGAGACCTTGAGGCCCCTTTAATGTCCTCTTTAGTCCTGTGACACATGCTATCAGTATTCAGCATCCAGCTGAGCCCACCTCAATTCCCTGGTCCTCTAGAACAGAAAGACCAATCTGTCTTCTGTTTCTTCTCTATAACAGTCAGCTCCTGCTTTTTACTTTTCCAGGTTTTGGTAGGCTCTCTCAGGGTATGGGGTGCATTTAAACATTGATATTACCCTTTATCTCCATCTTCCTCTGGTTGTACCCATTTAGTTCCTCCTTGTCTTTTTCTTGTTCCTTCACTTCCTTCCTACCTTTCTTCTTTCCCTCATTTTCTCTGTTTTTTTCTAACTTGATCTCTATTTTTAATTTATTTTTGTAATTGCAAAATTAAATGATACTTGTTGTAAGTAACTTAGGTTTTCTTGAAGTGTAAGTGTCCAAGATGATAGCAACTCTCTAAACTTTAGGAAGAGCATATTCCTTTAATACTCAGATACCAAGAGCAGGAGCTTCCATTCTGGGGACAACAGAAAGTTCCCAAGTGCCTCCTGGAAAGTGCTGAAGAATGCTTGCACATCTCACGCACCCACCCTATTGTTTGCCTGTCCCCCCCCCCGTCTATCTCGTTTCAGAAATAGACGCTTCAGGGTCCCAATTCATTACTGTCTTGATCTACCCCAAGATAGCCATAGTGTCCTCTGTAGCTAGCTTTTCAAAGCACAGACTGTAATAGCCAAGAAATCTTCTATAAAGTCTTTGGGAGAAGCACAATAAATTACATTTGCTACCAGAAGTTGCTACTCTTGGGGTGGGAGGACAACCTAAATTTGATTTCTGTTTCCTGGTGAAGGTCCCCGATGTGGATCTCAGTGCACTTGTATTAGTTTGAAGTCTATACAATCCCCCTTTAATATTGGAGACATTTGAGCCATAACATCTTACTTTCCCTTGTTGACAGCTTCCCTATTTTCTTGATCATAGACAAATTCACTGGGAACACTGATTACCTCATCAATGAGATATATTTAGTTCCCCTGGCTTGGAAAAGACAACCGCAATATTCAACAGGCGTTTTCCTGTTGCCTGCCTTTTTCAGTCTGGAATAACAGTGCAGCTAGGGCTTCAAAATCATTTAGCAGATCTGAAGAGTTTTATCTTGTCTTCTTCAGGTCCTACCGCCAGAATTTGGGAAAGTTGTACCTTCTGGCCTATAGGTAGCTCAGGCAACCACCTCCTACCCTCAGACAACCTCAGACTCCTGCTCCACCATCACCACCACCTCCATCTGCATCTCTATCACTGCCAGGACACCAGCCTCCATCCTGCATGACTATAACCACCACTGCTATTGCCACCATCAACAGTAACTCCACTTTTACCACCACCACCATGAATTCTATCTCCATTACCATCACCAGGACCACTACCTTCAGTACTACCACTATTTCCACCACCACTGCCACCACCATTTATGTTAGCTGATTGGAAGATAATTTGGGGGGCAGTCACCTATGCTTGTGGTGGGTTATGGAAGCTATTGCCCCTTTGAATGATTGTTTAATGCTCCTTCAAGGTTTTTTTTGTTGTTGTTGTTGATTTGTTTCAGATAAAGCCCTCCAGAGAAACGTACAAGGCACCAGCCAAAATTTCTGAGTCACTCTGATGCACTCTTTTTAGATGACCTAGAGTAAACTTTGCTTATTACAATGCTAAGTCTCTTCCCAGAGGCATTCTCATCTGCCACTTTTTAAAACTGGTAATGTATGACCTTGAATGCAGTTTGCTCAGAAGTATATGATGTATGTATGTATGATGACAAATCTTTCCTACATAAATATGTACATTGTTTCCTCAATGAAATCTTAGTTTCTTTGGCTAGGAGTACTGCTTTGAGTTTTATCTTTAATGTTCCTCCTGTAGCTAATAAACCTTTTATTGCTCTTTTATCTCCTGGTTGTGCTTTTTGACTTTGCACTCACTATTATTAAACTTTCACTTTCATTTCCACCTGTACTTCTGTCACTACTCCATGGCCTTTATCACTTTTGCCATCCCCACCGGCGTGCCCACCGTCACCTTTACCACCATCACACCTGCCTTCACCTTTGCCATTGCCACAACCATACTGCCAACATCACTGAAAAAAATGGACTGCAGTGCAACTTTTGTATATTAAGAAGTTATTTTTTCTAAAAGAGAGAATGCACACTTGCAATAAAAGACCTGTTTTACATCACTTAACAGAACATTTCACATCTCCCCTGGAGGCATTTGCATGTAGGTTATTTCACTGACTTTGAACATGCTAAAATAATTCCTTATTTCCACAAAAATAAATGCTGTCCAAAGTGGTTCTTATCAGAACAAAAGAAAAATTTGACTAAGACGAATGTTGAGTTTCTAGAGTGTAGAAGTTAGAATTCTTTACTCTGATGTATGTATTTGGCTCCTTTGTTGAAGACCAAATAGCTGAATGTGTGTAGGGATAGATATTCTGTATCCTCTATTCTGTTCTATCGATCCACATATTGTTTTTCTGCCAGTACCATGCCATTTTGTCACTGCTGCTTTGTAGTATGACTTGAAGTCAGGTATTATGATGCCCCCTGCTTTGCTCTTGTTGCCTAGGATTGCTGGGCTATTCTGGGTCTCTTCCAGCCTGTTAATGGTGTAGGGGAAATTGGCTTTTTGCAGAAGATTGAAGATCCCTCTCTCTTACCATTCACTAAACTAAAAATGGACCAAAAATACAAACATTGAAACAGGAACAACGAACCTACTGGAAGATAAAATGGATAAAATACTTGAGGTCATACGTACAGGCATGGACTTTCAGAACTATAGTTGCAGAAGAAATTACAACAAGAATCAAAACAAATGGGATTTAAAAGCTTCTGCACAGCAAAGGAAACAATTAGTAAAGAGACAACCTACAGAATGGGAAACAGTTTTGGCTAACTATTCCTCAGATGGAGGAGTATCTAGAAGGTATATCTGGAATATATAAATCTAGAATATCTGGAATAGATAAAGAACTCCAGAAATTAGCACCCCCAAAATAAAAGACCCAATCAAGGAAAAGGCAAGTCAGAGGGAACAGATACTTCTCAGATGAAGTACAAATGGCCAACAAATGTATAAAAAATGCTCAACATTTCTGGTCATTGTGGAGAAGTGTAAATTAAAACAATGCTAACATTTCATTTTACACTAGAAAGAATGGCAATCACCAAAAAGTCAAAGAATAGCAAATGCTATCATGATTGGTGAAAAAGAAACTCTCCTACATTTTTGGTGGTAATGTAAACTAGTACAATTGTTATGGAAATCAGTATGGAGAGTTCTCAAAGAAATAAAATTAGAAATTTCATTTCACTTTATTTCTTCCCCAAAGAGCTAAAGACATATTACAGTGACACAGGCATGTCAATGTTTATAAGCAGAACAATTCATAATAGCTAATCCTGGAAGCAGTCTGTATGCTCATCAGCAGATGAATGAATAAAGAAAATGTGGTAGCCATACATAATGGAATGCTACTTGGCATAAGAAGGATAAATTTGAGACATTTGTAGAAAAATCGATGCACCTGGAAAATATGATGTTGAGTGAAAAAAATCAGATACACAAGCTTGCACATGACATGTTATCTCTCATTTGAATAAGGCATAGTAAAAACAAATGGCAAAATATACGATGGATTGAAGGAAACAAGAAGATAGCTCTTTTGCAAATGGGGAGGAGTCTAGGAGACTGAGGGTGAGGGGAGGAAGGAAAAGTAAAATGATTCAAGATGAGTCATGCACAGGTACCAAATACAAGTATTATATGTCATAAACATGAACTAAAATAATAGCAGTAGTAATGAAAATGGGGAAATGGGATATAAAGATGGGATATAAAGATATAAAGATGGAAATGGGATATAAAGATGGATGAGAAAGGAAAGGAAATTAAAAAAGAATTAAGCTGTCATGTACATGCACCTACTCCTGAAGATGAATGTAAACTTCATGTGCTGCAAATACATACTAATAAAATAAAAAGTAAAAAATAATTTAAAAAAGGAAACCCTTAGAACTCTTAGTTTGAGGCCTACAGATGAAATAACCTACAAATAGAATGCAGGAGTCCACGAATTTAAAAATTACAGCTTTATTTTCAGTAGCTCTCAGAGAATTTTTGTATTTCTTTCATATTTAGACTTTGTAAACAATAAGAATCCAGATATTTTCATATCATGAAATAGTTGTATACCTTAAAATATTTTTGTTCATGGTTTCATGAATTCACGGTAGTCATTAGATTTGCTGCTGCACCTGGTTATTTAACATGTTAAGGAAGACCCACATTAAATTTAGCACATCTATTTAAAAAACTTCATTAGGTTTCAATAAAACTGATTTTCATTTTTCACCTTAGACATTTATTTAAAAAGAACTGTTAAGAACCCCAAGCCTAAGCTCAGTTTTCCTCACTTTTAACACCTTTCAGATCTTGTTTCTATGGAACATTCAAAGTAAATAATGGAAGATTATCCATCTTGGCATCTTCTCCAAGAAGTAATCATAATTTGCATTGATCAAATTTACATACTTGGCACATATCCTTTTGAGTTCTTTAATTCAATGCAAATACACATATTTAGTGTATATATAATATACTCTTATAGTAGTAAACACAGACTTATTTTTAATAAGACCACTATAGATATTCTGTGCTTTGCCTTTTGAACTTAACATCTCTTCCTATTGAGGAAAACTTGCCTTCATTCTTTTGGATTGCTGTGAGATGTTAGAGTTCACGTAGTCAGATTGGTTTCAATTTCTCTCTTGCAAAAGCTGCTGCAGTGATTTTACTCTTTCCTCAGATGACACTTTATCTTCTCATGCCACTGGCTTGAGGGTCTCGGAAGCTTTCTAGGGTCCATTCTTGAGGAAGTTGAGGTGAGTTGGATATGGCACTTACATTTGAGCTTCTCTTCCTGTAGGCCCTGGAGAAATCTGTGTGCCTGGAGGTAGGAGAGTCCTAGCCTCTACAATGTTCACACTGGATAATCAGAGATCCAGGTGCTCCAGTAACCTCAAGACATCAATCATATTTCAAATCATGCTTTTGCAAAGATGGGATCTCACAAACATTTCTCTTGCTTGTCTCTTAACAAAACATAATGTCCTCAAGACCAACAGATAGAGATCTAAGTCATTCTTCTAAATAATGGGGTAATGTCTCACAATAGTCAATGCTTCCTCATTGATTTGATTATTTGATTTGTAAAAGTTCAAATCTTGCTACACTAATGTAATTTTCTGCCTTACTTGCCCTTAGACTTGGCTCCATGTAACAAAGCTTTTCTCACCTGGTCTGGAAGCTATAATACCATAGACTATTTCTCACAGAGCCAGGAGTCTAAAAAGTCTAGTAGGGTCAAGGTACTGGCAGATTTGATCTTGTGAAGGCCCATTTCCTGATTCACAGATGACGCCATCTTGCTGTCTTTACATGGCAAAGGGCCTAATGAGCTCCCAGTGGCCTCTTTTATAAAGGCATTAATCCTTTTCATAAGAGTTCTGCACCATGACTTAATCACTTCCCAAGGGAAGTGATACCATCATCTAGAAAGTTAGAACTTTAGCATATGGATATTTGGGGGTCACAGCATTCAGATTATAGTAATGCCTTGCACAGCTGTCCCTTGACATCTGCAGGACATTGGTTCCACGATTCATCCCTGACCCTGCAGAGTACCAAAATCTGCACATGCTCATGTTCTTATGTCAAATGGCACAGTATTTGCACATAATTTATGTAATCTTCCTATAGACTTTAAATCATCTTTATGTTACTTTTTCACCTAAAGTAACAGTGTAAATGCTGTATAAATAGCTGTTATCTGTACTGTTCAGTCTGCACACATTTAGTATGGAATCAGTACTTCCCCCCCACCCCAGAATATTTTTCTATCCACAGTTTGCTCAATCTGCAGAACAAGAGTTGTTTTTTGTTTGTTTGTTTGTTTGTTTTTTGAGACAGGGTCTCAGTATGTAGTTGAGATTGACCTGGAACTCACTATGTAGCCCGGGCTGGTTTTGAACTCACAGCAATCCTCCTGCCTCAGCCTCCTGAGTGCTGGGACTACAGGCGTGCACCACCATGTCTGGCTAGGAGTCGATTGTGTTTATAGGACATACACACTTTTAGGGTATTCACTTACCTCTCTTGATGCCCCAGGTACTCTCAGATAAGGGGGACCTAGGTCAGGAGACTGTCCTAGGCTCACACAGCAGAGAAACTGCACCTTTCTCCCAGGCCTCAACTTTCCTCACTAGCCAGTGTGACATCTCCTTGGGGATGGTGACACCCTCCACACACAACACAATACTTGCTCTGGGTCAGCCTCAAGCTGACAGCTTAGCTGTGTGTGTGGGGCGCACACCTATAATCCCAGCACTGAAGGAGGCTGAGGTAGGAGGATCACAGTTCAAGCACAGCCTGACTTAGTGATACTCTGTCTCAATATAAACAATTAATAAAAAAGAGGGTGGGGATCTGATTTAGTTAGTGCAAAGGCCCCAAGTTCAATCCTCAGTTCCATAGGGGAAAAAAAAATTGGCAGTTCACAGTGACTCTGAGGAGGCCACGGTGCAGCCACTTGCTCAAGGACATATGTGTCTGGCAAACAACCATGGAACTCTGCCCCACTTAGAACCAGAACTCACATTTGTCAGTGTGTGTCTTCGTTACTTTCCTCATCTCTGAGACAAAAATCGCCCAACACCCTAAGTTAAAGGAGGAAAGGTTTATTTAGCTCACAGTTTGTAAAGGTTTCAATTCCTAGTTGGCTGGCTCCAAGGCAGGGTAGCATGGCAGAGGGGTATCAGAGAGGAGAAACAGTTCATGGCAGGCAGAAGGTAGCAAGGCAGTGAAGTAGTGAAGCAGCAAGCAATGGCTGCATTTCTCTTTCTGTCCCTTATAGTTTATCCAGGCTACACACCCTGAGGGCACTCACACCCACAGGGGGCCTTCCCATTATGCACTCCCAGAACTGTGCCAAACCAATCAGTGCGATTTGGTCATTACACGCCCTTAATCCTAGCATCACAGGCTCTAGATCCAGCCACCTTTGAAAAGCACCCGCTATGACTGTGTGAGGCTTTGGAGACATGAGCCATAAAGGTGTGCCAGTGGGCTGGGAGCTGTCTGTGGTACAGCCTGGAGTTGGTCAGCATGCTGTGCCTGGCAGGTGGAGGTCTGTGTGATGAATCTGGGAGGAACTCTGCTGTGCATCCAAGGACTGTGCAGGAGTCCTAAGCTGTGCTTCAGTTTCTGCAGTCAGGTGATGACTTCCTGGCCATTTGGGATGGACCTGAGCTCACACACCACTGCTACAGTATTAGAGTATTTTGAATTTGATATGGGGTATATACTTGAGGAGTTACTTTTTTGCCCACCTGCTGAAAAGTCATCTCAACATACAAATCTACAGTGATCATCTGGCAAATAATACCCCCTGGTATTATTACCTGAGCAACTATGCTGTAACTCTGGGAGAAGGTACTGCTTTCCACCTGTACCTGAAAGGTAAATAGAATTTCTTCTGGGGTGTGTGTGTGTGTGTGTGTGTGTGTGTGTGTGTGGCGTTACACTTTTAAAAAATTGTAAGAGTATTGTTGAAGGTGCCAAGGTACCATTATGTTTTTCTTTTTTTAAATATGCCTGCCAATTCTTTGATACGCTCTTCAAGAGGTGGAGCTTAATTTCCTTCCCCTTGAGTGAGGCCTGAACTTAGTAACTTTCTTCTGTTGTGTAGAAGATGGCAGGAGGGATGGTCTGCTACCTGTATGACTGGGTTAGGAAGAGACTATGGCTTTCTTCTTGTGTACTCACTTTCTTCCTAGGATCACCTGCTCTGGGGAAAGCAAACTGAGATATCACGTTAGTAACCCTGAAGAGAGGCTAACCTAAGGAGGAACCAAAGTTTCCTGCCAACAGCCGTGTTGTGAGCCCAACAGCAGACTCTCAGCTCCTTCAGATGCTGACGGTAGCCCTAGAGGACCGCTCTCCAGACTCATGAGAGACCCTGAGCCAGGACCACTCAGCAATGCTGTTCCCCAGTCCCTCACCACTAGAAACTCTGAGATAATAAATGTTTGCTGTTGTATGTTTCTAAATGTCAGAGTAATTAGTTACATAGCAACAGATAACAAATTCGGGTGGGAAGTGGGGTCAGCTCATTCAAGAGTTTGGAATGGCCCAGCAGAAGCTATGCTGTTCAAACCTCAAGAGTTTTATGAATTGCCTGATGCATATGCCCCAAATGCAGATTCCTGGAGCTCACTCTCTGAAAGTCAATTTTCATTGTAAACATGCATCTCAGATGGTTCCAAAGCAGCTAACCCGCAGCATAGGAGAGTTGGTAGCTGGGCGACCCAGGGTGAGGCTGAAAGCTAGCAGAGGTCTATAAAAAACCAAAAGACAAACATTTTTCCTAAGAACAGTGGGTATCCCTGCAGGGTTTTAAGCAGGGCATATATAAATCTATAAACAGAGTCTAAAACTTGTCTGACTTTCCTCCATCAGCAACCTGGTAATGCACAACCCAACATAGGAGGGAACGTAACATTTCATGTCTGCCTTTGAGGAACTCACGTATGCTTTTTAAAAGTATGTGGTGATACTTCAGTTGTGGGAGGGCCCTGAGCTTGCTCTTTCTCCTATTCAAACAGCAAAGTCTGAAAACAATCTGCTCAGGGTTCCTAACTTTGCTTGGCAGTTGAGCTGAAAATTTGACTCGAAAAATCTGTACAGGCAGCGTGAGTCCTGCGTCCTGTCTCACTGTGGACACAAAGAGGCGCTGCTTCAGTCCAAGCCCCATTCTCTCCCAGAGAACGTATAGTGGTTGTATTTGGGCCTAAGAATTGATTATTCGGTTTTCCATTATTTCTGTGGGGAAAATATGTTCTGTTCTTGAACTGTTCAGTGTTTGAACGTGAATTTGGAACAAATTGAGTTTGATGACAGAGGCATCACTGTATTCAGGAACTCACATACCTAAATGAGAGCTGACCCTTTTGAGAGTAGCCAACAACATGAGAAATCATTCCCTCATTTTAACAATACGCTGACTGCTCAGAGGCCTTTTTGGGCTCTGCTTTCAGTAATCAGTTTCTAAGCCATTCAATGGTCTATACCTAAAACCAGTTGCTTTAAAAGTATAGAATGCTTCAGTGAGGAGAAGTGTTTGAGATGATTTTACAGAAATCTAATCATTTTGAAGATTGGTCAGAGAATCTAGTGATTTATTTAAATTCATTTTTACCCCAAATTTTCAGTTCTATTTCTTACATGGATCAGGAAAGGGGGCCTAGTAGGCTGTGTGTTGAGAGTCTCCTTGTAGACAGGTGAAATTCCTTTGGGACAGCTTTCTAAAAGAGGCAGGCATTTAGGGCTGGACTTGGAGCAGTGGGTGTGGAGGAGAGACTGGGGTATCCTAGATATGGATGAAAATGTACTGATTTCTACAATTCCTTTTCTTTTCTTTTTTGTTTTTCTAAAGTTAAAGCATAGATTTTGTCCCCTTAAGAGGTTAAAACGACAACAACAACAACAACTTTTTTCCACCAGAGCATACCAGATAGATTGTATTTGCACTCATTCCTTGCCCCAGGGTGTTCTTGGTTCTCCTGAGAACTGGACGTACAAGTAACTGTGGATTTTGTGCGGCTCCCTAAGCTCAGCTCTGAGGCCAGCCCGTTTTCGTCTTTATTCTATCTTAATGTGAAATGAAGCAGAGAGTATCATTCGTTTTGGACAGTAGGGTAAAAACTTGAGGGGAAATCCTCATATTTTTCTTAATGTTCTAATTTGGGTTAGCATGCATTAAGTGTATATATGAATGTAGTTCAGCATGACAAGACGACGAAGCACCCCTGGAAGCCGCTCCCCCACACGCTAGCCTTGGAATGTGCTGATGGTGTCCTTTTCCAGGCATCCAACTCACCACTGGAAGCCCAGCCTCAATCACTGCTGGAACACAGAGTGATTTTATTACCCGGTGTCTCTCAATGAGAGCAAATAGAAGCTGAGGTATAGCATTCCAGCTTCTTGGCCCCCAAGTTGGACAGATAACCCAGATGTAAATTCTACCCTGTTCCCTGATTTCCTGCAGGACTGAGCCTCGGTTGTCTACACAGACTTTTTACAAAGGACTGCACTGTGTCATGCACTTGGTCTGTTTCACTTCTCCTCTCCCAGTCTTTCCTGGGTTTGACATCTAGAAGGCCTCTTGTCCTCCTATCTAAGGCTCTGCTTTTGGGGTGCTCAACCTAAGATATCATCCTCAAAATCCCAAGATGTTCAAGTGGTCTGGGCAAAAATTAATCATTGTGGTTGTTATCTGAAATATCTCCCAAAGAGCTCATTGTGTTGAAGGCTTGGTTGCCAGCTGATGGGCTTCTGAAATGACTGGATTACAAAGGCTCTAACTTCATCAGTGAATGAATTCATTTATGGGATCATAGCTTGATGGCATTATTGACAGGTGAAGGAAATGGGGCAAGGGGCTCATTTGACGGAAGTGGCTCATGGAAGTATGACCTTGGGGAATAAATCTAGTCCCTGCCCTTTCCTCTCTGGCTTTTTCCACCCCCTGTACTTCCCAGTTGCCATGAGGTAAGACATATTGCTCCTACCACAACCTCCTGCTGTGCTGTTCTGCCTCACTTCAGGTGCACAGCAATGGGACCATCTAGTCGTGGGTTGAAACCACAAAAACCTTGAGCCAAAAGTAAATCTTTTCTCCTCTAAGTCATTTTTCTCAGGTACTTCTGTCGCAGTGAGTAAAAGCTAATTCACGCCATGATTCCTTTTTTAGGGAGAAGTTCTTTATTTTGAATTTCTCATAGAATGCCCTTTTAGAAATTGAAACAGCAATAATGCAGTCAGCCCTCAGGGTCTGTGGGTTCTGTATGTGTAGATCCAACTAACTGTAGGGAGAAAATATTCGGAAAAAAATGGTCTACACTGAATGCACACAGGATTTTTTCTTATCATTATTCCTTAAACAGTGTAGTCTAACAACTATTTACATGGCACATACATAGTATTAGGTATTAAAAGTAATCTAGACATGATTTAAAGTACAGGGGAGGAGGTGCACATGCAAATATTATGTGCAAATATGCCATTTTATACCAGGGACTGAGCAGCCATGGATTCTGATATCCTTGAGAATCCTGGATCATTTCCCCATGGATTCTGAGAGTTCACATTAGTTCACATTAGTTGTATGGCAAAACAAAGAAACAGGCATAACAGTCCAGTCAATGGAATGCAAAGCACCTGCCTCCCTGCCTCCCCCATCTGTCTTCCTAAAGGCAGCACCATTAATAGGTTGACGTTCATCTTCACGGTTCCCTCCCTTGTCTTCTATAAGTCTCTACCCAGCCTTCGCAAGGAAGCTTTTTTCTGCGCATCTTATTTAAAGTTGCATCTTTCTTGGTCTTCTCTGGTTTATTTTTCTGCATTTCGCTTTGCACCGTGTGGCACATCACAAATTGCACTTTACTGCTTGTTGCTGTTCTTCTCCATTAGCACAGAATCCCCACAGGGCAGAGGATTTTGTCTGCTTTGTTCACTGCTGCATTCTTGGTGCTCGGAACGGTACCTAACATGCAGCAGTTGCTCAGCAAAACTTAAGTTGAATGAGTGCATAAATGTGATACCTCTTCCCTCCCCACCTCTGAGTGCACAGCCTTCTGCCCCTTATGTTTGCATTTAATAATCTTGGGGATTGCTTTTCCCTGAACGTAGAGAATCAATTCATTCTCCTAAATACCTGATCAACTTTTAGATTATTTCTAGTCATCAGCTGTTGTACACAGTGCTGCAGAGTATTCTATACCTTTGGTCACAAGGGTGAGTATATTTGCAAAGCGAGTTCCTGAAGTGGACATGTATATTCTTCCTGGGACAGACAGTGCCAAGCTGCTCTCCCAAAAAATATGCCTACTTGTACTTTAACAGTTGCTGAGAATGATTATTTCCTGTATCTTAATTACATTTTTGGACCATTTATTTGTTTATTTAGACAGGGTCTTGCTATGTAATCTAGGCTGGCCTTGAACTCATGGCAACCCTCCTGTCTCAGCCTCCCGAGTGGTGGGATTACAGATGTGTGCCACCACACTTGGCTATGGGCTATTTATTGAATTTATATTCAGAAAAGCATATATTGGTACATTTTAGTTATACATAATGATAGCATTCATCATGGGGAATATGCACCAGTACATGGTATACCTTGTTGCTTCGTTTCCCCCATCCATCCTTATGTACAAAAGCTTTGTTTCCATTTTTTCCTCCAATTGTCTTTTTTCTCATTTTTTTTCTTGTTCCTTCTTAAATTAGCACTATGTATTATCAAACATTTTGAACTTTGTCAACCTACATGGTAAAATTTTTTCATAAGTTTCAACTTGCTTTTCTTTTTCTCCTCTCCTTTTCTCTTTATTATTTTATATTATGCTTGGGATTGAACCCGTGACTCTTCTGCTGAACTCCTATGCAAAGTCCTTTTCCTTATTTTGTAAGTCCTCTGTCTCTTGTATATTTGGTTTTGCTTCTTAAAGAATTGGGCTGTTGGCTTTATACTTGTGGTTCAGAAGCCTTGATTTTGTATTAATCTCTTTATATTTTAGTTCTTTGTTCATAACCTGTCTTTCAACCTCCTGAAGTCTCATCTTTTCATTTGCACTTTGATAACATTTTAGTGCTTTTATTAGAGCTGAAATGTTAAATATCTACAAGTCAACATTATCAGTATTTTTTACTGATGACTTCTTAATTTTGTTTCAGTGAGGCAAGTTTTATCCTCTCCCAAGATGATCTAGAAAGATTGCTTCATTTTGTCCTGCTTTTCTAGTTTTTCTTGTTTTAAAAATGTATTTTCACTTGTAATTTCCTTATTTATTTTTGTTAAGGCATTTTTTCAATATGTAATGGTTGCATTCATTCAGGGGAATTGATACATTCACTCCTCATGTATCAGATCTTGATCATTTTCAATCCCTTTCCCCTCGTCTCTTACCTTCCTTCTCCCCGCTTCCCCTGATCCCCTTCCCTGTATCCAGAACATTTGCCTCCATTTTCTAACACCTCTTCTTCATTTTAGTCTTTGTTTCTGTTTTTGGTTTCTTATATAGGATAACCATGTGATATTTAGCTTTCTGTGTTTATTCCATTTAACATTAGGGTCTCATGATCTATTCATTTTCTTGAAAATGACATGATTGTCTTTTTTTCTCCTGATGAACTAGTTTGTTCAACAATATTTATTGAATCATCTATATGTCCTGTGTGATTTGAAATTTGCCTTATGCATTGCATTACATTGTTCTGTAGTTTCTGGTCTCTTTTGGGGAGTCTATGTTTGGGTTCACTGATGCCTCTTTTTCAGTACCAGATTCAAATTATTTTCATTAACGTACCTTTAAAAACTCTTCTAATGTCTGCTAAAAAAAGAAAAGGCCCAGAGGGCCCTCAGAAGTGTATTTCCCCCCCTGGTTGTCACCGAACTGGCAAGAATGAAAGCTAATTTTAGGTGGTAAGAATGCCTTCTTTTCTTCAATGTGGCAAGAAAGCTGAATGGAGCACAGGCTCCTCTTTTCTGTTAAGAAACTTCTTAAGAAGATCCTATTAGAATAGAAGCCATCTGTACTGCTTCAGTGCTTCTGATGCTATTGCCCTGCCTGCAGCCTCATAGGTCGAAATAAGGCTGCACATGAGTTTTTTCTAACAGGTGCGATAGAAGGAGCCAGAATTTGAATTTGCCAGTTTATGTAGGAGTCGGGAGATATACCATTTCTACTTAAAAAAACAATCATGGCAAAACGGAAAATGCAAATCAGAAAAAAAAAAATCCACCCTTAGCATGCGACTGCTGCCAACAATCCCATGAAATATTTAAGGAAATTCGGAAGCACAACAGGCATAGGGTAAGCTGTGCGGCAGACCCGTGGCCTGAACATGTACAGACCTAGCTCCTCTGGGCTCCGTCCTCACTACCCCGGGGCCTCCTGAAGTCGCCACAGGCACACTCAGTGGGAGGTTGGTATGAAGTTAATGTTTTCAGTGGGTGAGGTGTAGGAAGCGATAACAGATATTTAGACATTGTTTTCTTCTCTGCTTCTTTCTCAGATAATATTCCTGGCTCCCACAGGAACAGGCCTGCATTGTGCACCCTGCCCTCGGTGGCTTTGGTGAGGCTGCCATCTGAGGCCTGCTGGGACATTGTCTTTGAGGGGGAAGCACTCAGTTACTCAGAGAAGCAAACTTCCATGACCCTGTCCCGTGAGCCGCTTGTGTGGTCTGTGGGACGCCCTGGTCCCCTACTCCAAGCATCTGATGTTGCAGAATTCCTCAGACTTCAGGTGGTAAAGGTGATCAGAGCTTGAGGCTCACAGGCCCAGGGGAGCCCAACTCAGCATCACACATATTGGTAGACAGCCATCAGAACTGGGTGCCCTCTCTTCCCTTCTTAGAGACTGTACTGATGTGCGTCATTATTGAAGGGCAGGCAGGGAGAATGGGAGCACACTGCCCTGAGTGAATGAAGTTGATTTCTTTTTATTCAGATGAACAGGCAGTCACCTACCTTCATCCCAGTGCCACCTCAGCACCCTGTTCCGCCGTGCAGGCTTAACAACAGGTCCCGGGTGTTTCGCAGGGCAAAACGTATCTGTGAGTGACCTGGCCTTGGGGATGTCCTACTGGGTGCGGTGCTGAAGTCATGCCTGTCCCTAGCATTCCTATCCCAGGACTGCAAATATGACCATCCGAGGTGGCCCTGCCATATTCCCTCGTTCGGTCTGTACCCCTTTTAGATTTTTCTCTGTTGCAGAGCTTTTTATATACCATTGTCTTCCTGGAGTTTTCCACTTTGTCATCCTCTGGGGGGTCAGGGAAGGCAGGGACAAAAGATGAATATGTGGCATCCTTTTGCCCAGTAGCCCACAGGCTGCTCAATGTCCTTAGCTCCAGCCACCCTCAGCCCACCAAAGAGGGCTCCTCTCAGCTGGGATATGGATACCCACCCCCCCGTGGCTGGTGAGAAGATACTTGTACGTAGCATTGAGGACACTTGTGGCTGCGTTCCTTTACTGAGTGCTCATGACGTGCCAGGCATTGCTGTAGACCAACAGTCCCCATCCTTTTAAGCACAGGAGACTATATAACTGGAAGACAATTTTTCCACAGATGACTCAAAGGAGCGTTCAGTCTAGATTCCTCAAATTTGCACTTCACGGTAGGATTTGCTCTCCTACAAGAATCTAATACCCTTTGGTGGGGCTCAGGCTATAAATACAGGTGAAGCTTTGTTTGCCAGCTTCTTACCTCCTCCTGTGTGGCCTGGTTCTGGCCATTGACTGCTATGGGTCTGTTTAACAGGGGTTGGGGGCCCTTGCTTTAGACCGTAGATATATTACTTCATTCAGTCCCCACAAATCTGTGAGTCTGTTTTTAGTGTCCCTATCTTAGTATTCAGGGAGCCTAAAAAAGGAAACTTACTCTTAATAAAATCCCAGTAACTGTTGATGTGGCAGCCACTTGTCCTGGCTTCTGAAACCAAATATGCACATCTTTTTCTGCTCCTACACACAGGAACAATGCAGTGGCGAATTAAAACTGGCCACAGTGGACGTATTTACCCTCTGGAAATTGGTAAGCATTGTAAATCAGATATTTTCCTTTTCTCTTTTCTTTTTCCTGAAGAGCTCACCTCATTACCATAGCTACTAATGTGTAACCCCTACTCCCAGGGAAATAACCTTAGACTTGGCCCCACTAAAATCAATATAAAAAAAGGTACTCTCTTAAATATTTTCTTAATTGAAGAAACATATCTCCCTCCCCTCCGTCTTGATGTCACCACACTGGTAATAAAATCTAGTCAGGGCAGAGGTGTACTTCAGTGGGCTTTACCTGCAAGGATCCTTAGAGGGGATCTATGATCTGTGGCAAAAGGCTTGGAGATCCAACGTACCACTTGGAAGCCTATGTATAATTAATTTGTCATCACTAGGGAATGGGATTTCATTGTGCCCTCCCACAGCCCTTTGCTGACGGGGTCCTTGGAAATGGTGCCCAATAATCAGATCAGTTGAGGGAAACCATGGAAACAGAAGATCATTCCAGCTCCAGGAGAGGCTGGGGAAGAAGTGTGTAGGGCAGAGGGGAATTAGGGTGGGATAATGTGTAGCTACCTGGATCCTGGTTCCAGTTCCTTGTTGAACATTCTGCAGGAACTAGGAAAGTCACTTGGCATCTCTATTCTTTTCCATAAATTCAGGGTAATTTGACTTACAATGAGCCCCGTCTAGTCCACCATTGGTGTACACAAATTCTTTGTTCACAGAATTCTCTGAAGACTATAATGCATTGCACAAATGCCACTACAGTACCATGATTTTCCTGTTATGTTTTCATTTTAGCATAAAACAAAGATGTCTGCTGTAAGGGAAGAAAGCTGACTTCCTGTTTGCATGAAATGGAAAAGAAGAAATGAATTATGTGTCTCCCATCAAATGTCTATGGGAGATATTTAAGGGTTTTTATTTGTTTGTTTGTTTGCAGTGCTGGGATGGGACCCAGAGTCTTGTGCATGCAAAGCAAGCACTCCACCACTGAGCTACACTCCAGTCAAGACTTGTAATTATTGACTCTCAGTTCTGTGCTGCTTCTATAACTTGCACATATTTCTTAAGCTTGTTTGAAATTACAAATTGAGCATCCTTTATCTGAAACCCCCAAATCCAAAATATGCCCACTGGAAACTTTTTATGTGCTGCTATGACTCTGTAAGTGGAAAATTCTACATTTGATCTCATGTCATGGGTCATAATCAAAATGCAGGTACACTAAAAGTATTGTATAAAATTACTGTCGGGCTATGTCTACAAGTTGTATATGAAACATACAAGAAGAATTCTATACTTAGCTTTAGGTCCCATCAAGATATCTCTGTCTCTATCCTTATCCCTAACCCCCTCTCTGACTTTATCATCTCTATTTCTCTCTATCTCTAGTCCAAAATCCCAAACCAAAAAAATTTGAAATCTAAAACACTTTTGGTTCCCAACATTTCAGATAGGGGATATTCAGTCTGTCTGTACTGATTATCATCTTTCCGGTCCTTTACAGTCGATGAGATGTTTGAAGGTAGGGCTCAAACTGCATCAATTCAACAAACATTCATTGTGACCTTCTGTGTGCTTCCAATGAGATCAGAAGAGGATGAAACAAACTTCATCTCTGATAGAGACTTCCTAGAAGGAAGATGGCAGGGAGGAAGCTAGTGCGAAGTATCAGAAGATAGGGGATGACGGAGTGCTTGCTTATAATCGGTACTAAAGACCAGACTGATACTACAGTGGGCATTAAAAAAGGAAGGGCTTGTAGGGGACTGGAGAGCAGATGGACATAGTCAGGGCTAAAGATGGCAGGGACGTCAATCATGACTTTACAGGGAAAAGCTCAGTAGAGAAACAGCCCCTATGCTTTATGAACTGGAATTTTTGATACATTTGGAATATTGAAAGGAGACCCCTGGGCTATGGGAGCAATGAAAAGATGTGAGTGAGATTAGAATTCTTCAAAGCAAGGGGAGCAACATAGCTAAAGAAAGCGCAGTATGCTGTGCCTGGTGGTGCACACCTGCGATCCCAGCTACTCGAGAGGTTAAGGCAGAAGGGTTGCAAGTGTGAGACCAGCCTGGACAATTTAGCAAGATCCGTCACACAATAAAATATAAAAAGGACTGAGGATGTAGCTCAGTGGTAGAACGATGCCCTAGCATGTGTGAGGCCCTGGGTTCAACCTTTAGAACTGGGGGGAAAAAAAAAGCAAGCAACCACAGTATACCTCAACGCTGAGCTGTGCTGAGTGATGAGGCGTCTACAGCCCCTGTGTAACTTAGGCTATCAGTAGAAGAAGGGACTGGACCGTTAAGGGTTCCAGGTGCTTTTCTCTGACCCTCAGGCTTGGGATAGCTGCCTTGGAAGGAACATGCTGTGCCTTGAGAGCTGCATGCTTTCAAAATGACCACTGGCAGCTGGTTGCTTGGTCACACCACTTGAGATGCAACCCTAGGCCCTGGAATCTTCATGTTTGGTGCCTTGGACATGCTGAACAAGCCAGACACACAGAGAACATCATTCCTCAGCTTTCACACTCCCCAAAGCTGGCAGCAGGCTTTGAAAACCTGGTTGCCCAGTAGTCCAAACACCTCACTGCATGGTAGTGTCTTGTCTTTCAAGCAATTAAAAGAGCAATTTGGTGATTGTGTCTTAGAGGAGCTTATCAGCATTGGATCAGTGCTGGGTCATAACGGCTATGAAGTTGCTTAAATCTGAAATTATATCCTTCTGCAAGAGTACATTGGTGATGGCCAGAGGTATTTATAGAATAGGTATCCATACACAGTCATGTAATGAAGAGAATGTGAATTTGCCATGTGTTCCAGAAGAATCCCTTGGCTTTCCAACTGAATTCTTGCTCTTTGGCTCTAAAGCAGTGTGCCTTTAGGATGACACTTTCCATACCACATTCAGTCATCTCTGATCATGAGTCTCCCTCCCCTTACTAACCTGGAACTCCTCAAAGACAAAGAGTATTCTTTTCTCAGCTTTGTACCCCCTCTTTGCATCGTGCTTTGATTATTGGTTGTGTTCCATCAACATGTGAGTAACAGAATTAAAGTAGGCCATAGAGCAGGCACATCTCTCCTTCTAGCCACTTGGCTTTCTGCTCCCTGAGCCTAGCTGTGTAAGAACTTGAATCCTTCAGGAAAGAAATGGTAGAAAAATGACCCCACAGCCCATTTCCTTGGCTTTGAAGTAGGATATGCAGCATGTGGAAAATGTGCAGCCTGCAAGCCTGGGTATTCTTTTCCCAGAAGGTGGTTTCTCATGGAGGCAGGCAGATCTATAGACTCTATCTGTCTTTGTGGCCTCTTTGGGAAGAGCCAGTTGTCTCAGTTGGCTACATCTTGAAATGCTGATTTTGGTACACATAGCTTCCTGCCAGAGGCTGGTGTGCCTCAAGATTATCTCTTGCTTTTGATGGCTGGAGCCTCTTCTTTGAAGACACCTGCCCCCAGATTAAAGTGTCTTCCCCTTGGTGTTGAAGATAATCTTTCTCATTAGGAACAAATTATGGGCTTGCACGTCTGATTTCATGCAGCAGTGATGAAAGGAAATCATAGAAAAATAGAATGAGTATTTGTACAGTTGGCTTTCTGTATCTGCAGATTCCACATCCATAGATTCAGCCAACTGCAGGTGGAAAATATTGTTTTAAAATTGCTTTTGTATGGAAAATATACAGATTTTCCCCTCACGATATAGCGGGACACTTATCTATATAGCGTTTACATTGTTATTAGATATAAGTAGTCTAGAGATAACTTTGAATGCATGGAGGATATACCTAGGTTCTATGCAAATCCTACTCCATCATATAAAAAGGATTTGAGCATCTTTGAATTTTGGTATCCTGGGGGTGCTGGAACAGATCTTCAGCAGATACTGAGGGAAGACTGTATATTGAATGACTTTATATGCATGAAGAATTTCTTAGCTAAACCAGTGACATGATGTATGCTTATATGTATGTATACATGTGTATATGTGGACATTGACTTTTTGTAATCATACAGACTTTTTCCTTCAAATGAAATCATTGTACCAAACTCAGCTTGGAGCTGAGAGTGTTGGGATAGGAGAGGTGTAGTGGTTAGGGTGTATGCAAAGAGGCTGTGGCCACTGGCCCATTTGTCTCCCCTTTAAGGCCGTAGGAGCCTGTGCATAAAATCCAAGTATATCTGGGACCTCAGTCTGCAAATCACTAATGTTAAGAAGCCCTACAGTTATTCAGCTATTATAATTTAACATGTTTTAAAACGTGTAACTTACAGTTCTCATGAACCATGTTCTCCTCAGGATTCTACATCAGTAATTTAGGTATTAAGGAAGACTTTTTTGCCACACCTAGATGTCCAGAGGTGTGAGCTCTTTCTTCCCTGTCCAAGAAGAAAAGAAGAAGGCTTTGAGGGGCTGGCATCTCTCCACAAACCCCCTAAGGAATGAGGCCGCAGCATTAGTTTGTCCATGTGCATTTTGGACAGGGGGAAGAAGCATCTGCTGACCCACTTGAGGGCCCCTGGAGAAGAGGCTTCATTCAGTGGGTATCCAAACACAGAGTGTTCGGTCTTCAGGAGAGGGATTCAATGCACTTGTGAGAATCTCCTGCTGCCTCGATCCCCACTGACTGTACCAGAGAAACTTGTCCAAGGACAAAACGCTACAGCTGCTGAAAACTGGGAAGTGAAATGTTATCAAGCCTGAGTGCTAAGGAATTCCTGTAAAACTATGAGAACAGGAAGGACCGGGTAGCTTTAGAATGAGCCTGTGTGAGGAGAAAGGGGAGGAACTCCGCAGAGACACCTTCCAAGGTGGGGGTCGCAGGACCTGCGAGTGAGCATAACGAGGGGGCTGTCTGTGATTTTCATGGGCTGGATTGGGTCTCCCTTGCTCCCCATATTTGTTTATTGAGTCCTAATCTGTGATACTTCTGAATGTGAAAGTGAAACGTGAAAGATTCTATTTGAAAATGGGATATTTAAGGAGGTAACCAAGTTCAGGTACCATCATCAAAGTGGGCCCTAACCTAATATGATTGATACTACAGAAAGGGGTTATTTGGATACAGAGAAACAAGGAGAACACCATGTGGCCGTGAAGACAGCCATCTAGGAACCAAGGAGAGGACCATGGAACAGATCCCCTCCTCATAGTTCTTAGGGAGAGCTGACTCTGCCACCATGTTGATCTTGGATTTGTATCCTCCGTGAGATGGTAAATTTCTACTGTTTAAAGCCTCCCAGGGCGGAGAACTTTTACAGAGCGAGGGAAGTGGAAAGAAATACTGATTCTGAAGCTCACGATGCAGTCAGTGGAACACTCCAATGGGCTCAAGAACTGGCTCCAGCTGCCCCTACTGCCCAGCAAAGGGGAGCTTGGCTCTTTCCATGCCCCAGGGGCCCCACCTGACCTCATCAACTGAATATATTTCCAATCTTGCTAAACAAGATGATCCTCCGTCTGGCTAAATGGAAGTCTTTCTGCTTTAGTTGTACATCTCATCTCTCAGCCAGCACAACCCAAAGGGATAGAATCCTGAGCCCCAAATCTTAGAGTACTGTGGCTCTTTCGGAGCGTGTTCTTGAGGGGAGGCAGAGTGTGTGTGATGTTAAAAAATTCTTGATTAACGGGGCCTCTCTTTCTCTCCATTTCCCTCTCTCCTCCAGCCTGGTCCTGTAGTTCTACTGGGTAGTAGCTGTTCTAGCATCTTCCCTCTCTGCCTTTCTCACTTGAAAAAATCCCAGCTGCACTAGTTCTCTCCTGCTTTCCTTTTCTGCTCAAGCTCTCTACACTTCCTTCCCCATTTTGTGTGCTTCCTCCTTTTGGTGATGGTATGTTCTCTGTATGTAGATGAATTTAGTTTCTCTTAGCTTTTGCTATTGTCCTCTCCAGGCTTTGTCATGGTAAGATCAACGCTGGCAGAACCAGGAGTTATCCTAACCAGGCTAGTGAAGATTCCGCGCTCATTTCTTTTTTAAAGACTTTTAAAAAATTATTTATTTGTTTATTTACTTTGCTGTATAAAAGAAATCATGTGATATCTAAGTGTGTGTGTCTGATTTATTTCATTTAAGATTTGGTCTCAAGTACATCCACTTTCCTACAAGGGATCATAGCACAGTACTACTTCACTGTGTACAAATACCACACTTTCTTTAACCATTCACCTGCTGATGGATGTATAGGCCTCTTCCAAGATTTAGCTATTATGAATGGTGCTGCTATAAACGTCGGTATGCATGTATCACTATGATAGGGTGTTTTTAACTCTTTGAGGGGATCACCTAGGAGGGGGAATAGCTGAGATGAATGGAATTTGAAGTTTTAGTTTTTTGAGGATTTGCCACATTGATTTTCATAATAGTTGTATTGGTTTACATTTCCTTCAATAGTATATGAGGATTCCTTTTTCCCACAGCCTTGCCAGCATTTGTTATTACTGTCTTTCTTGATGACAATTGTTTCTTTCTGGAGTAGATGAAATCTCAATGTTGTTTTAATTTGCATTTCTCTGATGGTCAGAGACGTTGAGCACTTTTTATATATTTATTGGCCATTTGTACTCGTTCCTCTGAAAAGGGTCTATTCATTTTAATTGTTCATTTTTTGATTGGGTCTTTTATTTTGGGGGTCTAATTATTTTGAGTTCTTTGTTTTGTTTTTGGTACTGGGGATTGAACTTGGAGTCCTTGCTCTTATGAGGTAGGCAGCAGAACCACTGAGCTAAATCCCTGGCCTGTGAGTTCTGTGTATATTCTAGATATTAGTCCTCTATTTGAGGAGTAGCTGGCAAAATTTTCCCATTCTGTAGATTGTCTGTTTATCCTGCTGCTTATTTCCTTTGCTGTGCTGAAGCTTTTAAATTTGATATAATTCTATTTGTTGATTCTTAATGTTATATCTTATGCATCTGGGGTTGTATTCAGAAAATCTTTGCCTGTGCTGATGTCTTCAAGATTTTTACCTACTTTATCTTTCAGTGGGTTGAGTGTTTCTGTTTTAATATTTGGATTTTTTATCCATTTTGATTTTAGTTTTGTACATGGTGAGAGATATAGGCCTGGATTCAATCTTCTGAGTGTGGATGGCTAGTTTTCCCAGCACCATTTGTTAAAAAGGCAATCTTTCCTCCATTGTATAGTTTTGGCCCTTTCTCAAAGCTCAGATAGCTGAATGTGCCTGGGGTTGTTTCTTCATCCTCTATTCTGTTACACTGATCCACCTGTCTGTTTTTGTGCCAGTACCATGCTGTTTTTATCACTGTAGCTTTGTAATATAATTTGAAATTTGGGGCCTTGTCCTCTCAATACCAGTGTTTCCCTAAAGCATTTGTTTTTCAATTTCACATCTATATTTACTCTAGAAAAAATTATACATAGAAGCTAACATAAAAATTAATTTTACTTCTCAAGAATAGCCACAATGTTTATATGCTTTTAGATTTTGTTTTATTAAAAATATACATTAATATCTATCTATAAATATATTAACAAAAGTGGGGTTAGCAAATATTACAGTATTTATGTATTTACAAGAATGGAATTCAATGTGGTCCTTCTATCTTTCCATATCAATACACTTATGTACAGCATGAAATTTGAGAACAGCATAGGTCATAAGCCAATAGCTTTCTCAATGATGATAAGGATAAGTGAAGATGGAACTAAAAAGTCAGTGGCATTGTCAAATCTCAGTTTGCAAGTGCTCATGAAATAATTCTTGATTTCTTAAGGAAGATGTCTACTTTATTTGGGACTAGACAATGGGAGATTCCCACCTCCTCTTTGAGAGGATGGTTTTGGAATGAAACTTTCTGGATCATTTTATGGACACAGGATATTTAGTAAACTTGACAAACTTAAGGAACCACCCACAGGTTAGGGAACTTTTTTTTTCTTTTACCAAACTTTCTGGGATTTATGCATCACCACACAAAAATTTCTCATGACTTACATGACCAAGAGGGAAAACAATGCTGTTTTTCATAAACCATTGAATTGGCTGGCTCAGGATACTGGTGAAGGAGACATCACACACTGAGCAGAATCGTATAGAGACATTGTCTGCACGCTCTTTGTCACAGTTGGAGGCAGAGCCATGAAGCTGCTGTCTGGCACAGGTCCTGTGAGACTGGCTACAGTGCTGCCTGGGAGCTGGCTGGTAGAGTCACTGTGCATCTTAATAAATGCCTTGGTGACTAAAACTTATGGCTGAGATATCTGCCATTTTTAATACAAATTCCACGCAGTCTAGGGGCTTCTGGCCAGCTTTTGGAATGCTCCCATGTCCTTGTTGTTTTGTGCTCTCTGATGATTGGACAAGGGAAAATCTCCCCACCTAGTAGCTCGCTTCTCCTCCCGAACTTGAGTCTCAGGGTTACTCAGTGCAGACTTGCAAAGTCATCTCCTTGAGGTGACCAGTTCCTTGGGGGTACCAATAAGCTCCCTGTCCTGCTCAAAGGGTTCTGTCACATAAATTAGAAAATCCAGGCCTATTTCAGTGGTACAATTGTGATGATCTATAAAGTCCACCCTCTTAGTTTGTACAGGAAAAACTATAACTTTGGTGAGATGGTATTAAAATATGATCCCAAGTGCCAATCTCTCACCTCATCTACTAAGTCACTACTAATTTCCTGGATCTGGGATCAGTCCTTGCCTTCCCCAGCCCCATTGGTTGCAGGCTCAGGCACCTCCATGTAGACTTTCAGCTCCGTACCAGCATTTTCGATCAAGAGTAACCACATAATAACAGGTCTGGGTCCACCTTTGGGTAGCACGAGAAATCTTGCGTAGTGTGTGACACTCTTGGGTTGAGGCATGGACACTGAAGGCCATTGTGGCCCATGGCTTCCCAACACCCAGCATCACCCTGACTTCTGCCTCCCTCACAGATTTCTGACCCAGGTGCTGGAGGTCTGATCGCTTCTTACTTACTCAATAGCTTGTGGGTTCTTCCTGCTTGAGCAGGGTGAACTGTAAAAGGGTGTCATTCTCTGTAGGTCGAAAGGCCCTGATTAACACTAAAGTCCATTCATGCTGTTGTGAACCATCAGCAACATCATTCTGCAGAACTTTCTCATCTACTTCAACGGAAATACCATCACCATTAAATACAAATACCCTATTTCCTCCCTCCCACAGATCCTGGCAATCAACAACCTACTTTCTGTCTGTATGAATTTGGTCACCCCAGATATATCATACAAGAGAAATCAGGCAATATTTGTCCTTATATGATTGGCTCACTTTAGTCAGAATAATGTCATTGAGGTTCATATCTGTTATAGCCTGTGTCAGAATTTTCCTCTTTTCTGTCTTTATGATACAGAAGATCAAGCCCAAAGGTGCTCTGCAATTGAGTCACATACCCAGCCATTTTATTATTTTATTTTATTATTTTGAGGTAAGATCTCACTAAGTTTCCCAGGCAGGACTCAAACTTGCAATCCTCCTTCCTCAGTCTCCCTTCAGTGCTGGGATTATAGGCATGTATACTACGCGTGGCTCTTTGAATTTCCATTCTTTTTTTCTGGTACTGGGGATAGAACTCAGGTCCTTGTGCTTGTGAGGCTGGCACTGGAATTGCTGAGCCAAATCCCTGGCCTGAAATTCCATTCTTTTTAAGGTTGAGTAATATTTTCCCTTGAATGCATATGCCACAATTTATTTATCATCCATTCATTGATGAACACTTAGGTTTTCCCTCCTATTGGCTACAGTAATAGTGCTGCATGGGTGTACAATATGACCCTGAACTTTGAGAAAAGTGTAGATTCACATGTAAGTAATAATACAGACAAAGGTGTGAGTGTGGATACACATGAGTGTGTGCATACATGTTAGTTCTATGCAATCTTACCACGTGTGTGTTCATATACCCCCCCACCAAAATCAAGATATATCACAAGTATCCCTTGTAGTGACAAGGCCCCCATGTTCAGCCCTAGATTTTAAGTTCCGTTTCTAAAGAGTAAGTAGCAGTAAATAACAGCTATCACCTGAAGCTGTCTGGTCCAAGTTTTCTGGCTGACTCCGCAGTTCTATCAACTGAAGGACCTGGGTCCAGTCAATGGGTCCTCAGCACAGTCTTGGCCATGATTTCCAGTGTGGTGAATGAAGAATGGAATAGGGGAGGTAGACACTTGTGTGCAACAGCACCTCCAGCCAGGGCTTATGTTTCAGACTTTGGTCCTGGTCACTAGCTACCAAGATTATGCTATCTATCACCACACTGCCAGTCAAATCCCAGCCACTATACCTGGAGGTCATGAACTTGCAAATGAAATGCTTCCACTGCAAGCTTGATTTCTGATGTGAAAGAATGTGCGTCACTTATGTAATTTTAAATTTTAAAGTAGTTACATTAACAATAAAGAGAAACAAGTGCAATTAATTTTAGTGACACATTATATTTAATCGAACACAGGGCAAAAACGATCATTTCAACACATGATTAATAGAAGGATTTTTCCCTAAAGGTCATTTTTATTATAAAACCATAAATAGAATACTGACATGAGCTCATTTGTGTAACTGATCCCCTCTAACTGTTAAAAGATGTCTTTTTGCCTTGGCATCAACCAAATGGGAAATAATGTTGTGAGAATTCAGGGAGCCAAGGAGGTACAGAATTTTGGGCTTGGGCTTTTAGTGTCTTAAAGAACCAGGTGGAACCTTCCTCTTCTCACAGGGAGTGTTCCACCTTTGGACAAGAAAAACAGCAACATTTAAACAGCTTAGTTTTAAATCTTATTACTTTGTAAAAAATATTTTTTCTGATCCTTTCCTCCATTTCAAGTTTGAAATATAAATCCAATTTGGCCATAAATGGAGAAGTGAAACAAAAAACTCAAAGGACTCAGGCACGGTCTTAAATAAATGCTCAAATTTGGTCTTGGAGGTTTACATATCACAAGAATCCTCAACTTAATCCCCATACAATGTGCCTCCTTGGAGAACTGCTCAATGTGGTATCTTACATTCTATTTTTCATACTTACTCTGTGATATTTGGCATGTATTTCATACTTACAACAAACCTCAATCTGGACTAGTCACATTTCGAGTGTTCAACAGCCCAAATGTATTGTTCAGAACAGTTCTAGAAACAAAAATGTGTAACCAACTCAGCGACCACTTGTTGTACCAAAGGGATTGTTAACGTCATCAATCTGAGAATCAGAGTTGATGGATACCAGATCAGCCGCACCATGGGCCAGCTGGTGGTAGAGAATATACCAACCTTAGGGCCAGCTGGTGGTAGAGAATATACCAACCTTGATTAGGGTGGGAGTTTGTTACCTTGGGAGTCTACTGTTTATCAGAAGCCTTAGTCAGTCTACCTGTTTAGTAACCTTGACTTAAAAAAAACCCAAAACTTTTCAGGAAGGTTGAAGAAGAAAAAGTTGACCCTCAGAAATGTATTAACATTTTTGGAGAAGGTAGAGGCAAAATCAGCTTGCAGCAGCTTTTAAGGAATGAAAATGGAATCCTAGATTACTGGAAAAAAGAAGAATTCCATAACTTGACACAGTTCTGGAAGTTGGTACGGTCCCTGGACCAAGGGCCTTGGGAATTCCACATGGGTCATCTGGGCTGATCTCACAAATCCTGCAGTCCCTATAACCCTTGGCACTCTGTCCCAGCATTCCACCCAACAGTTGGCACTGCCACCCACAACCAGCCACCTCAAGAGATAGATGGAATACCAGCAGCCCACAGGAGTCTTGTGTCAGCTGAAATCACCCTAGCCATGGGTGGCTGGATAAAAAGTTCTCTGTTGTTATAGGCTGGGACAATATCTACCACAGCCTACACTTTTATTATGGAACAGTTCTCTATATACTAACGTTCCTCAGAGAAGTGCAGATTTTCTGCAAAATGTTCAGCTTCGTGGGTTTGCACTTGACCGCTTTCCTTGGAGAGGCCCTTCATACGGCTGTTCAGAGTCTGGCTCCTACCCACCCATGCTCATCTCAGCTAAGTGCAAGCAAATGTGTAGCATGATTTGACTTAGTGCATTGAAAGGTGTGAACACCTTTGCATATTTTGCATAGCCTAGATTAAGTGAAATGCATTGCTAAGGCTAATTTTGTTTCTTTTCTTCTTACTTTTTTCATATGGCTATTGGAAGCTTTAAAATTACTTATGTGTCTCTCATTGTATTTCTATCATGCAGTGTCTCTTCGGTGGACAATGCGTGCTGAGAGAAAGTCCTGCAAGTCACAGCATCTAAGTTCCAGGGTCATATATGTTACTTACAAACCCAGAAGGTATCACTGAGCCTCAGTTTCCTCATCTATGAAATGGGGGAGTTGAGCCAGGTATCGTCAAAGCTACTGACAAGCTTCAACATTTCTGCTACCCGAATAACATGGGTACACTAGAAAGAAACGACGATTTGTCACAGCCAGTCTGTATTCCTGCAGAAAAACAGGCTTCCTTCTCAGGCCATGCTATAAAAGGTTAAATAGCACAACTCTGGCAAATGGATAGGGGTGTGATTAGTCCATTTTTATTTATTCATTAGCCACCTCCCAGCTGAATTCCCGAAGGACTATTCTCTCTTTGGAAACCGGAGATCCTGAGCCTCAGCCCAGACCCATACCCAGGAGGTGGCATGGGCAGAGGAGTGGCCAGGCCTCAGAAATCCTCCTGGAAGCCAGCTTGCAAATGCAGGGCCTGCTTCTCAGAAATCAATTTCAGAGCAAAGGCATTAACTGTCTCTTCCAGGAACACTTACAGAAAATCTTTTAAGAGCTAGAGAGAGGGGTGACTGCATTGTTTATGCATGCAAACACTGAAGTAAATATTTCAGATGAGCAAATAGAAGAGCTAGAATTACTCACTGGCCTCTGACCTGCTGGCCTCTTTTGTGCATCATAAAGCCTGCAGCTGCTTTCTCAGTGTTTCCCCTTCCTAATCCCAATCTTGTTTCTACAAGCTTGCCAAAGATCCCTTCTCTGCTGCTCACTTCCTTGCTTTAAAAAAACTTTATTGATTTTTCTCCTATTTTCTTGGCAAATAATAACTGTATGCATGTGTGGGGTGCAAATGACAATTTGATAATGTACATAATGTATAATATTCAACGTAGGATTTCTCTTCCTTTGGGAACAAAGTCTGACCTGGTGTTCCTATTTTCCTTTTCACTTTACCATTTCCCTACTCACGCTCCTCAGCCCTCCCAGGTGACCTGGCTTTCCCTTGACAAGTTCTGGCCATCTGCAGGCCCTGCCCATTGGGTCCCCTCTGCTGGAAGGTTCTTTCCTCCACAGGCAGTCCCTGCAAACTCCTCTGTCTTTGTGCATATCTTGCATGCATGACAGGATTCCTCCCCAGCAAAGTCATCGCTACCCATCTCACAGATGTTCTCTCTGATCTGTGCTGTTCCTGCTTTATCTTATGTCATCCTTTCAACCACTATGCCAGGTGGTGACTCACCAAGCACATGGCAGGTCAGGAAGGTTTGGGTCCTGCCAGCCCACCTTGAGCCCACGTATTAACCCCTGGGTCAGCTTCCTTCCTCTTCAGGGTTAAGCTCTTTCTTCTGTGCTACTGTAGTACGTGTTGGGTATAGCACTTGTATTAGTCTACTTGGGATACCATACAAAGGGCCAAAGACTGGATAGTTTAAGCAACAGAAAATTACTTTCTTACTGTTTTGGAGACTAAATATCTGAGATCAATGTGTTGGCATGATTGGTTTTTTCTGAGACCACTCTCTCTGGCTTGTTGATGGCATATTTTCCCTGTGTCCTCATATGGTCTTCCCTCTGGGTGACTGTGTCTTGAAATCCTCTTAAAGGAACTCCAGTCATGCTGGATTCCAATTGACTCTAATGACCTAATTTTAACTTAATTATCACTATAAGGTTCTTGTCTCCAACTGAGAGGTATTGGGGCCAGGTTTTCAACACAGGAGTTGTGTAGTAAAAAACCTAATTCAGCTTGTAACACTAGCCACAGTTAAATTGTAGTAAGTTAGGTAAGTGACTATATCCCCTCCTAGCCAAAAGAGACTGTTTCTGATTCAGCCTCATGTCCTTTCCAAAGTTAAGTTTAACTTAGCACTTTAAAGATGACTCCCATTTCTGAGAGTTTAGACCCTGTGGGCCAAGATAACGAGGTGGCTGTCTATGTACCACGGGAGGGTGGGTGATATCTCTTTGCTTACCTGCCTGTGACTGGACAGAGGAACCGTGGAGAGTGAGTTTTAGCAGACACACCAGTTACCTACTCTAATGGCATCTAGACTCTCAGAAGACCTAAGGACCTGGTGGGCTGTGTGTGAGTGTCTGCAGTTAGGGACAGAGGGGCCTGGGAGCTGAACTCTGGGCTCAGGAAATATTATACATCTGTATCTCAGACCTGAGGGGCTATGATGGGATTGTAGGTTGCTGAGTGCCTGTGACATCCTTGTATATAGGTCTGGGGCAGGGAGTGTGGTCATATCTGAAGTCATCTAGTACAGCTGGGGTTGGGGTTGGGATGCTGAGGATGTTGGACTGAAAAGTAGATTTTCTTGGCTCTTAATTGTACACAAAGTCCAATTATAGGGATGAGATTAGGAGCTGGACAAGGAAGTCTTTGTGGGAGGTGTTGAGTTCTGGATATGGCTGGCTTTATCCTCAGATTCCCGGTGTGGAGGTCCAGGGCTAGGCATCTTTAGTCCTGCTGCTTGTTTTTTAAGTAAAGGAGTTAAAGCAAATCCTGCTGAGCCTTTCCAAGTCTTGGTAAGTGTCCAACAGAACTGTGGCCACCACTCCCCTTCTTCCTGAGCCTCAGTGATTCCATTACCAAAGCCCAATGACTTTGCTTCCTAAAGCTCTTGGAAGTCCAGCTACATTGTCCCTGATTTTGCATTTGCCAATCAGACTTTTTTCCCCCAAATGTGAATCAGTCCCCTGCTTGGAACTCTCCTTCAGTCTTCAGGCTACATCTAGATCTGTTGTGTGACCTCTGAGCCCAGTCCTTCTCACCTCCTCCCATTTTGCTGCATCCCTGTGGCTGGCCATGTGGCACTGTGTTAGCATTCTATGATAAGTGCAGCTCTGAAACCTGCCTCCTTGGCTTGCCTCCATCCCATTCACCATTTACACCTGAAGTCGTTCTTGATATCTACCCGGGATCACAGCTGTGCTCTCTCACGCTGGCCTAATGCCTGTCACAGGGATGGTACCCATTCAACTGCTTGCATCCTTCATAGTTTGTAGGTTCCTATAGGTTAGGCAGAACCTGCTTGCTTTCCCTGTACCCTCAAGTCTTACAGTGGGTTTGCACAGAGAACATATTCAGCATACACTTATCAAGTAAGCAAATAGTTCATGCATTCTGCAGTGTAGCCACGATCGCTCTATGTTTACCTTCTCAGGTCTGACTTTGGAGATGCTGTCCTTCTGATGAGGGTAATGAAAGTTGGAATTTGAATCAAGACTCAAATTCTTGGGGCCGGGAATTTAGCTCAGTGGTTCTTCTGCCTGCCTCGCAAGCACAAGGTCCTGAGTTCAATTCCCAGTACCAAAGGGGTGGGGGGGAAAGACTCAAACTCTTCACCAATATAAACAATTCCAATGATACAAGCTGGAAGGGATGAGTAACTTACCTAAATCGGCCCTCCTTGTTTCTCTCCAGGGTGCCTGACAGGTTAAGGTGCTTTATGAGCAGGATGTGAGTGTGTAGGATGGAGGAACCCAGAGCAGGAGAGGACCTTGGTGCTTCCTCTGTTGTTCAGAAATAGCTCCCATATCAAGGTACAATCAATCACAGCAGGTCCAGGTGCATGAAGCTCTTTTTACTGTGTGTCTTTCATAACCAGAGGGAGCTTCTGCTTTCCCCACTGGGAAATGAGAATGTCCAGGCTAAGGGCTGTGTTTGCCTTGTTGACAGTGTATGTCTACGACTCAATAGGAGCCTGCACCTGGTATGGTAGAGGATGCAGCTCACCCCTACCCATCTCTTGCCCATGTGAGAAATGGTGAATGCACATCTGTCCTGTCTTCAGACAGTATGACCATCCAGAATAAGACTCTGGAAGTTCAATGACTCAGCTGACACAGGATGCCCTGTGCATGTTCAGTTTTACACCCATACTCAACAAGGCTTCCCAGGTTCATCAGTAAAAGCCATTTCTGTATCTTCTAGGGAAATGCATTGTAGAGTAGCAGGTACAGTGATAGTGGTATATATCATGGCCGAGAGGGGCAAGGTGCATTACAGTGAGAAAGAATTTAGCAACAAAAGACGCATAGCCAGTTGGGATTCAAAAATTAAGGAAGCAAGTTGGGTGTCATGCATTCTGCAGTGAAGCCATCACTGAAGTGAAACTTCATCGGCATCATCTGGAGAGAGTTAAAGACAAAAGGCGGAAAGCTGTAAGGATAAAGAGGAGAGAGGAATCTGTTGTAGAAACATTTTGAAAGGTGTAAGGTATGTGGGCAAATAGTGACACATTTAGCAAATGTGGAAAGCCCACTGTTAATCTTGAGTGAAGAGAGAGGAAAAGCAGTCCTATTTATATGAGAGAAACTTCCAAAGGCTCAGGAATGGCAGCACCATGGGCCTTTATAAGTGAAAGTCTAAACAGGAAAGGCCTTTAAGGAGCTATTTAAGAAAAAATCAGGGGGCCAGGGATTTAGCTCAGTGGAGCCACATCTGCCTTGCAAGTGCAAAGTCCTGAGTTCAATCCCCAGTACAGGGGATGGGGGATGGGATGAGGGCAGAATAAATTAGAAACCATTAGAGACCCCCCTACTCAGCCTGTTACTTCCTCCATTCTGCACAAGCCAGTGACAACCTGGTTACATGCAGATGGAACAAGGCAGGGTTCCCTCTGAAAATGGTTAAACTGAAAACCTTTGGATCAAGGAACACTGAGCACAATGAACAAAGAGGCAAATGGACGTTTTGGAACATTTCCTAAAAGTGATGAGCTGAGTCTTACAGGAGGTGGTGGCTCTGCATTGATAAAGAGGGGGGAGGTTGGAATGGGGGCAGTGACTCATGACAAAGCATAGGTGCCCAAAAAGGCCAGTTGTCTGTGGCAGTTCCCAATGAGATGGGCTTGGCCTAGCCAGAGCCATCGGAAGATAATAGAGGGTGAGAAGGAATAAGAAGTGTAGTGCAGTGGGCTGGGGAAGGGGGAAATGGAGATGCCAGATTGGGGCTAACATACAAGACCCTTGTTGGATTCTTAAACTAGAAAATGAGATGATAGAGACTGTTTGAGGAAGACTTGTCTGCAACTAAGTGTCTGGGTTGGGGTATGGAAGAGCTGACAGCAGGGACCCCGGGAAAAAGTCTTTGATCATAACTGAAGAGTTCAGTAATGAAGGGCTCCAACAGGACGGGGAGAGATGTGGGAAGGAAACACGCACCCAAAGCCCATCCCTGGCTAAGGCTGGTGCTAGCCTGTTCCTGTATCTCAGTCCATTCGCTCTCCAGGACTCTGTCATACTGCATTGGTGCTGACACTGTGGCAAGAGAGAGCACCAGATTTGCAAAAGCCAAGTCCCAGTTCTGTGAATTATCTGAAGGAATCGGAGCCGAAAAGTGAACTTGATTTTAGACAGAAAATGCATGTTCTCCTAAGGTATCTCTTGGCTGTTGTCTTTGACTAACCACTAAGCACTAGATGTGCTGTTCACTCAGAGCCTGTTCAGGAAGGCGGCAGTCATTCCACTCATTACCAGGCCTGCACACACTCTCCCTTCCCCAAGCTCATCCCCCTCTCCCCTATAAAACTGACCCTGAGCACCTCAGCCCCAATAAGAGAAGCACAAGATTTATCTTGTAGGTAGTAAGAGTGCTATAAATGCCAGCTGTTACTTTTAATGATTACGATAAAAGCCCAGATGGATTAATTTTTGCACTTGTCAAGTGGCCTGACATCACAGGGCTGGTCTCCTGGGCTCAGAGGGTGTGCAGAGAATACTATTGACTAATTAAAAAAAACCCTTTTTTATTCAAATTCCAAGACATGTCCAGTGTTGCAGCAAAGACCTGTCTTCTGCCTAGAATGTAAGGGGGACACACTGAAGGTCCTTCCTTCCAAAGGCATTAAAAGCTTCTTGCATTTGAATCAGTTGCTAAGTTAATCTATGGATTTGTTTCTTTTTTCCCACTAACATTTTATCATGGTCAAATGCATAAGACAAAATATGTCATTTAGCCATTTTTAGCAGAATAGTTCAGTGGCACAAAGTATAACCAGTGTTGCACAAGCTTCTATTAATTTTTAAAGTCAGATTTCCCACTCCAGTTCTTTGTGAGCAGCCTGCTGTCTCTTTGGCTGAAAGGCCTTGGTTCTAATTACAGATCTGGAGTCTATAGGGATTCAGAAACCAACCTCTTTTCAGATACAGCCTTTTCTGCAACCCCTGACAGCAGGTCTCAAGGCCTCTGTTCAAATCTGCTTCTGATGGAGCACTCAGTGAGAGAGAACACTTCCCTCGCGGGCCAGTCTTGTGCTGCTGAGTCCTGGTGTCCTGTCTGTACCGTTATCCTCCCGTTCCCGCTGATCACATTATACAGTGAAGTTCATCATCTATCAGAAAAGTCATGCAGTAGCAGAGACCTCACTGGTTCTGTAGCCAGATATATCTGAGTTAAGTTTAGATTTACATGGCCTAGAGCAAAAGAGCTATATTCTCTGGCCTTCAGTTTCCTTTTCTGTAAAAGTGAGGATGAAATTCTTAAGTTGTAATGAGGCTAAAATGCTAAAATGTAATGACAAGAAAGCAAGAAACAGTGTCATTCTTGGAACATGAGAAAATCTGTAAATCATCTTTATGTAGAGCAAGAGAACTCTTATCTGTTCAATGCCAGTGCCCTGCAATTTCTCTCATATGACAAAGTTCCAATTTATGTACCTATAACAAATTCCTTCTATGGTCATAGGAAGTACATTCAATTCAGATTCTATAGTTGTCCATTTATATTTCAAAAACTGGTCTGCATTTAAACCTGGCCCACTGATCCAGAGAGTTGGTAAACTGGAGGCAATAATTATCCATCCATCAAATGTTTATCACACTGTGTATTTGCGCAGCACTGGAGGCTTTGGGTATTGTTTATATAACAGTCTGTGATTATTTATATTACAGCATATGATTATGTAACTGCTTATGAGAACAAGATGGAATCCAGACATGTCTGTGTGTGAGGATGAGGCAGGTCCTGGCGAATGCGGCTATTATGAGAGGCAGAAGGGCATTGTGGGAGGGGGCCCATCTTAAGGCCTAGCCCAACATGATAATGCTCTTTCCCATAGGTGGAAGAGATGGATAATTCATTGTAGGCAATAAAATCCACTCTCCCATACAATTTGTATCTTGGATTAAGAAAAAAGAGGACCTAAAAGTGAAAATGGAATTATGCAGTTAAGGATGATTATACACCGTGGATCAGAATGAGAAGCTGGCCAAGGGCCAGGGAACCATTCTTGTACATATTGCCCTACATGTACCTACTGGTGGTGAGGACAGGAAAATTCAAATGAATTTAACACAGAGTCCTGCCCTACCGGTGACCTCAGTTCAGGAGAGAATATCACTAACGAAGAGGTGAAAACAAAGATTGCAAAGAAGAGGTAGCTCTGAGCAATGATGCTGCAGATGTTGACAGCAGGCCTCAATTTCAGTAACAACAGAGTTCCCAGTTTTAAACTAGAAATATAGTCTCCAAAAATAAAGCCATTTCCAGCCTCTCTTTGAGCTAGATATGACTATAGGACTAAATTGAAAGCAATGTAAGCTGAACTGTTAAATGTGACAATTTCCAGAAACTGTCCCTAAAAGACAGTTTGTAATCTTTGCCCTCTTTTTCTTTGTCCCTTCCTATACACCTTGATTTATGGAATGTAGATATAATGAATGGAGTTCCAGCCTCCATCTTGGACCATTATAAGGATAATGAAGTAATAAACTGGTAAGAACCTAGATCTCTAAACTTTTCTATGAGGAAAAATAAACTCTGGTCTTAGGTAAGCCTGCTAGTTTTCATCTTGGTTGTTCTAGATGGTCCAGGATGAGGTAAATGGGAGCAAGGAGGATATTCCAAGCAGAAGGTGTAAAGCCCCGAAATTGAGGAATGTGTAAGGAAGTGGAGGAACTCAGAGGGATTCGCTGGCCAGTGGAGAGGAAAAGGGGAGATCAGACTGAAAAGATCTACTGAGTTCATGCCATGTGAGATTTTGAAGTGTATGAAGAAATCTTGACTCTATTCTGTGTGCAACAAGGATACACTGAATATTATTGGGTACAGCAGTGTCCTGATGAGAACAGCACTTTGGGGAGATCAATTGGTTAAAAGCGAAGGAAATGAAACCAGTTTCGGGGCTGTTGGCATATCTCGGCAAAAGAAAGGAGGTTGATTCTTAAAAAAAAAAGGGCAGAGGCAGAGAGAATGGCAAAGGAAGAGCAGATTCTGAGAAGCATTCTCTTGGAACTCATTTCTAAAAGAGGCTGTTAGAAAGGGGAGAACAAGGAAACTTACTGAACCTTGAACACAGGAAGAAGACGGATGGAGAGTTGATTTGGCAGAAGAAAGGGCACAGAAGGGGATGTTGGAGCATCTAAAGACAAACCGTCTACTATATAAGCAATAGGATTCTATGATTTGATCCTTTATAGATGATTTGTCTTCAAGGTTGGTAACCCATGAAGCATAAACACATATGCATTACACCAAAGTTTTTGAGGCATTGTGAACCCAAATTATCTAACATTCATCAGGTGAAGGAAGCTGTCAGCTGCTTGTTATCAAAAGGTGAGAGAGAAAGAAAATGTAATTGTTTTTTCCAGGACAACTACTAGGGTCACCTTTAGAGAAGGATGGAAATGGAATCACTCCAGTTGATCACACTCATGAGACCTTGATGTGCCAATGAATATGAAATTATAACCAGAGACATCTCTTATTTCCATAGCCCTTTATTTCCTGGGCTCTGGTGGTCAAGAATGTTTTGTAGGAATGAACTCAAAGCAATGAAACTAGTTTTGCATTGACTGGGAGGTATATTGCTGTGCCATGGTTATACCAGTGAAAAACTGGGGACGACTTGCCTTTGTCAGATGCATCTCTTCTTTCTTTTTTGTCACAATCCAGGGATGGATAAATACAGAAAGATTTAGTAGACAATTTGGACCACCCATCTTTGGAAATTGCAGAATTACTTGGCTAGGGCACAGTTCTTAGCTCATTGCATGAGTCACATCACTTCTCTGGGGTGTAGCTTTCTACTCTATAAAACAAAGGGCCAACCACGTCCCAATGAAGTACACTCCTGCTCTACCACTTTAGGATTTTGTGGACATTTCTTACTACCTTAGGGGCATATGGGTAAAGAGCATCATGCCCAGTTCTAAAGCCAAAGCTGTTCCTAAGGCAATTAGAGATTGAATCAGGAACCAGGGTCGAAGAGTTAACCCACCCCTTCTCACTGGAGCTTGAGGACACACTGTCTGGGAGATGTCCTTGGCAGCAGCTGCTTTGACAGTTTCCTAGGAGTGATGACAATATTTTAGCTGCAGCAGCCAGGACACTCCTTGACTCTGGGTCATTAGCCAGCCTTCTGAATTTCAAGGGCTCTTCAGCTTCCTCCCTCTCTGTTATTATACTTTGACTGGAATTTTCCGTAAATGAATTTATAAGAGGCAGAAAGCAGCCTAAGACATTCCACACCTGCACCCCTCACTGTATCTTCATGAAGAAGGGCATGATATTCACTTTGACTTCCTACAAAATGTATTCTTGTTGTTCTTGTTTCTTTAATAGATCTCAGTTTAACCCTTGATCCATTTTACCTGGTGGTCCAAATACTTCCTCTCACTGCTGGGGCATGTTAGAAGCAACTGTGAAGAGACTGGGCTGGTGGAACATGGGTCTCAGCCAGGTTACTGTCTGCTTCTCAACTCCCAAGGCCAGTGTTATCCACATGGCACATGTGTGTTCCATCCTCTCCTCCCAGCAAGCAGTTTTTAGACTTGTCTGATCTACAACAGTCTGCAGGGTCCCAGTGCTCCTCCAGCTCCTAGAGTGATATATTTCTCTTTCCCTCCTCTTGCAGGTTTGAACTTATACCTGGTAGGGCTTCCTTCAGGGTTTAAGGAGTGCCAGCTATTCTGTTATGGGTCATCTGCTGGTCAAGAGGCAAGAGGCAAGTGCTCAGCCCCTGCTTCAGAGACGATCATGTCAGAATGACAGCAGATCATTTGTCATGGGTTATCATCTAAAAGTAAGACCTACTGAAAACAAGAGATTAGGATGGACTGTCAACACAATAAGGCACAAAGGAGGGTGGGATCAACAGGGATAGCATAAAGTTGGGAGGAGCAGGGGTAGGGACTTCCCCCACCTTAGCCTCTGCTGAGAGTGCCTTTGTCTATTAGAACTCACCCTCTACCTGTAAGTTCTTCTCTGAAGTGAGATAATATCAAAGAGAAGTAGGGAAAATGGTGATATTTTCCATCTCCAATTTAACAAACTATGCATCCTATTACTATCATCTCACATTCAGTGCACCCTGAATCCTGTTGCTCTCCTGGCCTTAGTACCTCTCAGATCTATGCCTCTTCAATCCCTACCCATACTGCTTTTACTGGGATCAGTGCAGCGGCTACATACTCTTGCTTCGTCTCTGCCTCCAGTGTGTATCTAAATCAGAGCATAAACATAGGCAGGATGGGACTCTGTTACCTCTAGGTGAAAGTCCAACCTGAGATAAACCAACTTTGGGGTCTCATTAGGCTTGGCTCTTGTCCACCGGTCTAGCTTCATTTCTGATGACTTGCTTTACATCCAGTGTTTCTTGTACTCCAGGAGCCTTAGGTCTTCCAACGTATTCCTCACTTCCCTCCCGTTTGCACAGACTATTTGGCCCTCCTCTCTTCCTTGGTTATGTCCTGCTTATCTTTCAAGCAAAATCTCCATTATCTTTGTGAAGCCTCTCCCAACTGTCTCAGAAGACCTTTGACTTCTTTCCTTCAGGTGACCAGTCTGTCTGGCCTATTGCTGCATTACATACACTGACTGTCCAAATTGTGCTTTGTTCATTTATATCTCATGGAGACCAAACTTGCAGTCACATTTTTATCTTCATGTTCCCAGCACTTGCACAGTGTCCGACATTCATTGGATGCCCAATAAATATTTTTAATTAATGAATTTATTTATAGAAAATAGGACAGTAGGGAATGAAGAGGTAGAAATGTTGGATGTGTGCTGATAGGAGGGGATACTAAAGGAGCAGCAATCTGAGAGAGAAAAATACTAAAACAGTGTTTGGATATTTTAAATAAATATTGACTTGGAAATGCAAGGAATAATGGGAAAATGGGGACTTGTTTCTTATGCCATGCCTAGAGCTTTGGTTGGGTTTGAGAGGTCAGAAATATAACAGTGCACTTTGCCTGAACAAAGCCTTAATTTTGTCATCTGCAAGTGAGGGGGAAGATCCTGGGTAGGTGGGAGGAGAGCCAACAATGGCTGCTTTTCATCAGTATTTCTGGTCCAAACTATTTGAATTTACCAGCAAGGAAAGCCCTGGGGCCAGCTACCATGAATCATCTGTAGAGGAGCAATAGTTACCCCCAGGGCAATGAATAGAGGGTATTTAAACACCAGTCAGCATTTGAATTTTATCTCAGAAATTGTCTCCTTCAGTATTTAAGAATATTGATCAGGTACTTGCTGCGTGATAGGCAGGAGGGTAAGAGGCATCTGGAGATTACTAAAATATAGTGTCTTCTCTTATCCAGTTCATAGTCAAGTGACAAATGAAAACAAAGAGAAATAATCCCAAGAGAATGCAGCAAGCCACAAAAGTGTTTGGGAACAGAGAAGAGAAAATGCTTTAAGGTTAGGATCAGATGCATCAATGGAAAGCCTCAAAATAAAAGTGACACACACGAAAAAGAAGTTCATTTCTTTTGCATATAAAAATGTTCAGAAGTGGGCAATTCAGGCTGGCACGATGGCTGATGGACATGAGGATGCCAGGCTTTTAGCTGCTCTATTACCTTCAGCAAGAGGTTTCCTCAGTGTTCAGTCCTTCCCAGGCTGCTACAGGAGTTTTAACCAAGACATCCACATCCAGGCAACAGAAAGGGAGAGACCTTTCTACCCACCAAAGGCAGTTCTTTACATAGTGTTCCTTTAGGAAGTCCCGCGCAACATTCTTTCTCACCTCTTTGTGGTCAAAATTTAGTTTCCTGGCCATACCTAATTGCAAAAGTTGTCCTATTTCCAGTGAGGGGAAGGTTAATACAGTCAACTAATAGTTTTTTACCATACTAACACCACTTGAGAAGCCCTGGGGAATCCACTTGGATCATAAACTTACTACCGCTTAAGATTCTATACACCTTCCTCAGAAGGGAAGGAGGTCCTGAGCTATAGAGGGCAGGGCTTGGCCTGTTGGCAAAGGTGGGCTGTGGCAGGGCCAAGGAGATGTACTGATAGAGATTTGCAAACTGCATTTGATGTTTGAATTCTGCTGTATAATCCCGCTCACCTCCAAGAGAGATGGCCAACACAAAGAACATTTCAGAGCCTTCCCACTCCCAAGGCAGGATTTGCTGGTAAAACCGAATGAGTGAATGTGGCTTTCACCAAGAACCCTCACTGATTTTGCTCCTCAGAGACAGGAGATAAGACTGGACTTACTTGCCCAGACTTGGAGGCAGAGGACTAAGAACTGAGAGAGCAGACACAAGGACATTCTCCACATTTCGTGTGCTGATCCCATCCCCTTGTCAAATTTGACCCCAAGAATCTCTCAGATGCTTATCAATCAGATGATCAACCTTCTTCCTTTGGGAATCATTTATTTTAGGTTGAAGGTTTTAATAATTCCATGGTCTCTAGGATGAGGCTCAGGTGTGGGGCTGGGAAGAAAAATATTCTCCCCTGGTTCATGAGGTGTGGTAGAAAGACCGTGGACCAGGATGTTTCAGGCACTGGACCAAGTTCTCACACAGATCCCTGCTGGCACTTACTTGAGTTTCCTTCTGCATGACTAATGATAGTAGCTCCTGCTCTCCCTGACTTCAGTTTGTTGGGATGCATTTATTATTATTATTTCCAGTTCTTTTTATTCCTACTTCCAACACAATGTCACAGGGAAATACAGGAACGTGAGAATTCATGCAGTAATTATTTAACAAGTAAAGATGCACATATATCTGTGAAGATCTGTGAGAGATCATAAAAAGAATAAAGGTAACCTGAGGTAGGGGGTCAGGGGAAATTCACGGCAAGCTATGTTGTTAATACTGTTGGCTTTTAATAGCTTAATGGAGGTATAAGTAACATACAAGACATAATCGGTAGCGTACACATATACGCATACATCTGTATGTATGAAACACTCACCACAGTAGGATAATGAAATATCCAGTACATCTCTAAATTTCCTTGTCCCTTTTTGTCATTCCTATCTCCCACATTTCCATGCCCCAGCCTTGTCCCCAAGAATGTACAGATATTTATTTGTTTTTTTGGAATTTGCACTAAAGGACCCATATATTACAACATGGTCTCTCTGTTTTTGCTTGTTTGTTTTTGTACCAGGGATCGAACTCAGGACCTTGTGCTTGCGAGGCAGGCGGTGGCACCGCTGAGCTAAAACCCCAGCCCTATTATCTCTTTTTATGTCTGGCTAAATTGTTTCAAAATTTACCCATGTTGTTATGTATAGAAATTGTTCATTTTTTTTCTATTGCTGAATAGCATTGCATTGTATGGCTATACCACAATTTGCTTATCCATTAATTTGTTCTCAGACCAAGACTCTTTGGGTTGGTTACTTTTTTTTTTTCTATTTTTGGCTATTAGAAATAATGCTTTATAAATATTAGGTTATAAGTTTTTATGTAAACATAAGTTTTCATTGCTCTGAAATCAACACCTAGACAAACAATGGCTAAGTTATATAATAACTTTTGTTAAAAAACATTATTAAATGTTTTTAAATTAAACTTTTAAGTTTTATAAAACTGTTGATTCATGAAGTTGACAGAAATAATAGTATCTTAGTTTCCCCTGATGGTGGCATTTTTCAAAACTATCATACACTATTATCATGATATTAACATTAATGTAATACACTGATGGTGTGAAAATCTCCCTAGTTGTATTAGCACTCATTTGTGTATGTTTACGTGTGTTCAGAACTATGCAATTTTATCACATATGTATGTTTGTCTATCTACCACCTCCGTCATGGTACAAAATAGTTCCATCACCACAAGAATCTTTGGTGTTGCGCATTTATATCCATACTTACCTCCCTTCTCCACATTTAACCTGTCCTTAGCCCCTGGAAATCATTAATCTCTTCTTTCGTTACTTCAAGCATATTATATAATTGGGATCTAACATTATCTAACTTTTTGGAATTGACTTTTTTCACTTAGCATAATTTCCTTGAGTGTCTTTGAAGGTGCGTACTCCTTTTGTGTTGCTGAGTAGTAATCCATGGTATGAATGTACTTCAGTTTGAAAGTGTTTTTTTCCATTTTGTCTGTTATGAATTAAACTGTTAGGAACATTGGTATGCAGATTTTTGTATAAATATAGGTTTCTATTTCTCTGGGATCAATCAATGTTCAAGAGTTTGCTTGCTGTATATATAGTAACCGTATTTTAGTTTTAAAAGAAACTACGTCTCACAAGGGCTGTATCATTTTATCTTTCCAGTAGTAATGTGAGTAATCCAGTTTCTCCACATTCCTACTTGCCATTTTTTATTTGAGCTATTCTGATAAGTATGTGATGATATCTTATTTGCATTTCTCTGATGGAAAGTGATTTTGAACATCTTTTTATGTGAATTATATGCCATTTGTCTAGCTGATTCAATTAAATGCCTGTTCATATAATTTTCTTTTTCCAGTTGGGTTTTTGGCTTTCTTAATTTTGAATTTTGAGTATTTTATATATTTTAAGTGCTAGTCCTTTGTCAGATATGTAGTTTGCAAATATTTTCTCTCAGTTTCTAGTTTTAAGCTTTCCATTGTCTTAACATATATTTAACTCAAGAAACTGCCAAGTGTGTTTTGAAGTGATTGTATCATTTAACATTACTGCCAATAATGTTTAAAAATTCCAGTTGCTGTACATTTTTCCCAATGCTTGGTATGTCAGTCTTCCTAATTACAGATATTCTAGAGGATGTGTAATCCTCTAGCTCATGGTACTTTTTTTTTTTTGGTACCATACCAGTGATAGAACTTGGGACCTTGAGCTTGCGAGGCAGGTGGCAGAAACACTGAGCTAAATCCCTGGCCCTCATCATACTTTTAATTTGCTTTTTCTTAATGACTAATGATGCTTGATGCTATTTGTTTGTTTTTGTACCAGGGGTCGAACTCAGGACCTTGTGCTTGCGAGGCAGGTGGCAGAAACACTGAGCTAAATCCCTGGCCCTCATCATACTTTTAATTTGCTTTTTCTTAATGACTAATGATGCTGAATATGTATGTTTGTTCATTATCTGTATATCTTCTTTGGTCAAATGTTTCTCCAAATATTTTTCCTATTTTAAAATTTGGGTTGTCTTCTTCTTCTGAAGTTGTAAGCCCATTAAATGTCAAGATAGAAATTGTTTGTTGACTATACATATGTACCGTAAGTACTTTCTTTTAGTTTGTGGCTAGACATGCTATATTTTAAGAAAACGTCTTTTTCCTATGGCAACTGGATTTCTTTCTTTTTTTTTTTTGGCCTGGGGTTCGAACTCAGGACCTTGCGCTTGTGAGACAGGCATGGTGCCACTGAGTTAAATCCCTGGCCCTGGATTTCATTTTATTTCCCAGGAGAAAAATAAACCTTTAATTCATTTGATGAAAATTAAGATGCAGATTTTCCACAAGCAGGCAAAATTAGGAGATCCACAGTGCTCAGATTAGTCTTGAAGCACTGAAAGAATAGGCTATTTCAAATTTCTCTTCCATCAGCTCTTCCACTTGTTTCCCTTTAATGGTCTGCTCAAAATATGTGGTTTATTGGGGAAGGCAAAAGAAATTGCAGAAAACTTCCCAGATGATCTTTGGTAACTTGGCTGATTTGGGGGTAGAAGGGTCATAGCACTGCTTTTGGAGTCCAGTGGACTGAATTTGATCCCAGATCTGTCCTTCCTCAGCTGCATGGCCTTGGGCATTCCACTGACCTCTCTGGGCACCCATTTCCTCTTACCTAGAACCCACTCTTTTCTCAGTTTATTGCAAGATAAACATTAAACAAATGTATAATTTCCATACATTTTAATAATAACTCAACACATATAAATGTACTATACTTAATCAAGGCCTTGACTCAAATAGGTGCTTAATAAGTATTTGTCAGTTAACATGTTATAATAAATATTTGTCAATTAAAATAGCTACTAAATGAAGGAGAAGGAAATGAGCAAGCTTGTTTATCATTAATGGGTCTTTTAATAGTACAATGTTTTTAGAAAGCAATATAGCATGATATATCATTAGCCTTAAAGTGCACAATCTTTTAATTCAGCAATTCCACTTCTAGAAGCACGTTTTTTTCCTACGAAAATGAACAAAGGATATATAAAGATATTTGATGCCACATTGTTTATAATAGTGGAAAAACTGGGGTTGGCAGAATAATTTATGTTTCTGTTACAGGGCATACAATGGATGCACAGCGTAGCCACTGTAAATGGTGTGGCAAAAGCACAGCATCTGGATTGAAGAACAGACTTTGGCACCTGGCTTGGAGCCTGGCTCTGCTAGATGTGGACTTTGGCAAGTTAACTTGAGCTCCCCAAACATTAATTTTCCCATTTGTAAAGTGGTTATAATGATGCCAGCCTGACTGGGTCAGGAAAATCTGACAAGTGCTTAAGACAGCCACTGGCAGCCACCAGGGAAAAGATGCAATCACCAAATAAAATAACACAAGTGACACAGCTGTCCGATCACATTTTTGTGATAGGTTTGCATTATGGATATGCATAGAAAAAGAATGTACATATGCAAATACATCGATGTGCCTATCCAGGGGAGAATGTGGCTGGATTTTGGCATTTAGCTTTTTGTTTCTTTATTATTGTTTATTTTCTACTAAGTAATATGGTTTTTCTGCAGTAAAAACTCTCAAATCATATATCTAGTGTAATTGCTAGGGTATCTGGGCAAATATTTTTGTATCATTTGGTATAGTTTGATGATTTTTCACGAAGAGAGATTACTGGGCCTGATGAGATATTTTATTTAGTCTGATAAAAGTTCATCTGGTTACGAGTCAGCTCCATCCCTTATGGATAAGCCTGCACTACTTTCCAGACAAGAGACTTTGGATACTAAAACCCCTCTGGGCAGAGTAAAAAATGCAGCTTCTCCATCCACAAGGCACTCTGGAAGACTAATAATGGCAGTAATAAAAACTAACAGTTGTCCCGAGCACTTGCTGCCTGCCATGCACCTTGCAAGTGCTCTTCTAATCACAGTAACCTTGTTATATGGGGCTGTTGGTACCTTTATTATGTGCGTTAAGAAATGAACACAAAAAGTACCCCTTTCCATGGCAACCAAGTGGCATAGCCGGGAACTACTATAATCAAATGTATTATCTCCTAGGCAGAGGGTTCTCACCAGAGCTACCTTGACAGCACCCAGTGGCATTCATGCATGTTAAGCACGTATTCTACTGCTGAGCTACACTCTAAGCCCATACTTTCTTGTTATTCTGAAATATATATTATTGTTAAATAGTCATCTTGCTGTGCATTGGGTTTCAAAACTTGTCCCTTCAATTCTTGTGAAATTTTATGCCCTTTGATCAACTTATTATTCCTTTCCTCCCTCACCTGTGCTAAACATCATTCTATTCTCTTCTTCCGTGAACTCAACTTTATCATATAAGAATCCCATTTTTTAGAGGAAAGGAATTTAAAATTCAACATCAGTATTACCAGTCCTTAACACTACTTTTAATGAGATTGCTTGTAATTTTTCTTATCTCCTCTTTCTTAACTGCTCTCTTGCTGTACATATCAGTTTACAAATTCAAACTTCAAAAGAGAAGTTTACTCTTTAGGAAAACGAAATTGTGCTGTGGATGAATTGTCATTGGAAGGCAAGTCTGTGGCAGAGTACAGACTGTAAGATAGGTGTGTTATTGAAGATCTATCCAGAGCTTAAACAGTCCTGTAGAACACAGTGAATCATACTTCCCCGGACCTAAAGAATATTGCTGCAAGTTGTAGAAGCATCAGCTTCATTCCCATTTTCTACGCTTTTAGTGGGAAGAATATTAAGCTTCATATATCGAAGTCTGATGGAAATAAATTAGTACAGAAGTGAAAGTATAATCATCTCAGAAACTTTTGAAAACAGAAATCCATATTTATTATCTTCCTGAATATGACAATGTTTTATTTATTTTTCTATATCAAGTGAAAAATGGTAGAATTTCTTCTACCTTTTCTAGTCTGTGAGTCCAGAATTGGATCCTTGAGATTTGGAATTATTCTTCTTTCTCTACCTCCCTTAAAGAAACTCAGCAGGGAAGGGAGGTGAGAAAGATGAGTTAATACTTACTGAACACTTACTACCTGTCAAATACTCTTCTGAGTACTTTATGTATTTTATTTTTTAAATCCTTACACCAACCTTATGTACTAATTACTTTTATTTGTCTAATATTGCAGATGACAATTGCATTATGCAATGGAGAATTTTCTTACTTTGCTTGTAGTAGAACAGGATTTGAATATAGGTTGCTTAATTCTAAGTCTCAACCTGTATGTTTTTTTTTCTTAACCCATATGTTGTTCTGCCTTTTAAAAAATTAATTTTATTGGTACATTTAAGGTATACAATGTAGTGATATTCATCATTGGAAATTTGCACCTTTATATAATCCATCTTGCTTCTTATTTTTTCCCCATTCCCCTGCCCTCCCTTCAACCCTTCCATGCCCACATCCAAAATACTTTGTTTCCAATTTTCTTTTTCTCATGTTAATTCCATTCCCATCTTTCTTTTCAACACTCCTCTCATTTCCCCTTTTGCTTTGCACCTTTTCTTCCTTTTTCAAATTATCTATTGTAACTGTTAGTCCTTATTCACACTAGAGAAGCTATTTGGTATTTACACGTGTGTCCTATTTATTTCACTGAAGAGTATCACCTCAATGTGCATCCATTGAACTATAAATGTCTCTAGTTTCTCATTCTTTATGGCTGAGTACTACTCCATTTTATTTTAAAAACACACACACACACACATTTTCTTTATCCAGGCTCCTGTTGATGGGCAATTGGGCTGCTTCCAAGTTTTAGCTATCACGAATTGTGCTATGAACATGGGTGCACATATATCATTGTGGTGTGATTCTTTTTGTTCTTTGGGAAAGGTACCCAGCAGGGGGATAGCAGGTCCAAATGGGACCTCCAGTCCTAGTTCTCTGAGGTATCTCCATTTGGATTTCCACAGTGGTTGCGCCAGTCTACACTCCCACCAGCAGTGGAGCAGGGTTCCTCTTTCCCCACAGCCCCACCAGCATTTGTCATTGGTTGATTTCATGTTATAGTGTTAACTATACTTTGTACAGGCTTGAGTCATAGTGGTGGATTAATCTGATGTTAATGAATCAGCAAGATAAAATCACTCCATGGCATCCACAGGAAATTGGTCCAGGACTCCCCCCAGATACCAAAATCCAGGGATGCTCAAGTTTTTAACTTTTTACTTAATTATACATTAACAGCCCATCAAGTCCTTTTCATAAAAGAATGTACTTGCATATAGCCCACACACATATCCTCCTATACATTTTAAATCGTCTCTAGATTACTTATACCTAATAGAATGTCATGTAAATACTTGCTATTCTGTATTGTTTAGGGAATAATGACAAGGCACAAAAAGGGTGTACATGTTCATTATAGAGCATTTTTTTCTGAATATTTTTGATCTGTAGTAGGTTGAACCTGTAGATGTTAATCTACTGATACAGAGTGTAGACTAATTAAAGTACCTTTAAAGAGAGAAATACATCAGGTGGTAGATTGATGATAAAAATGGCAAGAAAATAATAAGACTCAATCATTCTCATATGGTCAATGTAGCATCAAAATAACTAAACTTCAGCAGTGTTAAGTGTTTCATTACAGGGGCTGAGTGTGTATCCCAGGGAAAAAGCACTTACCTAACATGCAAGAGGCCCTGGGCCAATCCCCAGTATCATAGAAAGTTTAAGTCTATTCACCCAGAACTACTAAATGTTCACCTGTTAACTTACATTAATCACAATTGAGACTAGGAACTTACTTAGATTACAAAGTTATGCAGTCCCACAAAGTACAAAGAAAACTGTAAAATAGAATGGAAAAATGAAGAATAATGTAAGGATGTTTTAAGCACCTAGGACATGGTAGCCAATGAATGACTGCTGTGATGGTGGTGTCAATGTTCTGAGTCATTTCAGGTAGGTTGGAGCAGACGAGAGAAAGCTTGTAGGACAGGCATTAAACTCCCACCCTGCTCCCACCCTTCTATTTATCACACATCCAAACTTCATAAAAATTAAACTGTATATAAGTCTGGGAGACATGAATCATTAGAGATAAAGCTAAAAGAAAGCATTCTATACCAGGAAAAGAGTGAACTAGCTGAGTAAGAAGGACCCAACTGTGTCTGACTATACTTTATTGTATTATTTTGCAAAGATTTGCTCTTACTTTTTGAGGTCTGATGTTTTAGAGTTTTTTCAGTTCAACTTAAAATTACTGTACCATTTATTATGCAAAGATTTGGATTTGCTAATTTTTATGGTGACTGGCTGAAGCCTAGATTTGAAATAAATAATGATTAGTTTTCACAAAGAGATAAAGCTCTATAATGACAGGTTTTAAAAAACTATAGGAAGAGTGAGATGGGAATTTGGTTATTTTGCTTATCTCAATAGATAAGAAAATCAAGGCAACTGGTTCATGCATGAGGTAGCCCTTAGGCTTGGTCCTATGACTTTCATTTAAAGTAATTGTTACAACATTCTCTTTTAGAAGTTCCATCAACTTACAGAACAAGTCCTATCTTGGAAAAAGAAAAAAGAAAAGGGAGACCAGAGAAACCCATGCTTAAGTTCTCTACTTTGCTCACTGGAGGTTGTTACTTAAGATATCTGAGTCCCCTTGATGTACAAGTAGTCAAAATGTCATCATTCATCTGACCAGCTATCTTCTCAGTGCATATGATTAACCCAATATAAGAGTCAAATGCACCAATGTAAATACCTCCCAGCTGGAAAAAGTCAAAGCAAATGTTGCTGATCTTGAATAAGCTCTTCCTTTGTGAGTCTTGACAAAATCAAAACAGGTCTATTTACTGTCTACTAAGCTCCCAGTACTGTTTGTTCTGAGCATGCCAAATCTTCTTCCATCACTTCGTGTTCCCCGAATTCTATGGAGGCATTGTCACGGTGTCCATCGTAAAGCTGAGGAAAGTGCAACCCAGAGACATGCTCATCTGACAGGCAGACAGGACGAGAGGAGAGTAGGACCCAGGCAGTCTCATCACTGTGCCATTATTTCCTCTTAGTAGAAAACTCCATGGATGGTAGCTTTGGTAATGCGGGTAGATTGATTAGAATTTCAGTAGCATCACTGAACCTTCATCCAGTAAATTAATTCTTCCATCATCACTTTTTGCAGTTTAAAAATAATAATTATACCTACTTAGCGAACAAGTTCTACATGTATAATTCCAAAGCTGTAACACAGTTTTAAGATTATTATCTGAGAGTCAAAATTGCCCGTGTGCACAAGGGACCTAGGGATAGATGTGGGATCAAGATCAAGAGAGAAAATTGTCTTCCTTTGGCTATATCTGTGTGCTATTTAAAACAAAAAACGTATTCAATTCTTTAGAGATCAAGTCTTTATTATGCCTTGATAAGGCCTCAACTGTAAAATCAACTCTTTTGCAAGTGGTACCTTTTCTCAGGGAGGGATTTGTTTTCCTCCTCCTTCAACAGACCATGGTCCTTGAATTCCTAAAATAATTTCACTGTCAAAGCCAAGATCCAGTACATCTACAATCGATTCTCTGGACTGTGTCTGTGTTCACTCCCACTGGCTGGAATTTTTTTATGGGAGTTCAGACAAAGGCCATTTTGTGGCTACTCCCTCTGCTCCCTGCCCAGAAACGGCTTTACCGGAATGCACTAATTGCTGCTGAACAAAAGGATGCCTTATGTCGCTCTCTACCCATGGCTGTGCATTGATTCTTTATGGCATTGGTATCAAGACTGCCAGTGTTTCCTCTCACAGCAGCAGAACACGGTATCCTCTACACACTCACGGGGAAGAACTTGTGGGGCTGGGGTATGAAAAAATGGCAAGCTTCATTTACCTAGCAGCTAGTAGAGAAAAGTACCTTCGCCTGCTCATAAGGGTCCCTTTCATCTGTTTGGGCTCATGTGTCTGTGAATGACTTAGTGGGCTCCACTCAAGTGTGGGGAGCTATTTAGCAATGTTCAAAAGCATGCAATCTACCAGCTTGGTATTAACCTAAGAAGTGTGTTGTTCCTATTCAGAGAGGCTTTAAAAATGCCACTATGAAGAACAAATGTAGGACAAGGGAAGAAATGGACTCAATACTCAGATAAAAGTTCCTGAAAACATTAAATCTACACAGCCCTAAAAATAAGATTGAGTACCATTAGCCAGTAATGACAGAGAACAGTCCCTGAGAATGAGAAAAAAATCAGAAGAAACAGAAAGTCCAGACTGAGGACCTCTCAGGAAAAGGCTATAATGCTGATGCACTAGTGTGAGGAGCCCAGAGTCTGTAGATAAAAACAGAGGCCCAGATGGGATTCCTGGGGTTTACGAGATTAGTTGGGAGGCTGCATTTGAAAGGCTGGCTAGGTTAGGCCACTCCTTGCCCTATCTTAATGTTTGATAGGTAGCAAGAAGCAACAGAGGAAGGAGAGGGAAGCAATAATGAGAGTGAAGGCATGTGGCGTAGAAGGAAGGAAGCGCCCCAGAGGCTACTAAACCTGACCAGCCAGACGTTCTACACCCAGAAGACACTCCCACTATTACCAAGAGTAAGAAGCAGAGAAGATTCACCCTCCACTGGCTGGCCAGGAGGGAATCCCCAAGGCAAAGGAAAGCACAGGATGGATCGTGAAGACATTTCAGAAAAACAAACACTGTGAAAGGAGAAGGGAGAGGATGATCCTCTAAGGAAATAGTGAAAGTGGAAATATACCTTAAAATAAAGATCATTAACATCTTATGATCTGTCGTCACAAAATGAAAGGAGCCAGTATAAAACAAGCAACAAGTAGACATTTTATAAATTTAAACATTGTCAAGAAAACATTGTCATATAAGGAATTAACAACTAAAGTCTAGAAATAATGAGTCAAATAATCACACAAAATTTTTTTTTTTCAATTCTTTCTTACTTTTTTCTTAGGTTGAATCTTGCTATCTTGCCAGGTGGAGCTCAAACTGGGTATCCTCCTGCCTCAGCCTCCCGAGCAGCTGGGATTACGGGTATGTGCCACCATGCTTGGCCCTGACTTTTTAAAAAAAATTAAAATAAAAAAAAATTAAATCTGTAGCAAAAACATATAAGATATTCTGTTTTGCCCAGCCATGGTGGCACATGTCTAACCCCAGCACTTGTGAGGCTGAAGCAGGAGGAGCACTGTGAGATCGAGGACAGCCTAGGCTACATAGTGAGCTCAAGGCTAGTCTGGATGATATAGTGAAAGCTTATCTCAAAAATAAGTAATGAGATTTTCTGTCTTTGCATCGTTAATTATACAATCAATGGCATAAAGTATAATCATATTGTGTAGTCGTCAGCAACAACAGTCAGCCACAGAACTCTTTCCATTCTGCAAAACCAAAAATGTGCCCAACAAACAACTCCTCGATTTTTGCTTTTCACCAGCCCTGACAATCACTATACTGCTGTCTGTATGGATTGTACTTCATACAAGTAGAATAACTTGGTGTTTGTCCTTTTGTGACAGACTTATTTACTTCACTCAGGAAATGTCCTCAAGTTGATCCATGTTGTTGTATCAAGTAACAGAATTTTCTTCCTTTATAAGGCTGAACAATATTTGGTTTTATTGATATACTACATTTTCTTATTTATCTCCCAATGAACACATGGGCTTCTTTCACATTTTGGCTATTGTGAAGAATGTTGTTAACGTGCCCGATTCTTATGCTATAGAACAAACACATAAAATAATTAAATAAATCATATATCTAAATCCAGAAGCTCCAAACATCAAATTTTGAGAAGGCCTGAGGAGAAGTAGAAAACCTAAATAAACCAATAACCATAGAGTAATGGAAAAGGCAGTGAAAAAAATCTAACTCTTAAAAGGAAACAGCTCAGATATATTTTGGACATATTCTACCAAGGAATATGTGAAATTAATGTTCCAAGAGCTTAAAATTTCAGATCTTGTTATGAGCATAACTAAAAAAACTGGACACAGGTAGAAGGTAAAAAAGAAAGTCTTACTAAAACATAGCAGAGTAAATATCTATGTGTGTCATTCCCTACCCAAGATCACTCTAAAATGATGTTATAGAGATATAAAAGGTCTGAGTCCAGTAGTAGTAGGAATACGAAGGAGGCTCCAGTGGTGTACAAGACATTGAAACAAATTCTTGGAAGACAAAAGCAGATAGGAGATAAGTACTGACTTCCATAGAGGAAGAAACTACATTCGCATGTAAATTGAGCAGGGAATACTGAAGGAAAGCAAGATATTTAATTCCATAAAATTCAAAGAATCTGAACTAGAAAACATCACATATCACAGAAAGCTGGAGCGAAGCTGGGGGTGGCAACAGTGAAAGGATCACAGTCTTCACCCAGGGCAGATGGTTTTCCCAAGTGGTCTCCCCTGCTCTGTGCAGAGGTCTATAGGTTTGCTATATGGAAAGATTAAGCAGAAGGAGCTCCAGTGTTGACTGTTTCAGGCACAATTGGGGAACAGGAATGGAGAGATAAAAGGGATATTCAATGAAAATTTGCATTGCCTTGCTCTCACCCCCTCCTCTGCTCACAGAAGGCTGGCACCTATGCACAGGGTGAAACTGGGGGATTCTTCCCCACAGCAAATACTCCATACAATGAAACCAGGAGGTGCCCAAAGGTGATAGTCACTTCTTGACAAATGAATGGAGAGTATACTAATATTTGTGTAGAATATGTAAATAGAAACTTCCAGGAAGATAGTGGAGTGGTAAGCATTAACAAATTGTCCTCTCCAAGATTTGGAATCCAGACACTGGAATATAGAAACTTGGTGAAAAGGAGAAGGAGGGAGGTGGATCCCTAGAAGAGGAATCTGAAGGGAAAATTGGAGCCCATAGAGAAAGTGAAGAAACAGACCTCAGTGCAGAAAAGGGAAGGGGAAATCTTCACCTTCTCCCTGGCTCCTGGCTTGTGGTGTGAGAGGGGAGGCTCAAATTTACGGAGACACAGTGAAAGTGGGTGACTCCAGAGGCCCTCAGGGAGAAACGCACTGGTAGAATGGAGAAGTGGATGCTGTGAACTACAACAGCTGGTGAGTGACTTCAGTTCATGTGACTGCAGCATCCTCTGGGTAGAACTTGGTTGGACACCATTTAAGGGAGGGGCCAACTGAACTCAGCAGCTGTGGATTGGCTTCATCTCAGGGCTCCAAGTGTTAAAAACCCACAGTGACTGGGTGAGGGACAGTGGCAGGAGATGTCAGGGAGGGTCAAGGAGCTGTGGTCATGCAGGCGGAAAATACCCAGAGTATTGTAAGCTAAATGACTCTGGCCCAATTCAAAGGCCAGAGGCCAGGATCAGCCTGAACTTCTGTGGATTTGAAAGTACCAGAACCAGTACCTTAATTGTACTGCAGCCTTGCTGGGATTATTCAGCACCAACCTGGGCTCTGAGTGCCTCCTTAGTCTACCAGTGAGAGTAGAGCCAGAAGATAACCATAGGCTTTTTAAAAAAATCACTTGTAGGCTAATTGTTGTTCAGTTTTTAAATTGTTTTTGTTTTTTTGTGAGTATGAATATTGTTTTTAGGTTTTTTTTTTTTTGCTTTGTTCTTATTTTTGTCTTTCCTTCTTTCTTTCTTCCCCCTCATCTTCTTCACCAGCATACTGAGGCTTGGATAATCTTCCTTTGTCCTTCAGCCTTGCTTCTAATCTCTTTCCTTTCTTTCACTTCTCTATCTTTATCTCTTATCCCTTTTAAGTTTTCTCCTCTTAGGGTAAATTTCTCTACTAAGTAGATATTTACTGTGTGTAATTTCTTTATTTGTCTTAGATTTTTTATATAGCTATAAATCTTGTAACTGTGGTTAAAGTAAAAAATTAAGTTATCACCATTTGTCCTTTTCCAGTCTGTACCTGATGCTATTGTTATTATTGATTGTACTACTTTAGTGAAGGTGACTTAGTTGTGATCAATTGATTTCCTTGTATGCCAATAGCTAGTCATAAACAATTCTATCATCTAGTAGTGAAGAATTGGGTGCTAGGCCAGACAGACAGCAAGTTCATCTATAATAAATTGAAGAGCCAGGGTTCTGGGACAGGCCCAAAGGCCAAAAGCCAACTACACCCTAAAAGACATCTCTGAAAAGTAGTCATTTCCTAATAAGGTCTCAATATTAGTAGCAAAGCAACCTACCATAAGCAATTCACAAGCCTCAATGCAGAATACAAATAAACAAAAAATAGAAAACAAGAAAACATGGAAGCAAGATGCAATCTATAAACCCCAACTCACCCAAGGCAAGTCAAGATGGCACTGAGGTGGAAGAAATCAAAATTTACCTAGCTGAACTTTATAAAATGGTCACAGCAAAAGTAACAAAAAAATCAATAGATTTCTTGAAAAAAAAACAAAACAAAAGCAGAAATAATTAAAGAGATGATGACCACAATGAAGGCAATGATTAGTGAATTTAGAGTAGATATAGATTAAAAAAAAGTAGAGGAGCTTAGGAAAGACATGGAAACCATGAATATCTAAAACAAATTCTTATCAAATTGAAAAGAACTGATAAGAATGGTTGCTTCCCCTATTCACTGGATAGGGAAACTTGTATGTTTTGGATTTTGTACTATGCTCATTTATAATATCACTTTTAAATTTTATTTTAATGAAATAAAAAGAGAAAATCTGTTAAGAATGCTCACCTTTGAGGGAGGTGAAGAGTGAAAGGGAATGGCTAGAGCAGGCTTCCAAATCCCTTAGTTTGTTACAAGAAGAATACAGTCGTATTCTAAGTCTAATTCAAGATAAATGAACAAAAGCATTAGGAAGTCACAAACAAAATTATTAGACACAAGGTATCTTCTAAATGTCCTTAAGCACCCTTGCTCCACTCAGAGTCTTGCCTCTGTTAGTCGGAGGATGAGCATTCCCTAGAAGTTATTTCAAAGTGAACTGATGCTCCATCCACCAGTCATTTTCAGCTGGATGCAGGAAATGCATAAGGAGGATTTCTGCATGGACTTTGTGCCCATGCTGGATAAATATGAAGCTTTAGAAGGAACTTTGATGTGTACCCCAGGTGTGAAGATAATAATCTTCCACCTAGTATTGGTTCTATCAAATGAAACTCCCATGTTCTCCAGGAAAGCCATATTAAACTGGCATGAAGAATCTCTCATTCTTGGTCAGAGTAAATGGGCTCAAGTTCAGAATCTTTGAACTGTGTGACGAGAGGCAGCTTGTGAGACTCTCTGGCCTTTGCTTTGATTTCTTTGTCTGCAAAGAAATGAGACTGAACTGCATAACTCTTTAGTTTCCTTCGATTTCTAATATTCTTTGTTTTGTGAAACAAGAGGAAGAGATCAGTGATTAATTTTTCTAGGAAAGAAAAGTGCAAACACAAATACTTTTCACTTCCTGAGGAACAAAACATGCATGCCAGAATAAGACAAATAAAAATAAAGCCACTTGATATTCTTTCTAGTTCTACAAGTCTATTTTTGCTTCACTGGTAGGAATTATGACAGGAGCTAAAACTGGGATGGTCTAGATATGTGTGACTGCTATGAAATAGAACTAAGATGAGGAAAAATGAATTATAATCTTTCTTGATGTTCTGCAATGATTATCTTATGTAGTTCAGAGTCTCTTCAAGTTGGGCCTAGCAAAAGTTAGGCATTTCTACTAAACATACTGTTATTAAATATTATCTCCCATTTAATTCAAAGACATAGTGTTTAATCTTGCTTTACTTTTAAGCATAACCAAGCATTCTTGGGTGGAAAGACCAACTATGCTCCCCATTGACTTAATATATACAAGCTCCAAGCCCACAGTTGACAATGCACGTTAGTCTCTTTTGTTTAATGTTGCAACTTGGAATCTGCGTAGGAAAGAATGATGAACCAGTGCTATCAACTTTGGGTACTAGACAAGGATGGTGACGTGCATTCTTTTGACTCTGTCATCTGATACCTGACAGGTTGCACCTTGAGTCAAGAGACAAGCATTCCTAGACACAATTAATTTTTAAGCAAACATCATGTTTCTTGCAAAGAAACAGTATAAGAAACAGAGAAACATGAATTCAAATTTCATTGCAATCATAAATTAACTTTGGGCAGACTAAATCTGGCTCTTGAAATCTTTTCTCATCTGTAAAAAGGGATTAATAGTGGAATTTTTAACAGAATTGTTGAGCTTTGATGACACAATACAAATGCAGTGTATGATGTGGAACTTAATGGTCCTTAATGTCCACTTGTTATTACAAAGCCCATGTCTGGAGTGAGTTTAAGTTTCTTAAAGTACTTAGAAAGGTTTTTATAGTTTTGAAATTGAGTTTCTCAGCTTTGTTTTAAAGTTTTAAGTTCCTTGTGACTATTTTGAGACTCTTGCAATTCTATATGAATCTGAGGAGTGGTTTCTTCATTTGTACAAAAAAGACACTGACATTTTGATAGGAGTAGCATTGAAAATGCAGATTATCTTGGTAGTATTGTCACTCTGGCAATCTTAGGTCTTCCAGTTGACTGAACATGGGTTGTCTTTACAATTTTTTAGTTCTTGAATTTCTTTCAACAATGATTTTTTTCAGTGTACAGTATTTAGCTCTTTTGGATGCTACTGTAAATGAAATTGTTCTCTTAATTTCCTTTGAAGATCGATTGCTTGAGGTATATAGAACAACAACTGTTTTTCTTTTCCTTTTTTTAAATGGTAGTTAAGCATTCCACCACTAAGCTACATCTCCGCACTCATAACTGATTTTGGTATGTTGATCACATCTGCAATTTCACTGAATTTATTTGCTCTACTAGACTGTTTTTGGATTCTGTGGGATTTTCAATGTATAAGAACTGATCAAATATGGTATTTATGTAAAAATTTCAAAAAATAAAATAAACATTGCCATTTATCCCCTCAAAATACTTCCCCTTACTTTGAACACACTTATCATTCTCGTCACTTTCTGAAACCTTTCTGAAAGTCCTTTCCTGTGTCTTTATAAGGCATGATCAAATATATTGTGAATGTTCATGCCTAGTGTCATCTAATGAAAAGGCAGTTCACAAACCCATTAAGGTGTGTCTTCATCTTGTGACTTATGGCTCTTCCTCAAAGTCAAAATGACCATGACAAGTAAATGTTTTGAATTAGCTCAGGATATCCAGGCAGCCAAAACAGCACAACTAAAGACTCTCAAGAAAGAGGACTTCTAAGATAGTTTCAGAAAGTGGCAAGAACAAGGGAATAAGTGTATTGGAAGTGAGGGGAGTATTTAGAGGGGGAATAAATGTCAATATGCCTTTCACTGTGATGAATATTTTTCCATTTAAAACAAATTTTATTAGTACACATTTGCAGAATATACTAATTGCATTCCTTGTGTGGAGTTAATGCATATATACATAGCACATCTTAATTCATCTTAATTTTTTTCATCCCCTTTCCCTTCTCTCCCTCTACTTCCTTTCAACTCTTGCTGCCCTTCCCATTTGAGAACAATCTATCTTCCTACTTTCTATTATTTATCTTTTATTTTGTTCTTTATATTTTTGGTTTCTTATAAAAAAGAAACCATGTGATATTTAAGCTCATATATCTGATTTATTTTACTTGATACTATGGTCTCAAAATACATTCATTTTCCTAAAAATGACTCAAGTTTCCTTTATGACAGAGCAGTGCTCCATTGTGTGTACATACAACATTTTCTTTACCCATTCACTTGTTGATGGACATGTGGACGGCTGATGGACATTATGCTATATTTTGATCAGTTCTTATACATTGAAAATCCCACAGAATCCAAAGACAGTCTAGTAGAGTAAATAAATAAATTCAGCAAAATTGCAGATGTGATCAACATACAAAAATCAGTTATGAGCTGCTATAATAACTGGCAATCATATATTGTTGCAATATAATGTCTCTAACTCTTTGGGGAAGAAAGGGAATAGCTGGGTCAAATGGAGTTTCTAGATTTAATTTTTTGAGAAATCATCATACTGATTTTCATAGTGGTTACACATTCCTTCCAACAATGTAGAAGAGTTCTTTATCCCCAGCATCTCCAGCATTTGTTATTACCTAATATCTTGATGATGGCCAGGAGCCGCAGGTCTGGAGCTGGTGGAGAAGTCCTTCCTCACTCTGATTCTCATTGCAGCTCCAGAGCTGGTGAGGAACTGGCACAAGCTCTGCAGGTGGGATTTGATCTTGGGCTGCAGCTCATCCTGCAGTTGGAAGGGAAGAAAGATCACCGACTGTCCATGTTCCTTTTATGAGACAGCTCTGTCCACCGTCCTAGGAAATCACCCCAGACTGTGTCCACCCACTGACTGCTGAGTGCCTGAGTGTTTCTGGGTCACCACAGAACCCAGAACCCCTCTCTCTTTGGGCTCAGCCCCATTCTCTCCCATCTGCCCGCAGGCATATACCCCAGTCCTTCTCACCCTTTTTCTGCTCCTCAATGGGCTTGGGTGCTACAGCAGGGTCAGAGAATGGCGATCTTGCAGTTCACCTGGGTGTACCTCTTCAGACAGGAGCCAAGGTCCCGGAGACAACCCCGAGGGAAGACAGATGGGTAACAGGGTTTGAGGTCTTGTCTTTTGTCTCCCACTATACTCCCAAGTGGCAATCCTGGTCCAGACAGCCCTGAGGCACTTCCATGCCTAATTCAGTGTGTTGTTTAGACACAACAAAAGAAAAACTAGGAAAACTTTCTCTGATTCCAGGCATGAATGACATTTTAACTTTTAAAGCAATATATGTGCATTGACATTTTGTATGTGGCAGGCACAATGCTGAGGAATCTTTTCCAATTGTATCCTCTGGAAGGGAGTGTTCATAGGTTATGGCTTTTGAATGCATATAAGTGATTCATTAGTCACACTTAGCTATTTAACTTAATAGGAAGGTGTAGTATTTAGTATTGTGATGTAGAATGAGATGGGACAGCATGTGGTAACTGCAGGTGATAGTCCTTGTTGACTTTAGAAACCATCACCTCAACAATGATGATGAGCCCATACATACATCACTTTGAAAGTTTCCTTGTGGTCAATAGAAAGCAGTTCCTGTCCTCCAAACCAAGAAGGCCCTGTGCTTTGTGCTCCAGGTTGATCATTTGCCTCATCTAGATGTGAGAGGAACTGTAACTATTCAGTATAGGTTTTTTTTTGTTTTGTTTTTTGTTTTTTAAAGAGCTTATCCAGTCAATATAACCATGGTGGGTTCATGTGTGTTCGTGCTTGTCAGTGACTCAGCTATCACATGCCATTGTGTGGATGATACACAAATCCTGCTGCTGACTGCTTGTGTTGTTTAGTTTTGACCGAGAAGCTCAGCTGTTCTGCTCATTCCTGTAGTAATGAAAATACGTGTGGAATTGCTAGATCAGGTGGTTGAAAAATGCGCTTTCAACATACAATGGCACAGGGTAAACACCCTCATCATTAAATAGAGGCTTGGGGGGAAAAATATTAAATCCTGTAGCTCCATGTCCAGCACTAGAGGCAAAGATGTAAAGTCCAAAGATTTGAGTGGCTCTGCTTCTATAGCACTGTAGGTGGTATTTATCACAATCTCCCTCTTAGGGTGGCTTTGGTCACTGCCTGCTGTTTTACTCAGCCAAAGTTTCACGTTCCTGGCATTGCCGGCTTCCTGGGGTCTCCACTGCGCTCATGGCTTCACTTTCACAGCTTTACACACTGCTTTCCCAAGCCTCCTTCTGAAATGTGGCTCTTCCTACCCTCACCCTCCATCTCTTGATTCTCTTCCTATTCGAGAAAGATCTATCACCCTACTTTCTATTATCTGTCTTTTATCTTGTTCTTTATTTATAATTTGGGTTTCTCCCATAAGAGAAATAATCTCATATATCTGATAAATTTCATTTACCATTATGGTCTCAAGGTGCATCAATTTTCCCCTAAGTGACTCAAGTTTATCTTTGTAGCAGAGTAGTACACCATTGTGTGTAAATACATTTTCTTTATCCATTCATCTGTTGATAGATATATAGTCTGCTTCCAAGCTTTAGCTATTATGCATGAATTGTGCTACTATAAACACGGGTATGCATGTATCACTGTAGTATGTCTTTAACTATTTTGGGAAGCTATCTAAAAGGGAAACACCTGAGTCAAATGGAATTTCTAGTTTTAGTTTTTTGAGGAATCTCCATACTGATTTCCATAGTGTTTGTAGTTTGCTTTCCCAGGAACAGCACAGAAGGGTTCCCTTTTTCTTATCCTTATCAGGCTTGTGATTACTTGATTTCTTGATGATAGCAATTCCTTTGAGGACAAAATCTCAGTGCTGTTCCACATTTTTTTTTTTTTTTTTTTTGGTTTTTTGAGACAGGGTCTCACTATGTAGTTGAGACTGACCTGGAATTCACTACGTAGCCCAGGCTCATCTCGAACTCACAGCGATGCTCCTGCCTCAGCCTCCCAAGTGCTGGGATTACAGGCGTGTGCCACCACGCTTGGCTTGTTCTACATTCTTCTAATGGTCAGTAATGTTGACGTTCTTTCATGCACTTTCTCTTCTGTCCAGTGTCTATGTAGTTTGCTTGCCCACTTTTTGATTTGGTCTTTTTTGGGAGGTGTCTAAGTTTTGTTTGAGTTCTTTGTATATTCTAAATATTAGTCCTCTGTCTGAGGAATAGGTGGCAATTTTTTCCCATTCTGTAGGTTTTCTTCTCACTCTGTTGGTTATTGTTTTTTTTTTTTTTTTTTCTGTGCTTGAACTTTGTAATTTGGTATGACCCATTTGTTGATCCTAGGTACTATTTCTTAGACATTGCAGAGGAGGAATAGTCCATGGTGTGGCAAACAGAAGGCAGTGAGCATCAATCACCAAGCAGGCTGCGGCTTTTCCCTTTTAGCTCATCCAGGCTACCAGTTTTTTGGGTGGTGCCACTCAGAACTATGCTAATTCTAATTAGTGGACTAATTTACTACCATACATTGTTAATCCCAGTATCACAAACCCTAGATACAGCCAGCTCCAAAAAGACCTACTTATGGGTGCATGAGGCTTTATGGAAACAAATCATAACAGCTATTTTTCCCACTATCATTTATTAAAGAGACTATCTTTCCTCCAGTATGTTTTTGGCCCCTTTGTAAAAATCAAATAGTTGTTTGTGCTTCAAGTTGTTTCTACAACTTCTATTATGTTCCATTGATCCTTATGTCTGTTTTTGTGCTAGTACTATGCTGCTTTTATCACTGTAGATTTTTTTGTTATAACTTGAATCAATTCTGGTATGTTGTATTGGCATTATCATTTAGTTTTAGAAACTTTCTTATTTTTTCCTTGATTTCTGCCTCGTTGAAAACTGTATTATTTCATTTCCATGCATTTGCATAATTTCTGTGTTTTCTTTTGTCATTCATTTCTAGTTTCATTTCACTATGACTGGGAAATATGCATGGTATAATTTCAGTTCTGTTACATTTATTTAAACTTGCTTTATTGACTAGTATGTGGTCTATTTCTGAAAATGTTCCATGTACTGCTGAGAAGAATATGTATTCTGTTTTTGCATGGAACACTGTGTAGATATCTATTAAGTCAGTTTGTTCAAAAGTTTTTCTCAACTCTGACTTGTTTTTCATTTATTTTGTCTAGTTGATATATTTGTGATAGCTGGATATTGAGTTCTCCCACTATAATTTTGTTTTGCTCATCTGATCTTTTATGTTTGGTAGTATATTTGTTTTATGAAGTTGGGTACACTGCTGTTCGACACATAAATGTTAATAATTGTTATATCCCCCTGTTGGATTTTTCCCTTAACCAATATTTAATGACTTTCTTTGCTTCTTTTGATCAGTTTTGGCTTGAAATCCACTTTGTCTGAATATAGAACAACTACACCTGCTTTTTTTGAGGGAGGAGTTTCCTGATGCATGGAATATTGCTCTCCATCCTTTGATTTATAATCTTTGAGTTTCTTTTTGGGTTAAATGTATTTATTGTATACAACATACTGTGAAATTTTGTTTCTTGATCAATTTTGCCAATCTGTGGCTTCTGACTGGGATACTAAGACAATTCACATTTAAAGTGATTACTGATATATTGTCTCATTCCTACTATTGCCATATTTTCTTGTTGCAAAGTCCTTATCCTTCCTTTTTACTTAACTGCTTACCTACCCAGCATATTCATTTTATTAGACCTTTTGTCATTGTTAGCTTCCTTTTTTTCTTTCTAGGATATCATTAAGGATTTTTTGGAGTGCCAGTTTAGTGGTTAGGAATTTTTAAGGTGCTCTTTATTATGGAAATATATCATTTTTATATTACCTTTGAAAGATAATTTTATAGATTATATCAACCTGCGTTAGAAATTGTTTACTTTTGGGGTCTGAAACACTTCACTCCAAGTGTTCCTGGCCTTTAAAGTTTGTGCTGAGAAGTTTGCTGAAATTCTAATGGATCTACTTCTGTAAGTGAGTTGTTGCTTTTCCCTAGCCACTTTTATGATTCTGTTCTTGTGTTGCACTTTTGGGATTTTCTCTATGATATGTCATGGGGAGTTTCTTTTCTGCTCTTGAGTATTTGGGATTTTATAGGCCTTACTTATCTCTGTGTTTAATTCTTTTTCTTTATTTGAAAATTTTTATATTATTTCACTAAACAGATTTTAAAACACCGTTTGTGCTTTCTTCTGACTTTTCATTAATTCTAATCCTAGATTAGTCTTGCTTGCATCATCTAGAAGCTGTTAGATCAATTTTTCACATTCTATTGTTTTTAAGGTATCTCTAATTAATTGGTCACTGCCAATAGCCCTATCTTCTAGTTTGGACACTCTGACCTCACAATGATTACTTTGCTTCCCATAGTTTTGATATTTAAAAAAATTTTTTTAAACATTTACTATATTTTTGATTAGTTCTTGTATAGGATCTTATCACCTGTGAATAAAGTCAGTTTTAATTCCTTCTTTCCTATTTGGATGACTTTTATCTTTTTCTTATCCTACTGCTCTGGCTAGAACTTCTTGTGCGATGTTGAATAGCAGTGTGAAAATAGGAATCCTTCCCTTGTTCCTGATATGAGAGGAGCTCGAATTTTTTTCACCATGGACGTATTAGCCATGGCTTTTCCATGAATGCCTTTTATCCTGTTAAAGAAATTTCTTTCCATTCCTAGGTTTTAGAGTGAACATTGTTGGATTTTTGTCAAATGCTTTGTTATGCACCAAGATGACTATGGGGGTTTTCCCCCTTAATTTTATGAATATAGCATATTTTATTGATTGATTTGGTAATAAATGTTGAGCTGCTCTTGAATTCCTGTGATGAATCTCTCTTGATCACAGCTTATAATCCTCTTAATATATGGCCACATTTATTTTGCTGAAAAATTTTGCATCTATATTTTCATAATGAATATTGGCCTACAGTTTTCTTACAATGCATACACATACTCACACATATTTATGATTTACCAACAAATCCATACTGTTCCCAACACAAAAGACCATGTTTTTCTATGTAAATATTGTGATCTCTTGGTATCTGTGGGAGATTTATTCCAAGACCATGCAAGGATACTTACATTATTTACAGTTGCCATGATATTTGCACATAATCTACACAAGGCCTCCCATATACTTTAAATCATGTCTGTATTATTTATGATACCTAATACAATACAAATGATATATAAATAGTTGCTATACTGTATTGTTTAGGGAATAATGATGAGAGAAAAAAATCTATGCATGGTCAGTACAGATGAAACTTTTTCCCAAACATTTTCAATCTGCAGTTCATTGAATGTGTGGATGGGGAACCAATAAATATGAATAGCAGACTAAATATTATAAGATACCCCAGGAAGGATGATAGCCAAGGAATGTAACAGGACTCTTTCACTTTCTCACAGAGCTGTGCCATGAGTGTTTCCCTTGGTGCTGTTGTTGTTTCTCAGTTAAGATTCTCAAAGAAGATTCTTATCAGCATGACTTTCATGAAGGGTCCATCCTTTATCCGATGAGTTACATCCAGAGTAGCAGTGTTGTGCTGTCCAGTGTTTCTCAAACTTTGATATTTATGTAGCAGACCTGAACTTGTTGTTAAACTTCCGAGTCTCTAAGTTGTTACGAATGCAGAATTTCTGGGTCTGTGTTTCTCATGAACCCACAGGGGATGCCATGGCCTTGCCCCATGGACCACACTTGCAGTGGCAGTGAAGTGGCTAAGGGCCTGGATGTGGGCCCACTTATGAGGGATATCAGAGGAGTTGCTCTAAAAGTCAGGGCCTACTCAGTTATCCCAAGAGGTATCTGCTGTAGTTAGGGCATGCCTGTATCAACATCATTTCTGAATTTTCTAATGCTATGATTACTGAATTATCATTAAACAAAGTTCTCTAATAAGAAAAGTAGGCATGTTAAAACAAAAATTCTTCAGAAATCATGCAAGAAATGAATATGCCTCTGTGCTCCATAAAAAGAGCCAGATTTTGTAATATAAGATCCTTGTGATACTTGTAACATTGCACATGATCTAAGCCATCAGCATGCACAATTTCTACTTTCTTCTACCAGTTGAAAGCAAACAGGGCCAAGCCTCAGCAATCCAGCTGACTAAGTTTTCTTCCAGCTGTTCCAGCTTCTGCTTTTGGAGGCCTATTTTGGTAACTGAAGGGCCCTCCCTGACTTCATGAGGCTTGGTGCCTCCTGCGTATTCCTTCCTGCTTCTTTCTCAACCTTGGGATGGATCTGCTGCCAGTTGGCACATTAGTTCTGATACCTACTTTCTGGAAGGGGTTTCCAGCTTTGAGGCATACCTTTGCCCTGTTTCAGGTGTGCAGTTTCATTCAAGATCCATGCTTCTGTCCCATCAAGGCAATGAAGAAACTGTGTACTTGTCCTTGAAGGTCAAAAGGGGATTCTGACCCATGGTGACCCTGGGGAGAGCCAAGTTTGTCTGCAGGTGTTGAGGCCCTGAGCATGAATGGGGAGGGGCTCATGGGCTGGAGGCCACCACTGATATACCACCTCCACCTTTGTTCTCTGTTTTCTCCCCTCTCACTTGTGGCCAAACACTAATAAGTGCCATGTACCTTCTCCCTTATCCAGAGTGACCTTTCTCCTCTCTGCCAAAAGTAGTTCATATTTCCCAGGAACTGCTCTGATTTTATGCTGTATCTGAATAACATTTTCATTCTCTCAAAGTTACACTTGAAAAAAAAAATAATCCATGACTGTGCATGTTATTTCTCCCTGTTATTATAGAAAGGTAGAGACAAAATGTTTCACATCAAAATGTGTCTCTTTCATGAATATTGTGTTCCTGTGTTATCCTTGTGTCATAAGACAGTGACTAGCAGCCTTGAGGTAAAAAGCTGGAGCATGGACTGGAGTTCCTGGGGAGCTGGGACAAAAGCCAAGTCACCACTGTCTAGGTGTTTGGAAGGGACAGTCTTTAAAATTTTGGGAATGCAACAGAGCCCAGCATATTCTGTTCTTTTTCCTTTTGTCTATCTTCAGAAGCTACCAAGCCTACTCATGTTAACTTACCACCCAAAGAAGGAAGGTAAGTGTGTCTGTAAAGGAAGATGAAATAAACTGATAAAGAAGCCTCAAGCTGATAGCAGAGATACGGAATAGAGCGGGTATTTGTATTCTGGTAAAGTATTTTTTTTTTGTTTGTGTGTGTGTAAATATACTATTTAGTATTAGACCTGGAAATAAAGAATATTATTTAAAAAAAGAACTTTAAAAAGTCACATTCTCTTTCATTTTTAAAAGTTGAAATATAAAAAAATATTGTAAGCTTAGGTAGTTGCAAAAGAAATTATTTCCCTTTTATAGCAAATATTGATACCTGAGTTAAACTCCCTCAGAGCAAAAGTAGTATATTCTTTTCAATGTATTAAGTTAAATAACAAGTGAAACATACCCACTATCCTCCATTGAAAAATAAATGAGCACTATTTTCTTAACTGTTAGAAAATTGGCATCATTAGTTGAACTCATTTTCCCATTGCAGTTTCCCCACAGAATTTCATCTTAACATAATGTTTGGTTAGGCTTGAAAATGTCCCATTCCTCACCTTATCATGTTTATCTCCTGCAAAAATATGTATGTAAGTGAAAATTTAAAACATAAAGAATTTTAAGAAAGAATGTTTAAGCAAGTTTCTATGTATAACAATTTAAAATTTTAATTGTCAGAACTTCTCTTACACATTCCTGAAGCTATCATTGCTAAACTGAGCTGGATTTCAGTATCAGTTCTTTCCAAATGTCTTATTTTTATAATTGTTAGTGCTGAGAAACCACATTCAGATAGTAGACAGGACTGGAATTAATATTCTTTCGCCGTTGCTATTGGGTTTAAAATAAAATTCCTGAGCTATCTGCCAGAAATAACAAAATTACCTGTCATCAAATTTTACTTGATGAATGGATAACTGTCTATATCTTCCTTCCATTTGGTAGCAAACAAACTGGAAACAACTTCACTGGCAAAAGAATTCATGACCTAGTCATTTGAGTGATACACTTCCTGAACTTACTGCTGAGGTGATGAATTGTTTCTCTGTTTAGAACCTTAGGATAGTTTACGCCAAGGGAAACTCACTACCACAGATGAGAAGAAGAGCTTTTGTGAAAGAGACAGAGAACCTCGAAGACTCCTTGACCCAATTCTACCCTAGACAGATTAGCGGTAGGAATGAAGATGAACTGAAGTCAGGTGGAAAAGAATGCCCTCGAACTGTCTGATGAACATATGCCCCTGGAAAATTCTCAGTTCTCCAGTAGTTTGGTTCAAGAGTCCAGGAGAAAGGAGCTGCTGCTCTGTATCTCAGGTGCTGCCTGCCCCAGACCAAACAGAAAAGTATTTTCTGTTCTCACTGCCCTGTGACTATTGACAGCACTTATAGCCAAGGTAGACTTACTGTGCCTTTGATTGGTGCAGTATTTTTTTGAGTTCTCCGAAGACAGAGTGTAGTCATAGGGAAATTGTTATTTGTTTTTATTAAAATATTTTAATCCACACACAGTGATTATACGTGTTTATGGGTATTTCAATACACATTCATAGTATGTAATGATCAGATCACAGCGATTGGCGTATCTATTGTCTCAGACAAACATCGTTGTTTTGGTGTTGGGAATGTCAAAACGCTATTAGTCCCTTTGAATATTTAATTAATTGTTGTCAACTGTAGGTAACCCGTGTCACGGAACATTAAAAAAATCTTTCTTTCTATCCAAGTGCAGCCCCATCCCTATTGACCATGCTCTCTATTGCTCTGTCTTTTGCACTCTTCCCAGACTCTGATAGCCATTATTCACCCTCTACTTCTTTGTGCTCAACTTTATCTTCTGCATATAAACAAGATTATATGCCATGAGCATGGACTCAGAATAATAACAAGAATGAAAAAGGGGAAAGGGGAATTGGAGTAGAAAGGAGGGAGAAGAGAGCAAAGGTCATTAAAAAAAAAGAAACAGGCTGTATTACATTCACATACCAACTCCCCAAGATGACTATAAAATGCATGTACTGCAAACATACTGGTAAATTAAAAAATAAAAATAAAAAAGGAAATGTGAAAAAATCTTGGTCTATTATTTGTCTTTCTGTGCCTGATACACTTAGCATAAAGTCTCCCAGTTTCATCTCACATTGCTGCTAAGGACATACATTTGTTCTTTCTAAGCCTGATTAATATTCCATTTTGTGTACACACCGCTTTTTCTGTTGCTGCACACCCCCCGTTGACTGCATATGGCTGTTACGCATAGTGCTGCACTAAACATACAAGTGCAGATATCTTTTTGACTTACTGATTTTATTTCCTTTGGATATATATATCCAGATATGGGATGGACATAGTAGTTCTATTTCTAGTTTTTATTTATGTACATTAGTTATATAGACTAACGGGCTTCATTTTGACAGTTTTGTAGATAAAACATACTTGGGTGATTTTCACTCTGCCTCTGCTTTTCATCCCTTTTCCCTTTGTTCCTTCTTTTTTCCTCTAACAGTTCCCCTTCTACTTTCATATCATCATGGAAGCTCTCTCCCGTTTTGTTTTTAGATGGCCCATATAAGAGAAAGCATGTGATATTTGTCTTTCTGAGTCTGCTTATCTCACTTAACACCATGATCTCCAGTTCCTTCCATTTTATGCCTGCTTTCCTTCTGTTGGCTTATAATCCATCGTGCCTGTGTATCACATTTTCTTTATCCATTCGTCTATCTTTTGGAGGAACTTTCATATTTTTTCCATAATGGCTGTGTCGGTTTACACTTATGCCGACAGTGTGTGAGGGGCTCCTTTCCTCCACATCCTTCCCAGGAAGAAAAATTACTTAAATTTTCTGGGAGTGTATGTCAGAAATCAAGTCGTATGTTTCTATTATTATTTCTCAGCTGTGTGCTTGGAAGTGCATATGAAATTTTGGAATACAGAACCGGAAGAAGGAAGATCAGCCACTTGAGTCACAGTGAATCCTGACCTAAATTAGATCTTGGGCCAACCTGCCTTCAACTGAGAAGAGAGAGAGAGAGAGAGGAAAACACTATTTTTAAAAACACCAGATATTTAAAAATAGTTTTCACCTTTTAAGAAGCTCTTCGTCATTTTCTGTAAGAACTGGTGAACTCATCCAATGTTGTGGCTCTGTCACAGCCCTGTATAATTAAGTTCTTTCTTGCCTTGTTTCTGCTGCAGGATAATACATTGCTTCCCTTACACCATAGCTATGGGAGGAGGAGCTTGGGACTAAATAACTATCGTGTGTGGCTGTGGAGTTTTACACACAGCCCTCCAGTTATCCTTCTCTTGTGCCACAGAAATGAAAATGTGCTCTATGGAAAGAAGATATTATTTTACCTGTGCTCTAATTTAATTTGCATAACCCATCTATGAAGTGCATGCCGTTATTCCAATTTTATAGATAATTCTCTGAGTCTCAGTGAAGCTAATAGCTCAATAAGTTCTTCAGTATGGAGCAAAACCAACCTAGTAATTGAGTCTGTGTCATTACTGAGTCCACCATTTTCTCAACAGGCCCTGGGTTGCCAATGGTAGCATTGGCTGTCAGCCTTTTAGCTAGAGCACGCAGACCCAGAGCAGGGTGGGGACCCCATATAGGGGATGGGAAGCTGTCACAGAGGGTGGCTGTGGTCCTCAGAACTGCTTAGCAGATGTGTGAACAGAGTAGCTCTTTTTAACCCTTTCCAAACCACAGCTTATAGAGCAAAGGAAGTGCTCATTCGACAGCTTGGGGTTTGTGGAAGAAGCTGTCCAAAGCTGGCAGCAAAGGACACGATCAGGAGGAACCCACACATCACTTGCATCCCTTCAAGCGTGGGTGCTGGGTGCTCTGACACTTGGCAGTGTGTGCAAACACACCCAGCCTTGTCTCACGAGGACAGCCACGGCGTAGACTCTCGGCAGAGCGCAGGGCGCGGGTGACTTTAAAGTGTGGAGTGGAAGACAGTGGGATGATGCTTCAGCTGTGGGCAGCCACGCGTAGCGCTTCCTGTCCCTAAGAGCAGAGAAAGAGTGCAGGACTGCCTATAGGTCAGAACATCATTCTATGTGTTTCTTTGGTTTTTTTAACCAGACGATAATCTAAAGGTTGTGTTAAATGAGATGAGAAGAGATAATATAAATGGGGGGGTGAAGGGCGGGCAGGGGTATGGTGAAAAAATAAGAACCAAGATCTGTCAGGTAAAGGTACAAGATCCCGATGATGAGTGTACCTGTACTGTATTCTTAAAAAGTACCAATAAACTCAATGAATAAAAGAGATAATATAGTGTAAAGTTTATTACTCTCACTTTGAACTCAGACATATAACTTGTACAGAGGTAAAACTATGCAGGTATATGTGTGTGTGTATATACAGGTGTATACGTAGACATATAAAGCAAGGTTTATCTTGGTTCATACTCTCAGAGGTTTCCATTCATGGTCACTCGGCCCTATTGCTCTGAGTTTGTGGTAGCACAGTATTTGTGGCAGGAGCGCCACAAAACAAAGAGATGGAGATGAAGGGACCTAGGTCAAATATCCCCTTCACGTGCACACTCCAAATGATCCAGCTTCCTTCAACTAGGTCCTCCCCCTAAAGGTTCTATCAGCCACCAACAGCACATTAGGCCGGTGACCAAGCCTTTAATACGTGGGCCTTTGCTGCCAGTACTTCCAAACTATATATATTCTCAGCAGACAATGTGTAAGAGGGCCCCAGAGATTAAGGTAAGTGAGAAAATATTAGGGTATTTTAAGGATGATAAAATTCACATTTTGGCTTTTATTTTGTTTTCACCTTTAATTGTCACATCTCTTCCTCAGGCGGTGGTGGAAGGATAATTTGTAGCCAGGGTCTGCTCAAGCAAAGGAGAGATGGAGCTGCCTAGGAAGAATGATTTCAGGGTCACTATCCCCACCTCTGCTCAGTGTGGCTAGAAGTGCTGTTTGCAAAGTAGCATCAGAAATAAAGCTCCAAAGTGATTACTCAAGCCTTGACTCTTGGTTATAAGAGAGAGACAAAAGGATATTAGAGACAGTTGCCACTTGTGTGACTTTGGGCAATCAATTAAACTTGTCCTTGGCTTCCTCATCTAAAAAAGGGAGTTGGACTGGAAGCTATTAAGATCTTTTCAATTATCTTTTCCTGCTATTCCACTGACTTCGGTTGTCTTAAATTTCTTTGCAAAGACTGTGTGCTCCATGAAGCAGATGAGGGAAAAATAGGAGCGATTTGAAGGTTTTCTTATGCACATTTTAAAACGTGTAAACATAAATCAAACCTATAAATAACTATTTAAAAGGCGAAAGATTTATATGATCTGAAGAGAAACCAGAGTATATATAAATAACTATTTAAAAAGTCCCATTCGCAATCAAACTAATGGTAACTATTTACAGAGTTATGTGCATATATATCCATATCAAAGGAAATCAGTTGGCTTCTTTGCTTTTGAAAAATCAAGGCTGATGTTCACCCATGTCCATATGAATAAAATGTAAGACCCAGTACCATTGCTTAGATCCAAATAAACTTTTCCTTTGTGATAAAACTCATACAGCTCCCTGGGCTCCTCCCCAGCCACTCTTGGCTAACTGAATTAAGGTACTCTTGGGTTGAGACACTGACATTCCCATTTAAGAAGTCCTCTGGGCAATGCGGATGTATCATGCTGTACACTTGAGGATGCTCTAGCAGAGGAGAGATGTCTGCGTAGATGCTAATGAGCCAATTACTGACCATTGAGAAGCACTTAGAATTTTTATAAGCATTTTAGGAAAGTGTGGAGTGGGGTTGGGGGAGATGAGGTTGATTCCAGAGAAACATGAATTGCACTTTTTTGCATTTGCTTATTTTTAAAGAAAATGTGGGCTTTCCATTTTCAATAGGGTTGGTAAATTTGTACCTCTGCTGTACACCTTCCCTAGCCTCCTCCTCCTCTTCTGGACAGAGATGTCTGACCTGAATTTCCATCTTGTTTAGTCATTAGTGAGATGGACTATGCCAGTAGCTCCCCTTTAATCTAGTGAAACCACTTTCTCCAGAAAAAGGCACCCAAGGGTTCATATGGCAACTCAGCCAAAGGACTCAACATGCTTAGTTTTATAGTTTCTTTAACTATAAAATACAAAGTTTCTTTAACTCTTGGGTTCTGGTCTTTCCACTGCTCTTCTATCTCCTTTCCAACTTGGTAGTCACATCTAGCCTACAACAAGGGAATATGGAGGACAAAGAAGTATTCAGCTGCTTTTCCTAGCTCAAGCCAGCCATACTACTCTACTTTCTTTCCAGATTTCAAGCATCTTCACTGTCCAGCTTCTCCGAATACGAATTTGTCTCCATGTTGCTTCTCCTCGAATCATTGCCTTCTTGATAATTTTCAGGACCCTTTCCCTGAAGAATTTTCAGTGAGTGACCAGAAGATTCGGTCCATCCATGAGGTGATTCCTAGTTTATATTTAAGGCATTTTGAAAACCAGATACAATGAACTACCTTATGTGACAAGAAATATAAGAAAGAAATTCATAGAAAAAAGGAAGATGCCTGGATGTTCGAAAGTCATTCAGGATACAATGGGGCCTTGGTGGCAGGATTATCTTGTTATTCCCTGCCAGATCAAGTCTAGGAATCTCAACTAGAGTTCTGCAACATAAAATAGCATGATTCACACACAGTATAACTCAAGATCAAACTTCTCAAGAGGATCTGCTTAGATTGGCTGTTGTGCTGAGTCACCAGTTTGCTGGTCAACACACAGATAGGCAGCTTTGATGTGGGTGTTCACTTGTGGTCTAATCAGTCACTGCTGAGGAATGCTAGATACAGGTAGAGAACACACCAAGTAAAACACGGCCACTGTTTTAGGTTGGGTTCCCTGGTAGCAAACGCTGGAGATTCGTGTGAAAGTGTCTTAACAGAAAACGTTCTGCTGGGAAAAACTGGTTAAAAAAATGGGAAAGTGGGATCCAGAGGAGAAGTAAAAAGAAACAGGAGGGTAACATCTGTTCAACGTTCTGGAGACAGAGTAACTCACATCTCTGAGTGGTGCCAAGCAGGGACAGGTGAACTAGGATATTTACCCCTGTAGCCAGAAGTCTTTGGTTATAGATTGGCTTGAGGGCTGGGGATCTGGTTCAGTGGCACAATGCCTGCCTTGCAAGCACAAGGTCTTGAGTTTGATCCCTGGTATTGAGAAAGAAGAAATGGCCTGAAGCACAAATTCCCAGGAAATTCTAGCTTTTCTTAGGCAACTTCCCAGGCACTGTCAGCTTTTGTTGTACAAGTAAAACAGATTCTGACAATGGGGTAATCATTTTTTGTTTTTGTTTTTTGTATGGAGCACTGAGTCCAGGGTGTTTGCACTAGGCTAGTCCCTTTTGTTTTATTTTTAAATTTTTAGATAAGTCTTGCTAAGTCACTAAATTGCCTGGGCTGGGCTCAAACTTGCAATCCTCCTGCCTCAGCTTTCCTAAGTGCTGGAATTACAGGCATGCACCATCGTGCCCAGGGAAATCTTTCTTCAAGAAAACAGAGAAGTCCCTGTCAGGCATTAGGAGCCTGTGCTCAAGAAAATGTTCTCAGGTTCCCAGGAGACATAGGTTAGAGCTCTGACATCTGGTATATTCAGCTAATGAATTAGCTAGAGATTTCCTTCACCTGGAGGCTGTGGTCATTTTGACACCCTCATTTGGATAGAATCCCCCAGACAGACTGATTGTGGCAACAACAAAGCAAGTTAGACCAGGCTCAGATGGTAAGAAACACAATACTGTACGTGTCTCCTATCCTGTCCACAATCTGGCAACTTCAGACATGGGTGACTGCAGCAAGCATCAATCAGACAAAAAAAAAAAAAAAAAAAAAAAACCCAGAAAAAAAAGACAGACCCCCCTTTATTTTTATAAATAGATGTT
>NW_022900925.1:2913580-2931649 GCF_012274545.1 Fukomys damarensis
AAAAAAAAAAAAAAAAAAAATCACAATCCAGACTCTCACTGCTTCCAGGTTATAAATGAATGATAAAATATTTTCAATAATATCAATAAAAATAAATTTATTAATTATTCTGAAATGAGGGCTTCACATATTTTATAAAAATACACACATCTATCCACTTGTATTTCCACAAGCTTCTTATGCCAGCTTAAGATCTATGAGATTTTTCTGTATAAGCAGTAAACTACCCTTTTAGGATTCCCTGGGTAATGGTGCTTTTTCCTCTTCTGAACTCCGAAAAGACTGGGCTTTTTTCTGGTAGTGTGACCACAGTGGGGCCTACACCATGGGAATTTTGTCCATTTCCCACTAGGTGGTAATACCTTTGAGGACAGACTCGCACGGTGATCGAAGAATTCTGTCATTGACTCTGGAAAATATGGGTGAATATGTACATTTGTAAGTTTACTAACATTTTAATGATATTAAAAGATGTGTAGCACATAGTTTATAAATAACAATAAAATATGCAAATGCTCCGTGTGTTATGTTTCATGAAGTCGACTGGTTTTCATAGAATGCTTTTATTGATTTTTTTTTCTTGTATCTCTAATCAACCTATACTTGCAATTGATGCACAGGGGGACTTCACACATGAATGTTGGGTGATATTTTTATGTTAGCAAGTAGGACAAAAGTAAAGATGTACTTGGAATGAGTGGATGTGTGTTGGAATGACATGAGTAAAGCTAATTTTTGTTGCATTGAATAATTGTTTACAAATACAAGAATATAGCTTCTATTTTTGTGTGTGTGCTCATCATAATTTAATGGCTACAGGCACGAGAAACTCTCATATATTTTGTAGTATTTTCTTCATCATTTTCTTGATGAAGAAAATTAATACATAAATATTGATCTGTAGCTTTTGATGATTTCTAGACCATAAGTAGTCCCACCAGGGTCATTTCAAGCTACAAATGGGATGCCACTGCAGTCAGAGTTGGGACTAGATCTTCAGTAAGTCACAATATACAGTGGTATTTCCATGATGAAGATACAATACATAAAATAAATTTGAGGTTAAAAAGTATAGTACAATAATCAGAAAGTGAAGAGATTTACATATTTATTACCATTGCTTTTATATAATTGATTAATTAGTATCTTTATATAATTTAGTTTTTAATAGTAGCTGTGCCTTACAATCAACTTGCAAAATCCCTACAAGCCTCTTCTAGGTCAGGATAAGCCAGTTCCTACACACCATCCCTAATTACCACAAATAATTCATTGCCTTGCGTGCTACTGAGGGCTAAGAAATATTTAACAACTGTGTGAGTGAAAATAGATTAGTGGTGTTGACTCTGATTTTCTTTGACAGGCCGTGTCTCCTTGACAAAATTCTAACATCCTGGCAATGGCAGCTGAGCCCAGAAGTTATTTTTTCCTGAATGAATAAAGGTCCTATTGATTTATTTGGATGAAATGCAGTGCATCTCTGATAAAAATTAGCCTTCTTAGACCAGTTGGTATCCCTCTTTTTTTAGCAGTCATAGTTCTTTAATAATATGTAGTTTCTATAGACTCTTAGGGAACATATTACACAATGACTTTAGATCTTACTATATTAGATATTTTAAGTAGCCTTGATATAGTTTTCTATTTCTTTGCCATCAATAGTATAAAATATAATCCATGACCTAATACTATGTTTAGCCTACATTTACCATTTTATGACTGTTAATGACATTAAACCAAATTGTTTTTCTTCCATTAAATATTTTTTGTGTGTTTTTTATCTCCTTCTGTAGGTTGCTAGGATCCCAGTACAACAGTTAATATGAATCATTTTTGTTGTTGTCATTGATGATTAATTTATGACATAGACTGCTGTAAATACCAGGACATTCAGAATGAAACGTTAAGATTAAATTTCAGATTGTAGTCCCAGGTCATATAAAGAGAGTTAGAAGGCAGGAAAATCAATTAACTGTGCAGCCTTAGCTTCTGAATGGTTGCCGATTTCTCCATCTAAACTATTCCACTCCAATCTGGATTACTTTTTCCTTGAATTTTATTTCTCCCAGGATAAAAAGAGAAGCAAGGCTTACTGCCAACCTCTAGGGAAGTAGATACCACTCGCAACGGGTTGTCCCAGAATTGTTTACACGTGATCATATGAACTTTATTCTGTGGAAAGAATTTCTATAGAGTACCTAATTCTATTTCTTAGGGGCAAATGAAAAATCTTTATCCTCATTTTATGAAGCAATCCAACTGACCTGGAGTGATTTACAAATTGGAGAACCAGTAAGTGCCAAGAGGGAATATGGTCCCTCTTTCTAGATCTATGACGTTTCATTCTTTCATTCATTCATTCACCACATATCACGTGTATAGCAGAGGCAAGACCTGATGGTGGGTGCTAAGGACAAAAAGAACGCATAAGAAGAAGAATGTACAGACTTTGATATGGAAAAAGATCATAGGCTTTGGGGTCAGGCAGTCCTATGAGGAACTCTGACTGTTACCTTCTGGATAATGTGAAATTGGTCAAGTCCCTGGTTTCACAGAACTCATTTAATGAGAAAGGTAACATGTCAAAACATATATAATGAGATAACACAAAGAGCACTGTGGAAGCCCACTTTCCCCATGGTCAGGAAATCACAAGCAATAATATGACACTGGGAAAGCCATTTAATCTCTTGAACTGCAGCTATTCTATTTAAACAAGTGGCTCAAATGATGATAGCGAACCTTGGCTGAGTACACATGCCTTGGCTCTCTGGAATTGCACCCAAAAGGTGTGCCCTGCAATTCCATGCTATGAAAAAATCTGTGCAATTAAAAAGCCTGATTTCAACACACACCCTTATAAATAGCCTAGTAACATAAGCAAAACACTGCAGCGACAACTGATATGACTTTCTCATTGTTGCTCATGATACAAATTTTCAGTGAATATATTACATAGCCAGTTAAGTTTCCTAATTAATCCCCCACAGGGCCCCTTTCTGTAACCATTATTGTTGTAGTCTGTGTCTTACACTTATTTGGATACCAGATCCAAGTTCATAGGTTGGCATCGCTATTTCCAAAAGCAACACTTCCCAAAGCAGAACTCAAGGAGACCATACCATGGGTATTGGTAGTGTAAGTTTGAAGAAAATAGTGCAAATTTGTCCCTAAGTAATTTCTTTTCTTTTTATGAGCACACGTTAGCAATACATAATGTTTTCATCCCCTGTGTGGAGTTGGTACATGTACATAACACATCTTAATTTTTTATCCCCTTTCCATTCCCTTTCTCTCCTTCCATCTCTTGATGCCCTTTGAGAAAGATCTCTCCCTACTTCCTATTGTCTATCTTTCATTTTGCTTTTTATTTGTCTTTTAGGTTTCTCATCTCATATAAGAGAAACTGTGATATTTCAGCTTGTATGTCTGATTTATTTCGTTTAAAATTATGGTCTCAAGGTGTATCCATTTCCTATAAATGACTCAAGTTTAAGTAATTTCTGATAACAATGATGAATACACTTCAAGAACAGATATATTCTAAAATGAAGGTGGTGAATATTTTGATTGCCTCTTCCAGAATGCAAATATTTCCAATTTTCCTGTATAAAATGCTATGAAATGCAATTGCAGAATTAAGAGGATTTGGAATAAGTAGATTAGAGCCAGTTGACTATAAAGACAACTCTTCTTTTTTCTAAATGTTCCCCCTTCCTTCCAATACACTCACACTCCTAGATATCTCTTTTACTTCTTTTCCTCTTTTATTTTTCTATTATCTACTCTTTAGCATGCACACACACATCCTACACACACACACACACACACACATTGTTGAACTTTTGGGGCTGCTGAGAAAAGTGAAGTGGAATATTTAAGTGCAGGTTTTTTTGCTTTATTCCCTTTAGCAATGAGGCAAATAAGCATCATCAGAGGTCTCCACTGCTAAATAAAGTGGAAGGGTGAGAACTAATCCCTTAATTCTGACAAAGACTGAATACTTAAGGAATGATCTTTTGAGAGTATTTAAATTATTTTTTAAATCATTCAATTCTTTCTGTGAAGACCAAAGCTGACCAGTTTAACCTGGAATTTTAATCTGAGGTTTAAAAATTTACTTAAAGGATCACTCAAAAGACCAAATTATGCTATAATTTCATCACTTTAAAAAAATCAGACATTGAATTTGATATGCAATTATCAATGGTATTGGGCATTTCACATTATAGCAAGAAGTTTGCAGGTAACTAAATCTATTTTAGAATGGTTGCCAGCCTACTGACTCGACAACTATGTTAGTATGAACTGTGTTGTCTACAGTCCAAGGGGATAAGAAGTCCACCTTGAATTCTGAGAATTAATACAAAATACAGCACACTATCCTGAAAGAAAAATAGTAATATCCGTAGCTCAGAGTGAAGCTGAATGGTGCTGATAAAGAATATAGAAAAACAATTTGACAGCACTGGTGTGGGGTACAGGAGACTGGGCTTGGCTTGTTGAGTTCCGCATACAGTTTTATGAACAGAAGACTAGGGGTTTTCTGTAGTTTTCCTACTTAGGGACAATATTCTGGGCTTATCTTCATTTGCAGAGGGACCATGTTGCTAGATGTAAGCCCTGGTGGCGTTATGTAGGCTCCCTGAGGTCAGTTGGCCTGGGCTTCTGTCAAACCTGAGACTCTGACAGAACCAGGTTTCTGAAGGGGCAAAGCTGAGGACCAGCAACCAACTCCCTTTAGTGGAGTGTCACACAAGAAACACCGGGAATGATGAACAGAGAGCTGTATTTTCCTTAGCGTTGATGGTGACCAAAGCAACTCAGTGACTTCCGCTCACGTGGTGAGAAGGCTAACTCATGGCAGAAGTTTGACAGATCTGAGTTGTAGCGCAAGCTCTGCTACTGGGTGACTGTGTTTAAGTCAGTTAACTTCTCCAAACTTCAGTGGCTTCATCTGTAAAATACAAACTCCCATTACAGTGTTGGAAGGAGGTTACATGGATGGGTGATCCAGCCTGGACGAAACAGTATGGGTATTAAGGGGAAAAATTCGAGGGGTGGTGGAGACAGAGACAGAGACAGAGATAGACAGAGAAAGACAGGAGAGAGGGAGAGGGAGAAGGAGAGGGACAGAGACGGGGAGAGGGGAGGTGGAGGGAGAGAGAGGCGAGGGAGAGGAAGAGAGACATTTAAACTTTTACCCCAGAGCGCAGAAGGAGGGAAAGATCACCAGGTAATCCTCCAAGGGAGAAGCTCTGTTAGAGAGAGTGGGGACATAAAAGTGGAGGCTTCCCAGGACAGGTGCTAACACCCCAGGCACTTTTTGCTCCCTTAGAATGACTACCAAGTTCTCTGCAGTTCAAAGAGCTCAGAATCAAGTGCTGCAGGAGAGGCGGAAGAATCACCAGGGCTCACCACTTGGGCTGCTTCTCACCTCTTTCTTCTCTAGGACCTAGCTTGTCTTCCGCGGACCACAGTTACTAAGCGCTATAGCGTCCTTGGCAACCGCCTCCCTAGCGCTTTCCTTCCAGCGATAGCAATTCCCGCCTTCTGCTGCTCCATAGACCGACCAATCGGCTCCTGGGAAGCGGGTCGGGGTGGCCGTTGAGTGGTCCACAGGAGTGACGTCACAGATGAGAAAGGCGGGGCTAGCTCCCCGAAGGTCTGGACCTTATCTACAGTGGGCGGCGGCGGTGGGTCTGGGACCTTAAGCTCTCACCGCCTCCTACACCATCCCCTTTCCTGCCTGTACCCAGGCATCCGCTGACCGGTGAGTGGCCTGGGCCACACCTGCCTGCTGCTGGGATGACCCAAAGAGATCCTCTTTGCCAATCAGGTCTCCAATGTCTATGCACAGAATCGGGGGGAGAGGGGAGTCGCAGAAACCCTGCACAGCCCTTCATTTCTCCGTCTTACTCTTTGTCCTTAAATAAAACCCCTACAAGCCGACAGACATCTCCTATCCACTCCCTGTCCCCTCATAGTTTGCCTTTCCGATGCCTTTCAGGGATTGAGTGGTTATTTTAAAGGTGGAAGCAGGGAAGGGGCGTCCAGACCCGCGCGTGTCTGCTACTCTGTGTACTTTCTTACACCTGGCAGCAGTCCTGTGCTGCTCGCCCGGTGTTTGTAGCTGGAACGCTGGGCCTTTTTGCCTCTGTGTCTTCAGTCCAGGGTTCCCAGCTGAAGCCAAAGGGAGGACAAGGGTCTCCGAAATTCAGCCAGAAGCAAGTGTTCTCTCACTGGCCAGGAAGCTCTGGCTTGGGTTTTGGCTGTGTAGACCAATCCCTTTTATTTTTTTTTTCCTGGTCCGCTTGTGTTGTTGTAGGCAAACAGTTTAGACATGGCTAAAATTATTCACTTAGTCATTTTAGAAAAAAAATAGTTTGTTAATAGACATAGTGTTTTGAAGTATCTGATAAATGTTTTTTCTTCTTGAAAAATGAAACAGCAAAATAAGTAGAATGAAAAAGCACCCATCCGTCAAGTCCTAAATTAAAACACACACACACACACACACACACACACACACACACTCAGTCATATAAAAACTTGATCCAAGCACAATTGCAATCGAGTCTTTCATTTTCTTCTCCTTCAATTTTTTTTTTTTTTTCATTGCTGGGAATAGAACCTGGGGCCGATGCACCACTGAGCTGTATCTTTAGCCCAAAGCCTCTTACAGCAGCCTTCGGAAATTCCATACCCTTCTCTTCTTCCCTACTGTACTCAGATGCCCGAATTTAGCGTTTATTTATACACTCTGCATTTTTAAACTTTTATTGCTTACATATTTGTACAAAATTTAACACAGAGTTATTTTTAAAGTTAGTATGGTGGTATTAGTGCAGAACATGTTCTAGGTCATTTAACTGTGGTGTGGTAATTCTTTTATTTATTTATTCTTGTATTGCTGGGGTTTTAAAATTTTTTTCTGTTTTATTTTGAAATAATTTTATAATTCTTGTATAAAATTACCACAAAATTATGTATGCATCATCCTACTTGTAGACCAGATTATTCCCTGTAAAAAATATGAGATGTATTCATATACATTCTAGTTAGGTACATAGTATCCTGGTATACATCAAGGATTAGGGTAGTTGGGCCGCAGGGAATTTACTAGCTACTGCTACATAGTAATCTACACATCATGAAAGTGTAATTCCTTACCAAACTTTTTTTACAGTAGAGATTATTCAACTCTTCCTGTGTTCTTAGTGTATGTATAAAGAAATTACCAAAGCATTGAAATCTGATATGATTTCTTCTAGTTCTGTATTTACTAATGTATTGGTGACAATGTTTTAATTCTACTTCAATTTGAAAAATCTGAGTAATCAAATGGATAGAACTGAGAAAAATGAAAGGATCATATGTGGCTGTTTCAAGCCTATGCTTGCCACTAGTCAGAGGAAGAGTATGGAACAAGTCTGGTAAACTTCCTTTCCTTGTATCTTTTGCAGAAAATGATCCATTGGTTTTTATCGTTTAAAGTATTTATAACCATAAAGTCTTGCCTAAATGTGCTAATGATATATATTCATTTGCTCAACTTGAGGCCCTGTATGTTTTCAATTGCTATGGAATGGAGCTTTCCAATTCTTACAACCTCTGAGATTGGTACTCTATTAAGTATGTTAATATTTACAGAAGACAATTCTAGCATTTTTCCAGTACATAAATACCTATTGACTGCACATTAAACGAACATAGTCAAACATTATGTTTTACTTTATAGCACAACCCTCATTTCTAAAAATGCTTTTTGGTCATCATGACTAAAAGTATAATAAAAAGCAATTGCATGATCTAGGGGGTAGATTGTTCCCTTAGGTATTTTCAAAATAATGTAATTGGAAATATTAGATATTCATAAAATTAATGAGTGCTCTTAGTACCTGCTACACATGCCCTCTTAGGAAGTGACTGAGTTAGAATTTAGAGAATCATTTAAACATTGTAAAACACACATAAGCAAAATTAAGCCATTGGCTTTTAAGAACTGAGGCATTATTTCTTTTTCAAAAGTTTGGTAAAATTTATCAGTGAATCTATCTGGGCCTGAAGTTTTGAGGAGGGATTTTTAAATTGTAGATTCAAATTCTTTACTATAGGGTTACTTAGGTTATCTATTTCTTCTTTAGTCAATTTTATTAGTATCATTTATCCATTTCATCTAAGTTATTAAGTGTTTCACATAAAATTAGTAATATTGCTTTATTACTAATTTTCTAATGTTTGCTGTATACTTAACATTCCTCTTTTATGCTTGATGTCAGTGATTTGCCTTCTTTCCTTCAATTTTGATAAGTCTAGCAAAAAGCTTATCATTTTATCACTAGGATCTTAATGATATTTTTTCTACTTGTCTATTTTCTCCTTTATTATTTTTATTTCTGCATTCTACTTTAGTTTTGCTCCCCTCTACCCTGCCAAGATGAAAACACAGGTTACTGATTTTAGCTTGTTCTTAATTTCTAATATAAACATTTAAAATTTAAAACCTTCCTAATAATTACTATTTTAGCTACATTTTATAAATGTTGATCTGCTGTAGTCTCATTCACTTAAAGATATTTTGTCATTTCCTATGTAATTTTTTCATTGATTCATGAGTTATTTGGAACCATGTTGTTTAATTTTCTACTATTCGGGGATTTTACAAATGTCTTCCTATTATTGATTGATAATTTAATTCTGATATAGTCAAACAACATACATACTTTGATTTCAGTAGTTGATGTTTACTGATATTTGTTTTGTGGTTCATGATAATGTGATATCATGTTATCCGCTTTATCTCTAATAATACTTCTTGTTCTGAGGTCTACTTACTTTTATATTAATATGGCCACTTCAATGTTTTTTGATTAGTGTTTACATATATATATATATATATATATTTCATACTTTAAGTGCCTGTTTTATATTTAAAATAGGATTGTTTAGACAGTATAGAATTTGATGTTACCATTTAAAAATCATTCTGAAAAGAGCCAGGGATTTAGCTCAGTGGTTCTGCTGCCTGCCTTGCAAGTGCAAGGTCTGGAGTTCAATCCCTGGTACCAAAAAAAAAAAAAAAAAAAAAAAAAAAAAAAAATCATTCTGAGAAATCTGTCTTTATATTGGATTATTTGATCAATCTGACATTTTGCTTGGCTTATTAGATAAAATTCTTTTTTTTTTCTCCCTTAGAGATTTCTTCTGGCCAGCAGCAGTTAAAAAGCTTTTTGGTGTTTGAGCCAGGACGCTTTTACAAAATATTGAAGACCTAAAAGACCTTAATGTATGTAGTTATACTGTCTTTATTATATTAGAAATCTTTATTATAATAGAAATTAAAATTTTGAAGTTAAAGATAGGAATCTTTCTAAAAATAACAATATAGCATGTACTATTATAAATAACTTTTATTTTCCAAAGCAAAAAAATTACTGAGAAGAATGTTCGTGTTTTACATTTTTGGCATGTTCTTAAATTTCTTGCTTGGTAGCTGAGTTTCCATATATTCATTTAGTCTGTTGTGATAACACATACGATGCCACCTCAGGAAAACTGCAATGTAAGTTTGTGATAGAATGAGGGCAAAAAAGGCAAATAGCAACTGAGTATGAAAATAATTTTGATTGTTTCACCCCTGGGAAGGTCTTAGGCAGCCTGTGGGTCCTTAGATTATAGTTTGAAAAGTGCAGAGGTTTAAAACACACATTTTAATTTATCACAAGATTCATTTAAATAACATCATATGATTTTAGTTATAAGAAGACCCTTGTAATAATAAATTTCCATCTAAGCCTCCCGCCATTTGTGCTGTTGTTAACATATAATTCTACTTTATAAAATTTTTGTTTTTACTTTCAGTGACTATCTTTTAGAGGGATTCGAAAATTGGAAGAAATTTAAAAAAAATAGTAGTATGCATGCTTACAGTTTCTAACATTATTCATTTTTTTGTGTAGACCCAAGTTTCCATCTGGTATAATTTCCTTTTGCCTAGAGAATTTCCTTTAATGATTCTTTTATTTCAGGTCTGCCAATGATGAATTCTTTGACTTTTGTTTAATAATATTTCATTTTGGAATACCTAAGATACCTAAAATGTACCAATAAACTCAATAAAAGAAAAAATAATATTTCATTTTGCCTTTTTGAAGGATATTGTCACTGAATATCAAATTATAGGCACACACTTTCTTCTAGCCTTTTAACGATGGTTAGGGCTCGGCATACGGCTTGGTAGTAGCATGCTTGCCTAGGATGTGTGAGACCTGGGTTTGATCCCCAGAGTTTCCAGAAGAAGTTTTGTTCTGGCTTAGATAACTTCTGATAGTAATTCTACAGAGTGTTTATCTTTGTTCTTTTTAGTTAAGGGGTCTTCTTACACTAATTTTAAGGTTTTTTTTATCACTGGTTTTTACCTGCTTGGTTTTGCTGAGGTGGGGAGGGTGGCAGTGAGCTCTGTATATGCCCGCACACACGTGCGTGAGTGTGTGTGTGTGTGTGTGTGTGTGTGTGTGTGTGTTTGTGTGTGTTTATCCCCTTGGAGTTCAGGAAGCTTCTTAGACCTAGGAATTATAATTTTCATCACATTTTGAGAATATCCAGTCATTATTTCTTTAAAATATTTTATTTCCTCTCTATTTATGACACTCAGATACATGATGTTAAACCACTTGCTTTTGTACCAGAGATCACTGAGGTGATTTTTCACTTTTTCTCAGTTAAAAAAAAATGTATGTGCTTTAGTTTGGTGTTTTTCTGTTTGTTTGTTGGTACTGGGGATCGAACTCGCACCCTTGTGCTTGCAAGGCAGGTAGCAGCACCACGAGTTAAATCGCTGGCACTTATGTGCTTTTGTTTGGTTAGACTTGAGTTTACTAATCTTTATTTCTTCAATGTTTAATCTGCTGTTCATCTCATCGAGTAAAATTCTACAACTATATATTATATGTTTTATCGCTAATGTTTCATTTGATTCTTTTAACCTTCCACATCTCCATTCCTGGTGTTCTTGAATCAAATATTTAAACATAATTTGCTAGTCCCATCATCTCTGCTATTTCTAGTCTTGTTTCCATAGACTGATTTCAGCTAATTATGAGTCATATTTTCCTTCCTCTTGGTGTATTTGGTTATCTTTTGACTGGAGTATCTTGATAGTTTAATCTCCTTAAGGCCTGTTTTCAGGTTTTGTTAGAGTAAGTCTTCAATATCTTCATTCCAAGGATAGTTCAGCCCTACCTTAAATGTGTCCCTCCTCTGAGGCCTCCACTGAGTGCTCCAAGTCATCACCATTGGCTCAACAATCTGGTTAGTCTGACTCCACCCTCTGCAAATTCTAGAAAATGTTCCCTTAACAAATCTACCTGCACTCATTGCCAAAGTTTGTGAAGAGTCTGGCATTGTGTGTGTATTCTATTACTCAGCAAAGACTCAAGTGGCTTCCTATGTAGATTTCTGGAGCTCTTTGCAATGCATTGCTCATTTTATTGCAGAATTCTGCTTCACAACTTCGAGCTGTGACAGCCTCTCCAAATTCTGATAAGTTTCTCAACTTACAAAGTCTGCAAGGCTCTGTTCTGTTTTTATCTGCTTTTCCACTGTGCGCTGGAAATTGCCTCAAGCCACAATGCCAGGATAGTAAGAGGATTCATCATATTTATTTCTCCTCTTGGTGAACCATTCCACTGCTGCCTGTTTTCCAATGTATGAGAGCAGTTGCTTCATGTATTTGGTCTAGGTTTTTAAATATAACAGCCTAAGTCTTTATTAGTCTTTCATGGTTAGGAATATATTTCCAGTTCTTAAATGTTTTTTTAGACCTTGGTTTTCTTGACCAACAATGAAAAAACATGATAGTGAAATAGTTTGGTGAAACATCATGATGTGATACCTTTCATACAGTCTTCCTGATTAACTTTTAAAGATGTAGGCAGGAGTTAGAGCTCTAGTTGTGGCTATAAAATGCTGTCCTGCCTGTGAAACTTACCACCATATGAGAGCACTCTACTTTTTGAATTATAAACAACTGATTCTATACTTCAGTTTTCTAGGCCATATCTCATCTCTAGTTAAAATCAAATCTCCAAATACTTTTATAACCTCCATGGATTGTTCTTAGTCCCAGTGCTTCATTTGGTTTATGCATTTGAAGCTTTGTATATCAGCCTTAGAGTAGAAGACTCATGGTTCAGGGGTTGGGAGGTCTCAAGATGCCAACCTAATAGGCTTGGAATCCTGTGGTCAAAGACCAAGTGAGCCACTGGTTTTGGGATCCCTTGTGGTAAAGAATTAGCCAAAGTGAAACAAGAGTGGCCCATAACCACGTGAAACTTCTCGCTAGAAGAAAATGATTTTATTTCTAGATTTGACTTGAAGATGGGGTTAGAAATAAAAGAAAAAAATTTAAGGATTGGAACTTGCCTTTGAAAAAAGCCATAAAGTTTCAAACTGAAGTAAAGAACTATAAGTGCTTACTAAGGTTTTCTTTTTCACCATCATTCTCTTAAGGTTGGCCAGTAGCATAAAGTAGTTGAGGGCTATAGGTTGGAAGGATATAGAAAGAAAGGAAGGTTCTAGGGCCATGTATGTGGGTCACTGCCATGTGGTCTGAGTGGATATTGACTTGGATACAGGTCTTACAAACAGATTATTTTGTAGTTTGGTACCAAAGGCTTCAAGAAATAGCTCTTAAAGTAATAATTGAAGTATTCTGCTTTTATTGTTAATAGAGCAAAGAATTAGTTCTGACATTATTTTTTCTTTTCAGTAAATAGATCCATAGACATTAATCTCTAAACAATATTTAGACTATGAAAAGTATGTCATTTGTCATCTTTGGCTTTCAGGAATAGTAATGAGCAAAATTTCCAAACAGTGGAAGTGGCAAGAAGGATAGGTACAAAACATATATTTAGCCTTTAAAAAACTGTGTTCTAGAATGGTATGTACGATGATTAGGGTTCAATTTTTATATTAAGATGGCATATAGGTAGATGTCTGTGGTACATATTTAATAATATATGTCCATATATGAATAGGAAAAAGACTTAAAAGTTCAGCTATTATTAAACTATGCATAGTCACAGGGGCTACTTCTAAGGAATTCACCTGTAAGGGTGAAAAGATATTTATCTCTTACTGTATATGTGCCTCTGAATTAGTAATTTAAAAATTAACATTTGTTAAATATTTGCTATACACTAATTGTTGTGCTATGCATTTTAAATACTTCTCATTGCCTTAATCCTTGTATTCCTGCGGCTGCTCCAGAATTTCTGTATTAGAGGTGGCAGGTTGCCTGGAGAGGAGATCAAGTACTTGCCCTAATCCGTGTTTACACACCAGCCACACCATTGTTGCCCAGACCATGTGTTTATTTGAGATAACACAGTACCAGTACTGGAGTGCTGCTAAATGACCCTTTGTTGTTAATGGTGTTTACAGCAATTCAGGAAGGAAGTACTGTTACTTTCTGTTATTTATAGATGAAACAACTGAGGCACAGAGAGGTTAAGTAATTTGCCCTATGTCACATGGCTAGTAAATAGAAGAGCTAATATTTGAATCCCTCTTTGTTAAACTGCATCATTTAGGCTCTTGATTGGAATTTGTTATCGTAAGACATTATTACTCTCAATTTTAAAAATTCAAAAATTAGGACGGCCGATTTTTAAAAATATGACCTTAATCTGAGAAAAATAAAAACTGGAAACAAAGTCTTTGTAGACAGGGGGGAATAGGGGAATAAGGAAAAGTAAGAACCAAGATGGATGACGTAAAGGTGCAAATTTCCAATGATGAATGTCATTATATTGCATACCTTAAATGTACTAGTAAAATTAATTTTTAAAATATGACCTTAAAACATTCTAGAGACATGGAGATGGAAAACAATTTGGAATAGATTATCACCAGAAAGTATGGATAACAAGTTAGAAAAAATACCTAACTAGTCAAAGAGCAGACAACTAATACTAAGTCGCATATGTGGTTTTATTTACATTTTTTTGTGATACTAACATATGTAACTATTTTTCCTTTTTCTTTTTTAACAGGAGAGATGTACAAATCATGTTTGAGCACCATGGAGACCTTAGGTTCTACTTTAACATCAACTTGCGCCCACCCGGCACCAGCACCAACTAACTTTCTACCAGCCATTGGTACCATGGCATCAAGCTACAGGGACAGATTTCCCCATTACAATTTGACCCATAGCTTGAGCCTTCCTTGGAGACCAAGCACATACTACAGAGCAGCCTCCAACTCTCCAACCTTGGGCCCATACTGCACCAGGTCTCAGAGGGTGCGAGAGAGCACCATGGTTCCCTTTGTTTCCAACAGAACCACCCTCTTCACAAGATACACTCCTGACGATTGGTACAGGTCCAATTTAACTAACTACCAAGAGTCCAATACCTCCCGACATAATTCAGAGAGACTCAGAGTGGATACATCTCGCCTCATTCAGGACAAACATCAACAAACAAGAAAAACCCAGGCAGACTCTACCCAAAATTTGGGGGAACGTGTCAATGACATAAGCTTTTGGAAATCTGAAATCACTCATGAGTTGGATGAAATGATTGGAGAGACAAATGCACTTACTGATATTAAGAAAAGATTAGAGAGGGCATTAATGGAAACTGAAGCCCCTCTGCAGGTAAATTTGGGAGCTGATAACTAATACTACTACTCATAAAAGGAACTGCATTTTGATTACTATAGCCCACTGGTTGAATTTCTAAAGTTATTTATATATGAAATTATGTTTTATTTAACCTGTAGAAGCACCCCCTGTATCATTACATCTGTATTGATTTGAGTCATGAAAAAAAACCATTGCCATTTTTACACATTACACAGAACAACCACTTTAAGAATTCTGATTGTGAAGAAGACTAAAAAGACACCATTAAGACACATAATTTTAAGGTGAAAATCCCTCTCTCTCTCTCTCTGACAGAGAGTGATTGAACTCAGGGCCCTTCACACTAAGCTACAGCCAAATTTTTATATTTTTCTAATGTATTTTTATTTATTCATTTTTTAAAATGTTAGAAGTACTGGGAATTGAACAACAATAGTGTCACACTGAGCTACATCTCCAGCCTTAAAAAAAAATTTTTTTTGAGACATGATTTTGCTAAGCTATTAAATTACTGGGCTGGCTTGAACTTTCTATCCTTCCAACTCAGCCTCTAGGATTGGTGGGACTACAGGGCTGCACTTGCTTCTTATCTCTCAGAAGTCTGTTTGGTTTTTGCTGACTGTAGAATAAGGTAAAAAACATTTAAGAAACATGTATATTCCTTTAGTTTGTGTCATAAAGTGTGTATATATTACACTTCTGTTTCAGGGCACAAAGCATCAAATGAGAGCATTTTAGGAATGAGTTTTATTAAATAGACAAATGGCATCGTGGTAGTGCTCATTGCTCTGGTAATGGAGGCAGCATTTTAGTTAATTGCCAGCCTCTGGCCAGGCTTCTGAGTAGGTCCAAATCACATCTGACTCTGGAACTACCCGATGGGTCCTCTAATGCTATTCTGCCTTCCACCATTGAAAAGAAACGTTCCATATTGAAGTTGTGCAAATCATACAAATTATTTTCTATGTATATATTTTATGTGTATATATTCTGATGACTGTAGCTAACACTATTTGTCTTCATGTTCACCTGAGTTGTTTCCCATATGAGAAGTGTTGGCAGTAGCGCTGTGGTATCTCCACCAGAAGAGTTTAAGAACTGAGGAACTGGAAGGCTAGAGGCTTAAACTGACCAGTCATCCCTGCATGGTGTCACTTCTTGTCACACCCCCTCCCCACCAACCACACAAACACACACACAGATATATATATACAATCTCCAGGGTCCCAAGAAAGGTTGACAGTATACTAATGCTATATCTTAAAAGTAATTCATTGGGAATTGTTCAGAATTAGAAGGCCTCCTGTACTTTCCTTGAACCTCCACTCATTTTGAGGATTACTGATTTATTTTACAGTGCAGTGCCTCCTACACTACCTTCAAGGATTTAGTGTCCTTGAGACAATAGCCCTCTCCTCTCATGGAGGAGATCCAGTTTCTTCTCTTTGTACTCTTCTCAGTGATGGCTACTTTCAGTGAGATACCTCTAATTTGAATTGTTTTCTGCAATTTTTGTCCACATGTTCTTGTGTGCTGGAACATTTACTCCCAACACAGGATCAGAAACTCCTGTTTAAATTCAGAGTGAGTTATGTAAACATATATGTTTCAAAAGAGAAAATATAGATGATCACTAACATGAGAAAAAAATGTTAAAACTTAGTAAAACAATGCCGACAAAATTGAACAGGTAGACTTTGACCTCTCCAATTTGCAACAGTGAAAACCTCTGACATCTAGGATTGGCAAAAGAGTGAAAAATGGGCACTTTCATATATTACTGATGGGATGGTGGGTTAGCAGAAATTTCTTGGAAAGTGATTTAGTAGTATGTAGTAAAGTAACCGGAGTTTCCTTTGACCCATTAATTTCTCCTCTGATAAATGTAAATTATACTATCAAAATTTAAATTTTAATAATACGTGATTTTAATAATACAAACATTCAATGATACTATATCTGGATTATAATTTATATACTCTTACATGTATGCTTTTAAAATTTTAACATATAATAGTTCTATATCATAAAACAGTTTTTGAAAAAATATTTTAACAGCCACATAATGTTCTTTTATATATAATTTATTGTTCGCAATCTAATGTTTTCCATTGGAGTCATTAACATTATCTCAGAATATTTTATGACTCAGATCTACTATTTAATGTCATCTTGAAAAGCACAATATATAAGTGTAAGGACATTATACCTTCCATTTTGTTAAAGCAAGAAAACAAAACAATTATAAGAGTATGGCTAACTAGTATTTTTTGTATTTTTCTCCTTAATAGATAAAAATGTATCCTTTTTATAATTGGAAACACAATAAATAGCACTTTAAAAAGAATCAATTAGGGGCCAGGGATTTAGCTCAGTGGTTCCACCACCTGCCTTGCAAGTGCACGGACCCGAGTTTGATCCCTGGTACCAAAAACAAAACAAGAACAACAAACAAACAAACAAAAACAACCACCAGAAACCCACAAATATTCCAATGTCCTAAAAGATAACCATTCATTTATTCCTTATACTTAGTAGAAAATACTCAGAAATAATAATTTGTTATGGAACCACTGGTCATGAATAAACTATGCCAAGTAATTTTCTCATATATTATTTTGCAGAGATGCTATTTGTTTTATTTTTTCAACTTGCCAAACAAGTCATTTTTCCAAGCTATTCTGAAGCATCAACTTTACTTTTTAGCTAGCAGCAAAGGTATTTAGTTGCCATGGTCTTTTTCATACTAAATTTCCACAAAATGGCTTGAAAAGTTGGTGTTGGGAGTATCTCTTGACTTATTTCTGAAAAAGTTATCAGTTTGTATTCATGCACTTTATTATTTATGGGTCTGTAGGTTGCCCGAGAATGTTTACTTCATCGAGAGAAGAGAATGGGAATTGACTTAGTTCATGATGAAGTTGAAACAGAACTGCTCACGGTAAATATGGGGGAAATGCTTTAGTTACAAAAGTCTTCATTGTAAACATATATTTAAAGTGTGAAATGGGGCTAGGGGTTTAGCTCAGGGGTTCCAGCGCCTGTGTCACAAGCACAAGGGTCAGAGTTGGATTCCCGGTACCAATAAAGAAAGAAAGTGTAAAATGTACTATAAAGCCACTTATAAGTAGAATTAGCATATCGTGTTTATAGCACAAAGATAAATATTTTAGCTTTAAAAGTAATACATTTTCATAGGGAATTTGAAATATGTAAGAAAGCGTGAAAGAAATATAAAAATCACTTGCAGTTCCGTTGGGCAGAAGTCAGTGTCAATTTTGGAATATTTCAGTCATTTTACTAAATATGCTTAGGTTGGGGATTTAGCTCAGTGTTACAGCACCTGCCTGGAAAGTGTGAGGTCCTGAGTTTGATCCCCAGTACCCAAAATAAATGAACAAACAAACAAACAA
>NW_022900925.1:2931764-2995410 GCF_012274545.1 Fukomys damarensis
CCGAGCAGCTTACAGTGTCACACAGACATATGTTTTAAGTTTAGACTCATACTATATTTATGAACTTGGACAGTATTTTATTCATTTAAAATTATATAGGGATAATTTTCTTATCATTAGATACTCTTTTAACATGATTTAAAATGGTTGTATAGTGATCCACAAAGTAAAAATGCTATTTTTAAAAAATCAGACTTCTCATTGCATAGTTAGGTTGTTTCCTTAACACTCTTTTTTTTCTATTTTAGTAACACTGTTGCATAAAATATTACTATGAATAATGTTAGGTACTTCTGATAACTTCCTGAGAATATGTATCAGGAAATGTAAAGGGCATATGCATTTGGATAGCTTTTGATACACCCTCGTATTTCCGCCCAGAAGCTAACGGCTGTGGCCTGTGCTGCTCTTCTGATTCTCCCACAATTTCTCTTTCACCTAGTAAAGCTGATTAGTTCTAAGTGCTCTGACCTTCACTTTCTGGCTGACCACTGTCATTCCTTAAGATTTCAGCCATCATGTGCTTGAGGCCCTTCCCAGTCTCTTTCTGTGACAGAGGCTTTTTATTAAGCATTAGTGCTTCATCTCTAATTACCTTGCCAAGCATTTAAAAAATTCTTCTTAATTGTACATATCAATAGGGTTCGATATTATTTTTTCACATATGCATGCAGCATATATTGATCAAACCTAGCCTCCTTTTATCCCCCAACCCCTTAGCTTCCTTCACCCTTTCTGATTTGTCTCACCCCATTGTCCACCCCTTTCTACCTATGGGTTGTGAGCATTGTGTCCTTGAACCTTTAATCAGTTTCCAGCTCTTCTATCCACCTAGAAATACCCAATGTTTTCCCTTTCTTAAGTTTCACTTGGATCAATAATATACATTATCACTAGTTTGTTCTGTGTGCTAAAAATTATTCCTTGACTCCTTACTTCCTGCAGGAGAAAAATCACCAGGCTTTCTGTTGTCTGGCTCCCATCTAACTTCTCAGCCTTCCTCCTGTCTCTCAATCACAAAATTTCTGCAATGATGAATCCCTCTTCTCTTTTCCTGACCCGGCTTTGCATGGTCCACCTCTTTGCCTTTCTTTGACTGTTTCTTGGGATGAAGTAACTCTTTGGCAAGGAAGTAAGGGTGATGAGCTAGCAACCTGTTCATTACAGTAATTTTATCCTAACATGTCATGGTGCTTTCCTTTTACATTGTCCCTTTTCAGTGCTCCATGGCCTTAAGAATGATAAACGGAAGTTTCTTTGTCATTTCCTTTCCTCTGTAACATGGCTCTCTGGGAGAAATCTGAAGTGACCTAATACACTCAGGAAATCTTTGGCCACTACACGGAGACTGTGCAATCTACTCTGTAAAAGCCATGGTCCCTATTGTTGCAGATGGGATTAGAGTAGGAAATCCTGCATGAAATAGCCTTGCAGTCAGTGATAGCTCCCTACTCCACTGTTTCTTCTTTCTCAGTTTGTGATGAACTTTGTAATTCTTAATATAGTCTCTCATCTGCTTTGTCATCTAAATGGCAAGGAATTTACCACATTTGTTCTTTAGCCATTTGTTGTCACTGATCCTGAGATGTTCCACAGGAAGTAAACTGTAGCTTAAGTTTGCCCACAAATTCACTATAATGTTTCTAACACCGGTTTTGAAACTTGGATACCTTTAGTGTTTCTGTTATTCTAAAGTGGTCCTTAAATGTACCTGCACATTACCATCACCTGGTGAAGATTTGAAACTATCAGTGACTGGGATTCTGATTCAAATCAGGAATGGGGACTGAGCATTGATATTTTAAAAATATTCCTTTGGTAATCTTAATAAACAAGCACATTTAAAAACATTTGCTCCAAAAATATAAAATATTGTGGAAGGAAGTGAAAAATAAAGCTAAAGAAATGGAGATATCATTTTTATGGATTAGAAGACTTACTTGTGTTAAAATGGTGATACTTCCCAAACTGATCTATAGATCAGTGTCATCTTAACACACTTTCTGTCAGACTTCCAGCTGACTTCCAAATGGAATTGATAAATGGATCCTAAAATTCACTTGGCAACCCAAGGGATACAAAATAGCCAAAAACAATATTTGAAAAAAGAGTTAGAAGACTAACACTTCTCAATATCAAAATTTGCTGAAAAGATACAATATATAGGACAGTGTAATACTTGCATACATACACAAACACACACACACACACACACACATATACACACAGATCAATGGGTTTGAATTTGAGTGTTAACAAAGATACCCTCATTGTTGCCATCAATAATGAGGATGCCTTGGTTGGGGCCAATTCAAGTAATAAATGTGCCTTGTCACTTATTCAATGTAATAATATTAACATATAACTTATTATGTTATCAAAATGAATTTTAATTTTAAAAATAACTAAATGAGTATTAGGGAAAAAAAGTAGCCTTAGAAGTTCTACTTTTGAAAAATAGGAGCATAGTGAAACACTTTCTCATTAATTCTGTTAACTCCTACATTCCACCAGTGATACCCCTCGCCCCAAAATCCAAAAATCTGAAACGCTTCAACATTTTGAGGACCAATGTGACACCACAAGTGGAAAATTCCATACCTTGACCTTATGGAACAGGTTGCAGTCCAAATACTGTCATATGACACAAAGTTGTATAAAATTACCATCAGCCTATGTAGATAAGGTATATCTGAAACATAAATGAATTTTATGTTTAGACTGAAGTCCCATCTCCAAGATAGTTTATTATATATTTGCAAATATTCCAAATTCCAAAAAAGTCTAAAATCTAGTCCAAAGCATTTGAGAAAAGGGATACTCAATCTGTATTCAATCTACAGAAAAGCATTCTTTGACTTCTGAAGCCAAATGGAACTGCTGAGTCATCTCACCCCAAGCCCTGCCTGGCTTTGCATGTGGGGCCTGCTGCTCAGAGCTCCAATCTCAGGCTGAGGCTGTGGGCCTGGCCCCAAACGGACAGTTTCTTTACCACAAGTGGCTTTCTCCTCATTTGTGTTGCAGAAGGAGAAAACAAAAACACCGCAGCCACAGAGGTTTATTGAGAATGTGCAAGCAATCAATTCCAGAGATGAAGAGACACTTCAGCATAATCCAGCCTAGGCGGGCTCTGCTCTGAGACAGGGTTGGACAGATAGATCCCTGACCCGAGCATGGGAAGAAGGTTTGGGTGGGCTCTGACCACCAGTAATGAGAACTTTCCTTCTTGCACAGTTTTCTCTCTGTAAATGGGTTGTGGGACCGAAGACTTTTCACAATGAGTCATATTGCAAAGAAGGCTGGTTGGTCATCTTTTGCCGGGCTCAGGAGCAAATGAGAATGTAACTCATGAATGAAAGGAAATGTCCCTTCTTACTAAACTCACAGTGAGAATATGTGAATGTTTGATGATCATTTAATCATTTAATCGCCTTTATATACAGAACAGTACCTGCTTCTATAGGCGAGATTTCCACGAGCTAGACTTGATTTGGTTTGCAATTTGATTTTAAAAGTTTAATTGTACCTGCCTGTTCCACTGTTGCAACATAAGAGCTAACACTGACACTAAAGTAAACTAAAGGTAATACACACCTTTCCGTTTATAACCAGTCTTTGGTCACAGTGTAACAGATGGCAAAGCCAGCGTTTGAGCAGTGGTGTATGGAGCTGAAGCATATGTATTCCATCAAAGACCAGAGAGTGTGAGGTCCCAAGGGTTTTTTACTTGAGGTGTGAAGGAAAGCAAAAGCCTGTTAGCCTCTATTCTGCCTTCCTACTCCAGTGTCTTAAGAATACAGTTTCCAGTTGGGGATTTAGCCCAGTGGTTCTGCTGCCTGCCTCACAAGTACAAGGATCCGAGCTTGATTCCCAGTACCAAAAAGAAAAAGAAAAAAAAAAGTTTCCAAGAGATACATTGTAACAAGAGATACTTTATGAAGGTTTTACCTGCTTTACACAGGAGGATTAATCCAAGTTCTTCAAACACCTTGATGTGATTCCTTGTTGCATTTTCATTGGAAGACCTGCAAATGAGATCACATTTTTATTACTTAGAATACTGGGATTCTAAGAGTCGGAGAGAAGTTACCATGACCATGCAATTCATGGAGTCTATTATTCCTCCTAAGGACAGGATCTAGAAGTCTTGCATCCACTTTCCAGGCTCTGAAATGCATAGTTCCTAAAAGTGGCACTCTGCCAGAATCTTAGCTTCCATAAGCGTGCTTAATGGGATTCAGGCTCCTCCCACACTTCCGGTCTCTGTGTGTATCCCCCATATTCTGTAGACGTCCTTCTGTAGGACAGGTGAGGGGATGCTTTGCTGCTTTTACTTCCACTTTGGTATTTGAAAGCTACATCCACAGAATGATGAGGCAACATAGGGCAGAGCTCCAAACTAAAGTAGATGGCTTTAGGCTTCCTATTCCCTCTGCCTTGAACCATCTGACATTCACCATATGGCATTATTTAAATCATTTGTAAGATTATTGTTGAAAGATTTTTATTAAAAACTCATTAAATGCATTTTTCCACTAAAATTTCCTGAAATTTCCACTGTGTGCATTATACATTAAAACACACTGGACATAATATAAAACACAGTGGGATTTGAGGTTTTGAGGTAGTGTTTCCTAAGCGAGACTCTGCATTCTTTGGCAACATCTCACCAACACATATGTGCATATGCACACACATATACACTTGAATTCTGTCATTGAGGCAGCCGAGAATTGAACAAAATACACACACACACACACACACACACACACACACACACACAAACCCAAATCCTGAGACTGATGCACAACCCACAGTGAGACTATGCAGGAAGTCTTTGTAAGACTGGGCAGTGATTTGGAAGAACATGCAAGAGGGGACTTAATTCTTCCTGTACTCCATTAATTCAGAATATTTAAGAATCAGTGAGGTTGTCATATTTTCTGTTAAGAAAAGGACAAAGCCACTGTGTAGGTGATTAATAATTCTAGAGCAAAGCAAAGGCAGAAACCAAAAAGGGATACTGATTTCGTAGAAATGATGAATGTCTACATCAAAAACACCATGCACCATGGGCAAGGGCCAAACTTGTAAAAAGATAATAATGTATATTATGGAAAAAGAACCTTTGTAATTAATAATAAAACAACAGGAAATATAGACAACTTGGTGAACAGGCAGCTCAGAAAAGAAGACGTTCAAGTGATGAACAAATTCACACTTGTATAGACTGTAAATTCAGGGGAGTTGGCTAGTTTCCCGAGAATGAGTATTCCCATCATATTGGCAAAGGTTTAAAGGAGCTATAGTGGCTACTTGGCTGTAAGAGAAGAAAAGACATAGTATACTTCCGTGACAGAGCTTTCCTGAAGGGCAATTTTGGTGTACTTGTCAAAACCTTGGAAAAAGACATATCTGTTGGTGGTATTTATATATTTATTAGGCTGTTTACATTATTGTTATATGTCACGGAAAAATGTTCAAGGTTAAAATGCTACAAAGCCGTATATATGGGGTGATCACTTTTTGCACAAGGAAGCACTAAGAATGACTATGTACACTTTTAAAGAGCATCTTCTTGGTGCTATTTTGAGTTCATAATTTTCTAATGGGAATATTAATTTCAGAGGGACATGAATGTCCACAGCTCCTGAGGTGGCAGATGCTGTGGAAAAGCGCACACGTCCTCACACAGTTAGATGCCAAAGGTGTGATCAAGCGGAAGGATCAAGTGGGGCAGGTCCTGTCAGTGTAGGGGCTGGGTTGTAGGGCACAGACAGGTCCATGTTTGGATTGAAGAACTGCCAGAGAGATGCTCCTTTGGCTGCCTCCTTTACCTCTTTGATTTACTGCGCTTTGGAAGAATAGATGTTACAGAAGAATTTGTATTTGAGTCCACACTTCTATTTCAGCATAATTTTAATCTCTTTTTTTTCTATTTTAATTAAGGACAAAAATAAAAAGAAAGCAAAATCCTAAAATTTTACCCATGTCCCAACTTGTTCTATAATATAATTTCCCTGTAGGTCTATAATAGATGAATGAGACACATGGAAAATAAATTAATTTAATGGTGTTTTCTTGCTTAACTTTACTAGTTTTCAAGAAATAAAGTTTGCTTCCTTGGTGAGTTGTTACATTGCTGCCTTTGGGTGTTATTCTCCATAATGAAAATATTAATGTGTGTTTTACTTTTCCATTAAGTAGGAAGTTGATGTTGTTCTGTGTTGTCAAGAAAGAATGAAGCTACATTTGGATAAGGCTATTGCTCAACTTGCGTAAGAGTTTTACATCTCTATACAATGTTATATAATTTTAACACTATAATTGAACTTTAGTTTCATGCCTCACATTCAGTTGTCTCTTAGCCCCTTACAAAGACACATGCCTACACACACAGAAGCACTCATACATATTTTTATTCAGGTATTAAGATGATATTTGCTTGTAATATTTGGTTTAAATTTTTATGTAAAGAAGTAATTGTCAGGTGTCATAGAAAGGACTTCTGCCCTCACTTGGAATATGGCTAAGAAGTCTCTTAATTAAAAAACTTTAATTCTTTGATGAAAGATTGACTTGTGTATGTTCAGCCCTATCAGTTGGAGAAAAAAAGTTATGCATGAGTGACTCTTGTTTAAGGAGGTAAACCTCCTTAAAGGTCTACCACCTGTCTGCATCATCACCAAGTTCACTACATCCCATTACATTGTAGTGGTTTACTTATCCAACCCCCCACCAGCATACAAGTTCCCAAAGGTCACTGATTCTTTTTGGCAATAGTAGGTACTTATTATTTAGGGGAAAAGTGGGAGGAGAATGGGAGGGGGAAGATAATAAAGTGATAATAAAGCTGTCAGTACAGAAAAGTACAGGATGTTGCCTTACATGGCTGGAAAGATCAGAGTTGGTTATGGCCATAGAAATAAGTAGTGTTGGATATGCCACCTAAAAGAAGGAGGCTTGTACTTGTCCTAATGTTATCGAGGGGAACATGGGCTACTTGAAGGAACAAATGTTACAATAGTGTCAGTGACTGCTCACTCATGTCCACCTTGTGCATTGGGATCGACCCAGTGGACAGACTGGTAAACCTGGTGACATTCAGATGTGGAGATTCTCTCGAGATGTGATTATAAGGGTTCGTTCAGAAATTGGGGAGAATGGGCCAAAGATTACTGAAGATGACCAACATGGTTTAGTTAACTGTACAGTTTCCAAGGCAGTGCATTTCTCTTGTTAACTTCTGATTTCTCATCCTTAGGAATTTCAGAAATACAGTTTAGTGTGGTTTAAGGAATCATTTATGTTTTCTTTTGGTTCTCATTTTTTTCCATAATCTAAAATCTGTTGACATCTTTTTCATCCTTGGCTCTTTGTGGCTTAGTTCCTTGCACACCAGAAACTGTCATTACAAATTGCTTCCCTGCTAGCTTTATCATAGTTTGTGCAGAAATATGCCTATGTGGAATCTTTGTTGGTGACCCTTTAAAGAACTTAGCTTTCCTTTAATATACGGTGGACAAAATGTTTACCTTATTTCTGGGATGCCCTCTCTGCTGTGCTCTGACCCATGATGGTGATGGAAAGAGGGTTTTCCATTCCACTTGTTTTGGAAGGAACCATGAAGCCTTAGCTGGAAAATGGAATCTCACTAGGTCAACAGAGTTGCCCAGATTCTTCCAATCTTGATCTGTAAGGCTGGTTGATGAGAGCTGCTTCAAATGCCTTCTCAAAAAGATTTTGAGGCCAGGTCAGAAGCCATCTGGGCAACCACTGCTCAGCAAAGATGTCAGCCCAAGGGAGGAAGCTTATGGGGCATCTTGAGGCCAAACTGAAAAAGACAAAGGCCTTGTCCTCCCAGTTTTCTAAAAAAGAAGAAACAAACAAACAAAAAAAACTACAGCGAGAGACAATACAGAAGTAGACAGAGCAGGCAGCTCCTTAATTTTTTACCTTTCTTACAAGCATGATATTACAGTTCACAAAATGAAGATTTCTTGCCTACTGCTACCCTTATTCCCACCTTACAAATAAGAAATTTTAGCTTTGAAAGGTCAAGTAATTGCTCTGAAGGTGCAGGCCAAGTTGGAGGGAACCTCCTGCAGTAGAATCAGTTGGTTGAAATCAGTACAACCTTTACTGAATGGCTCCTGTATATTTTGGCTTTTTTAAAGTGCTGGGAACAAGAAATGATTAAGATAGTTTAGTTGTCCTGCTTTTTCAGAGACTGACTATATGCTAATAACTTCTAATGTTTTGTTTCTAGCCTAGATCTCTCTCCTAAATTCCAACAACCCACTGGCTATCTCTACATGAATGTTTAGTGAACACTCAAGCTTTAGTATATCAACTTAATGTGTCTTCTCTTGCCTCTCCCAGCTACATTGGATTAGATTATGTACAAAATTTAAATTTACTGTCTCCACCTCAGCAGACAGATTTCATTATTCCAATGACTCAACTTAAGCTCTTTTTTCTAACTAAAGTCTAATATCATAGGAGATTCTCTTGAATTTATCTTTTAAACACATTTGGAATCTATACCTCTTACCTCCTTCACAGATGTACCCTCTGTCCAAGTCGCCACCATCCCTTACCCCAGGCACTGCCATGAACTCAGGGACCCCCTGCAGTCTATTTTCAACCTGGCATTGGAATAACCCTTTCAAATTAGCGCTCTTCAGTTTCACTAGAAGAAAATCTGACTCCTGACAGTGTCCAATCTGCATGATCAGAGTCTTTCTTTTCAAGTATTTGCCTAGTGTCACCTGCAAAGACCCAACCTGACCATTGTGTTTAAAATCATAATCTGTTCTTTTGGCCTCCTCCTTCCTGCTTTTTTTTTTTTTGCATTGTTTTTCTCACCACATAAAATCCAACTCATTGCTCCTGTCTCCTTTCAGTAGAAGGCAAGTCCCTTATAGATGTCTGTTTCATCCATGAATGCTCCCCAGGCTCACAGAACAATGCCTGGCGAGTAGTAGGCACTCAATAATTATTTGCTGAATGAACCATACCATGAACAGATGGTACAGTGAGCAGGTGGTTCATCCCATGAACGTATGAGAGATGTGGTTCACCCGTCACTCATACCCATTCCTTTCCTTGAGCCTGAATCTTTGAGAGTGAGTTGTTGGTCTTTTGTTTAGTAAGGCAGAGAAGACCACGCAACTCAGAGCTCACCAGAGACTCTTCCTTCCCAGCCACAAGGCTTCTGGAGTGTAGAGCTGGGGTGAGCCACAGCTCATCATCTCTTTTCAAGAAATCTCTTGCTCTTACCCTGAGAGTTAGTTTCCACTCTGGGTTTTATATTTCCTGGAAAACTTCTTAGCTGTAGCATGACCACAAACTGTGGTCATGGATGGATACAGAGACTTCACTCTAAATGCCTCATCATTTCTTGGGAAATGATACTCAAAGAATAAAGGAGAAGGGGTGAGGATGTAGAAATGGAAAAAGCAAGGAGAAAAAGAAGGAACAGCAATGGACAGAATACTGTAAAGCAGTGTGTCCTGGCTGGAAGTGCTGGTATGTGTAAGAAAGATACACACTGTTTATCTACGTTACATCTCCCCACTCCTGAAAGGGGAAGTGTGTGCCGGCCAGGAGTAGGGTTCTCATGACCCACACACATAGCCAAAGAATGATCTATTTGATTGGGAAGTTGAATGTCATGTGGAGGAGGAGAGATGAGGAAAGCAGGAATGAGGGCATAGAAGGGCAATCCTGTTTTCCTGTAGGAAAATTTTGCCTGAACACAAAGCCTCATTTCTCTGTTCTATGTCATAGCTCAGACAGAGCTGCCCAGCATGAGCTAGAAAAGGACCTAAGTGATAAACAGGCGGCTTACCGGATCGATGGCAAATGCCACCACCTGCGCAACACATCTGATGGCGTCAGCTATTTCCGTGGAGTGGAGAGGGTTGATGCAACGTAAGTCACACACAGGCTACTTCTGTGATTTTGATGTTATTCATTCATTCCCTGTCCCTTGAAAATGATGTAGCTTATGGAGTGTCTTAGTTCATCTTCTGTTGCTGTAATAAAATATAACAAAATGGGCGATTTATATAGCATAAAGATTTATCTGGCTCACAGTTCTGGAGGCTGTGAAGTCCCAGGCCATGATGGCAGCTTCTGGCGAGGGCTTTTGAACCAGAAAAGAAAGGGCAAGTGAGTATGGGGCAAGCGTGTATGTGCAAAAGAGAGGCACAGACTCACTCTTATAACAGTCTACTCGGGGGAATAATGCACTCCCAGGAGATTTACCCATTCTCTCAAGAAAGCTATTAATGGCTTTCAATGACCTACTCATTTCTTAAAGACCCTAACTCCTAACACCACCACAGTGGCAATTGATTTTCTTTGAAAATTGTATCACCTTGTACTCTTTTGTAAAATAATATTTTTTGTTTCTTTTTCTAATCATGGAAATAACACCTAAGTGATGAGGAAAACCTAGAAGTACATAGACAAGCATAAAAAAGTCACATGCTGCCAACTCTTGGCTGTCTTGGACTCTGAAATGCAGGCTGAAAATGCCAAAGTTGTTTCTTTTTCTAATCATGGAAATAACACCTAAGTGATGAGGAAAACCTAGAAGTACACAGACAAGCATAAAAAGTCACATGCTGCCAACTCTTGGCTGTCTTGGACTCTGAAATGCAGGCTGAAAATGCCAAGTACCTGTCACACTACTACTTGTTAACTTGCCTTACCAGTGATTTCTTTCCTGGGCCCAGGATGCAACCTTGGGCAGAGTTCATGGTTTTCTTCCAGTCATCTCCTTTAGAAAAAGTAATTAAGATCAATTTTACGTATAATAAAATGCATCCAGATTAAATTTGAAGGGTTTGACAAATTTTGAATGCCTATGTAACCATAGTCTACTCAAGATAAACAATATTCTCACTAGCCCCGAAAGTTCCTCCATACTCTTGCCACTTATTGAATGACCCCCCAATGGGTTATGTCCTATGAGTCTCCTGACCTCCAAAGCAGCCTTTGGTTTCTGCTGGCCTGTGGGACCACACTGCCACTTGCCAAATTGGACGTTTAAATTCTTCAGGTGAGAATCAGAGCCTGTATTCTCAGTGGTCCCCACAGAAGGCCTCTTACTTGGCTTAGGGAGATTGGCAAGTATCTTCCTTACATTGTTGGAGGGTAGGGGCATAGTCTAGGATCAAATCTCACATTCTTGCCACTTACCTCTTTAAAAGGACTGCTTTAAGTCCAGCATGACTTCTCAGCCATCTCACAGAATATTAAGGTATATCCACTTCTGGTGGTATTTTGGGTCATTGATGCCTGAGCTAAAATCTTTAGTCAACATTAAGAGTCTGATTTAACATCTTATTACACCAACAAGCAAACAGATACCATACATAAGCCTACTATTTACAGACACCTCAAGTTAACAATTGACCTTTAGACCTTCTAGAATTCCTTCACACATATATTGATTTGTATTTTCAAATTAAGAATGGTAATACCATACATACTGCCTTTTATAGTTAAATATAGTCTTCACTTCATAATATATCAGTAACATCATTTGTGAAGTGTTTCCCTGAGTTAATCAATAAATATGGATGAGCCTTGTGCTACATAAATTACTTTTCTATGTATCATAATTAACTTTTTCTTTATTTTTAAACTTTTAAGTTTCTAATTTTTCAGGGGTTGGTATAGGTACTGTTGAAATTGGTATCTTCCTGTATCCATTTTGTGGTACATTATTTCCTTAGAGTAAAATTCTAGAAGTGGTATTTCTGGATTATACACATTTAAATGGAAGGCTTCTTGGTTTGTGCTGCCTTTTCACCCTCTGGCAAGGTTTAACCAACTCAGCTTCCCACCTGCAGGATATGAGAGCCTTCTGACTTGCTCACCAGTGCCACGAATCACTGTGCTCTTTACTTCTTGCTATTCTGATAAAGGACTCTTAGTATTCTGCTGTTTTCATTAGTACACCTTTGATTGGTCCTGAGGTGAACATTTCTTATATGCTTCTTGGGTTGGTCTGACACATTTGTAATGAACCTACAGGCCTATACCTTTCACCTATCATTTTTTTGTCCCTGAAATGGCAGAAGAGGTATTTATGCTTTGGATTTGTAGAAACATGGTTGGAAGTAAAATAAGGAACATTTAAGAAAAACTTAACATGAGCTTTGCTCCTATAGTTATATTTTATCCAGCGAGACCAGGATCAGTGGTTTGGGGTTGCTCTTTCACAGGATAAAGTGCTGCCTAAACTGCTGTGGCATTGTCACCACTGTCTGATATCTCTCCCCTTTTTAGGGTCTCAGTGCCTGAGTCCTGGGCCAAATTTACAGATGACAATATCCTCCGCTCCCAGAGTGAACGAGCAGCCTCTGCTAAGCTAAGGGATGACATTGAAAACCTTCTGGTTGTGACTGCCAATGAGATGTGGAATCAGTTCAACAAAGTGAACTTGGCTTTCACCAATCGCATCGCTGAGACTGCAGATGCTAAGAATAAGATTCAGATTCACTTATCAAAGGTAAATCAACCACAAGCTATGGTGGTAGCATGGGAAAGGCAGCTGCTCTGGGACCACAAATCTCTCACCACACCCAGAAACATGCCATAAGGCACATGACCTCCTAGCTACACAGAGTAAGAAAACTTAGAAACAGCACAGAGTGTACCATTTATTTCAGCCAGTAGCTAGGTGTCAAGATGAAATTGGAATTCACTGGTGTTTGGAACACAAAGAATGCACTATGTAGTGAAAGGTTCTTAGTGCTTAATGGAAGCAAACATAGTATTATTAAAGTTTAATGAATCACTGTATATAACTAGGAAGAAAATTTATTATTAGAACATATGGTAGGAATGTTTTCTATTCAGTGATCTCAGACCCTTTTTCTGGAAGAACCAAATACAGGAAACTGTTAGAAGTTCCAAATATTTTTTGGCATTGTAAATGTATGATTACTCTAAGTATAAGGGTTTTACAATGACAATAAAATGAAGGATTCATGCAGAAGTCATATATTTTAAGATAAACAAGGGGTTTTTCCTTTACTTAGCATCAGTCTTATGGCTTTTAACTATTTTTGTGCATTATGCTATGTGTAGTTTATCACTTCCGGAGGAACTTGCGCAGACATTCTTGTTACTCTAGGGTGGCATTGCCCATTTGAGGGTGCCATGTTATCTCAGGCTCCAGAAATTTACCTTTCTGTCTCATCACAAAATAAATATTATTTAGCTAGACGATGTACTACATTGCAAAGGGTAAAGAGAGGCATAAAATACAGCTGAGCCAGGCTCTCAGAAAATCAACGTGCTCCTCCCAGAGGGTGAAGTAGGCCGAGTAGACAGGCCGCAGGCAGGGAGCAGGTTGTGTAAGGAACAGTATCAAGCTTCAAACAACTGTTTCTCTTTGTTAAAGACCCTTCAGGAAATATTCCAGACAGAAATGACCATAGAATCCATCAAGAAAGCCATCAAGGACAAGTCCGCCTTCCTGAAGGTGGCTCAGACTAGGCTGGATGAGCGCACAAGGAGACCTAACATAGAGCTATGCAGAGACATGGCACAGTTACGGTACGGCTGGGTGGAGGGGAGGTTGGGCTCATGCTTGTGCTACTATAGCTCTGGCTCAGTACGAAGGTGCTTTCTGACTACAGGTCCTGCAGGAGGCTTCTCATTCCCAGGTGGAGGGGAAGTTGATAACAGGAGTAATCGAATGAGTGAGACTTTCAGCGTGGGGAGGTGAGGAAGCTTGGAGATAGTTGGCAGTGATGGATGCAAAATGCTGCGAGTATACTTACTCCTTCTGGACTGGTCATTTGAAATGTTTAAGATGGTAAATTTTTCTATTATGTGCATTTTGCTATACAGTTTTGGAAGGCAGCTATCCTCAGCACTATACCACCAATGCTTTACCATACAACTTTTGGAAGAGAAAATGACATCAACACTACACAAGAAAGGTGTTAGTAAACACTCTGCTCATACAGACAGCTCAAGTAGTGTTTGGTTTTTCTCCACACTTCCCTGGAGTCTTTGGAGTTTCCAGGACACTTCTCTTGTAAGCAGCAGAAGTTGGAGGCTTTCTGTGTGTTTCTCATGGTGGGGACTTGTCGGGAAAGGAACTTGGAGTATCACTTCTACTTACCCCTCTGTGCTCACTTGTTCTCTATGTCCTCTGTTGGCTGTTTTTGGCCTGGCCATTGATACCATCCACAGGATCGCCTCAGAGTTCTTAGATTCATTTTAGTGCATTCTGTCCTCAGTAGCAATAAAAATGTCTACTCCTCATCAGGCCTGGCTCCTACATACACGTTACAAGAGGAATCTGGCTCCACAGTTCATCTTCTAAATGCTGTATTACTTTGATTATTATTTAGCTTTGACAGTTCCTTTTAGGACAGACTCATAAAGAATTGACTAGCTGTTCCCCACCCTGCCCTGCCCCAGCTACATTTTGACTTGTTTTCTGGTTTCCCAGTACTCTCCAATCTATCTTTTCTTTGTGGATTCTATCATCGCTGTCCTTAGATATGAATGGCATCTAAAAAAGCAAATGGGCAGGGCTTGAATTCCCGAAGCCTTTCTGGTGCAGGGGGAAATGCCACTACCTTGGTCTTCTACCTGGTCCCAGATAGAATTCCCATTTTCACCAAGAAGGATTTATCCTAAGAATGGATAAAATCTTCCTTTGGGCACCACCAAAAAAACCAGTGTGGTTTAGGCAGCGGGTTTCCTGATAAGGAAGGAAAAGAGGGTCCTTGTGAGGCCAACAGTGATGATGGTGGTGATAATAACAGTAATGATAATGATAATAATAAAGATGACAGGGGTGATAACAACAGCAACGATAATAATAATTGCTACCATTTGTTAACCTTCCTATGTGCGGGAGACTATCCCGTGCACTTCCCATTATGTCACTTTTTGCTCATTTTGCAAATGAGGAAACTGAAGCAGGAGCAGGTGACGTGGTTTAGTCCAGGTCACACCAGTTGGAAGAGTCACAATCCTTGCCTGTGCCCCTGCAGGTAAAAATCTGTTTAAAATGAGGAATTGGGAAGTAACAAAATAATTGAAGGTCATCTCTGTTCAACCAAACTATTTGCTTCTGCTTTCCTCGTCTTTTTCAGGGTACGGTTCTTTTATCCTTCCCCTGCCATGTACCTGATCTCATTTAACCTTCCTCTTGCCCACTTGAGATGAGTGGACAAAGCAGGTGCTGTATCCTCATTGCTTTCTTACACAGAAGATGAAACTGAGGGTCACAGAGGAGCTCATTATTATAAAACACCCCGGCTATATACAGTGTTACGTTGTCTGTGTTGGGTGATGAAAGCATGAAGAGGTCTTGGGAAAGGAAAAATAAGAATTGAGTCTCAGTTGCTGAGTTCTGTAAAGCTATGCTGTTGCCTTTGTATAGTGATTTTAATATGGATGTTTCTTATCATTATGAAATCTTTTTCTGTCTGTCCAGATATCTACAGCCCCATCTATTTGTAGCCATTATTCTTTTTATATTTCTGTGCATTTTAATGAATTTCACATCCCCATAATCTGCTGATGAGTAAATTCCCTAAATAAAGACAATTTTAGCTTCCCATTGCTGTTTAAAATCTGAGGTATACCAGTTCCTCAGTATCCATGGGCGATCAGTTCCTGATTTTCCCTTGTATACCAAAACCCACAGGTGCTCAAGTCTCTTATGTAAAATGGCTTAGGACTTTAAGAGTGCATATCCTCTCATATACTTTAAATCATCTCTGGGTTACTTACAATACCTAACCCAATGTAAATAGTTCTTATAATGTATTGTTTGGGGAATGATGACAGGGGAAATTCTATAATATGTTCAGTATACAAATCCAGTTTTTCTCCCCAAATATTTTTTACCTAGGATTGGTTGAATCCAAAGGAAGCAGAAGTGTAAAAATGAAGGGTTGACTGTAGCTGGCATTTTGCTTTCAAATGACCAGAGTCAGAGAGCAGTAATTAAAAGCAGCTGATAGGTAGTTCCATGCAAAACAAGAGTTACCTAAACTCATGGCACCTCAGTTTCCTCATTTGTAAAATGGAGATAATCATAATATCTACTCCTATTGTTGTTATGAAGGTTAAATTGATTATGTAAAACATTTAGAATAATATATACATGGAAAAGTAGTAAATGAGTTGCTGTTATTGTTGCTGTTATTATTATTATTATTATTATTAATTATTATTATTGTTACTGTCTTTTCATAGCTTATTCCTATTCTTTCCCTTAAGTTCCCCAAGAATAAGCTTAGTTTGCATTTTGGGTTGTGTATTGTGGGGTGTAGTTAATATGAGTGGCCCTGGCAGGGTAGGATCATGCACAGATCCTACCTTCTTTCTTGTACGAAGCAGTTCTAATAGTGGAACCCATGTGCAGCTGGAGGTTCCGTATGCCACCCTGCTTCTTCAGTAGAATTCAGTAACAGTACATGCCCTTCATTCAGCTAAAAGCAAGCTACAGGAGTGTGATGTGTGCCAACCTAACCTTGTCTGTTCTCTCCCGCAGCCTTGTTAATGAGGTCTATGAGGTCGATGACACCATACAGACCTTGCAGCAGCGCCTGAGGGATGCAGAGGACACCCTGCAGTCTCTGGTGCACACCAAAGCCACCCTGGAGCATGACCTGGCTGTCAAAGCTAATTCCCTGTACATCGACCAGGAAAAATGCATGGGGATGCGAAAGAGCTTCCCCAACACCCTGCGACTGGTTGGCTTCTGTTAGAGACCCCACCAGAAGGGGTTTCTGTACTCCTAAGGAAGGGGAAACCAGGCGCTGGCTCAACATTTAACTCAGTGCTAAAATGTTAACATATTAAAGGATTTTATTAATAGAAATATACCAATCTCTTGCCTTTCATGGCTTTTTTTTTTTTTTTTTTTTTTTGTGGCTAAACCTTAATTTGCTGCTATCTACTAGACTACTAGACTCCAGTATACTGGGAAGGATGTAAAGAAATAGAACCAATCTAAAAGAGAAGATAAACAAGATGACTTGTATGGTCCTTATATTCTACGTGACACATGAGGAGACTGGAAATGAAGACTGTATTATCCCCGAGATAATCGGGTCAGGAATCACAAAGGCCTGTGTATCAAAGGACTGGTCTCCACCATTACTGGGGAGGTGGTGAGATCTTTAGGAGATAGAGACTAGTGAGTTAGCTGATTGGGCCCATGCCTTTGAAGGTGACTATGGGACCCCAGACTCTTCCTCTTTCTCTTTTCTGCTTCCTGGCCATGAAATAAACAGTTTACTCTTCACTTTTGCCCCCTGACATCTCCATTGCAGGTTCAAAGCAATGAGTCTGACAATCTTGAGCTGAAACCTCCAAAACTGTTAGTCAAAATGAACCTTTTCTTTTTTTTTTTATTTTAAATTTTATTGAGTTTATTGGTACATTTTAGGGATACAGTACAGTTACATTCATTGTTGGGATCGTGTACCTTTACATGGCAAGTCTTGATTCTCAATTTTTCCCCTTACCCCTGCCCTCCCTTCACCCCCTCCTCCCCTCCCCTGAATCTTTTCTTTTTATAAGTTAATAATCTCAGGTATTTTGTTACAGTGATGGGAAGCTGACTAGTACACAAAACAGGGTGCATTTTGAGCTTTTCCTTAAAAAGGACACACAGAGAAAGGGAAACAGATTTTGGAGTATGGGGTAATTGGGGTTGTTTAAGGGCAAAAAAAGGTAGAAAAATACAAAGTACATTTGGAACAATGGCAAGTAGCCCAGTTTGGCTGTGATTTATAATGTAAGGAATAGATGAAGAAATAAATGCCTGGTAAAGAAAGGGAATGGGTGACTTTCAGTTCTAGGTTCAGGGGCTTTGGGAGCGGGTGGGTTTCCCTAAGCAGAGAAGTGTCTTTATGAAAACAGTGGCTGAGCAATGCAAGTTTAAGTTTGGAGAGGTGGCAGGAGAAACAAAGGAGACATGTAGAACATACTATAAGGAATCACCAGGTCTTGGTGACTCTGCCTCTCAGGTGAAAACAGAGACTAATGCTAGATACATGGAAAAAGGAACTCTGCTGAATTCTAGGGTATCCTATGCTGTCTCAAAGTTTTGTAAAAAACAATAACTGCTGCCGTGGTTTGAATGTATCCCTAGAAGCCATGTATTGGAAACATAACTCCCAAAGTCAGATGTTAATGATATTTAGAAGGGAGGTCTTTGGAAGGTGATTGGGTTCTGAGGGCTCTGACCTCATGAATGGATTAATCCACAGATTAATGGATTAATGGGTACTCTAGGAAGTAGCTTTGCTATAAAAGCACACTCTGGCTTGCTTGCTGTTTCTCGTCATGTGATGCCCTCTGCCACGGTAAATGCAGAGGTGGGGGAGAGGGGGCCCCCTGCCAAATGCTGAGCAGAGGCTACCACAATGTTTTTGGATGTTCAGCCTCCAGAACCTTGAGCCCAACACGCCTCTAAATTTGCAACACTGTGGCGTTCAAATATAGCAACAGAAGGCAGACTGAAACCACTGTTTTATTATGAATGAAAAACATTTGTGTAATATATATTTTGGAAAATAGAGAAAATACACAAATAGACACATACACAATCTCTTGAAAAAATTCACTCATTATCACAGCACTCAGAAATAGATACTTAAGTTTGTCAATATTTTGTTTATCCTTTCAGTTCTTTTGCCATGGAGCTCTCTTTCTCAACATGTCTTTATCTATCTAATCACTTAGTGATTTTAATTAGTAATATTTCTATTTACCTGTAAAGATAAATAGCATATAATACTTATATGTAAATGTATAGTAATATACTTGGGGTCATAAAGATAAATGTTATTTATGGCAATTTCTGAAAATACAAACAAAAGAAGAAAATAAAAATGCTGTATTTCCAAAGTAACTAGTTATTTTGACATACATAGATTTTGTTTTATTTCTGTATTTATATACACATTCATCTGTCAAAAATAGAATCATACTGAATAAAGTAGCTGACACTTATGTAAATGTTTACTTGAATATATAAATATTTACATTATTATGGGTCAGGTACACTTCTTAGCACCTTATTCACCTCAACTCATTTGTGCTTTTTCTGCCTAATATTCCTTCTATGACATTAAGTGTAGCATTCATTTTAATGGCTTTTTAATATTCTATTATATTGGGGTTTCAGAATTTTCTATAACTAATTCCTTATTATTAGGTATTTGGATTGTGCCTGATTGTTCTTTGGTGTTAAAAAATGTAGTAGTGATCTAATCTTATTAGCTAAATATAAATATTTTTCATATCATCCTTGGGATAAGTTCATAGATATGGAATCATTAGATCAAAATGTATGCATATTTTAAAAAAGATTTTTACAATGTGCTGTCAAATTGTGCTCTGCCTACTCTTTAATCCCATAAGCATGTCTGAGTGGGTTTGTCTTTTTGCATGTTTGATAAACTTATCATTCATAATATAAAATATATGTCTTACTGTATTAGCAGCTATTTATTGGGGACCACTCCATTTTCATTTGGTATGTGCATTTCTTCTTTTGGGACTTTCCTGTTCCTATTATTTGCCTGTTTTCTCTAGCCTGAATATTAACCTTTTGCTCACTGATTTTTTTCAAGTGTTCCCCATGTATCAACTATAGAATGTTTTTGTCATGTGTACTTACAGAAGGTGTATATTTAAGTGTTGCTTGCCTTTATATTTGGCTTATTTTTTAAAAAATACAAAAGTAAAAATACATGTTTTCTGTATGACTTAAAAAAACCTTTGGGCTTATGTTCAGAAAGCACTTCATCCTAAAACTACTGATTTTTAAATGATTTGTTAAATTACACTTGATCATCTGGAATTCACAGTTGAGATTGTGTTATGCTAGCTTTGAATCCTTTTGTTCCAGAAGCTATGAAATGGGAAGATGGAACTATAGAAAGAAAGGTTTTCTTTCTTTTCTCTCATATTTCTCATTATTCTTCTGTCTTTCTGCTTTTAACATTGCTTTCTGTGCCCAGTTTTTCTTTCTCTGCCTTATCTATTGTCCATTAATCCCCAATACATTCTCCTCATTTCTCCTTTCTCTCTCTCCCCTTCTCCCTTTCCTTCTCCCTCTCCCTCCCTCCCTCTCTGTCTTTCTCTGTCTCTGTCTCTGTCAGTCTCTCTACACCCTCCCACCTCCCCACCCACATTTCTTAGATGTTTTAAGATCTTAGTTGGATAATTACACAAAACACCTTAATATGCTGGCAGGGTTGGTATACAGATGATAAACTTGAACCAGCATTATTTTTGTAGGCTCAGTGTATAATTTTAGAAATCAAATTGTAGGTTTTGTCATTCTCCTTTTGCTTTTAATGGAAACAAAGATATATGAAGGAGACTAAAATATTTAGCAGTTAGAATAATCAAATGTTGGTAGTCATAATTTAACAATTTTAAAAAGCATAAATCTATATATCTCATTTGTCATAGGTTTGGGGGAAATCTTTCCAACCTTTTCCATAAATTGCCCTTTTAAAATCTTTTTGAGGAATACATACTTATATAATTGTTTTACTTAAGTCTATATTTCTGGCATTACAAGACTGTGATGGCAAGAAAGTGTAGTTCAGACATTTAAAAAACTCTAGTTTTCTTGTTATTTTGGTAAACTGTGGGCAAGGTTAAACTCTTCAAATAAACATTTGGTTTCTGGTCTAAAACATTACAGCTACTTCATGAGGACAAATCTTCTAATGTTGAAATTCACAAGTAGCCAAGACACAGAGTGTGATCATGTTGAAGAATCTCAGGGCTACAAATATCAGCACATGATCTGGCTTTATCTATTTAGGCCCAAATTATCTTTAATATTATGTGGCTTTAGCAAGGGTTCTGGAATGTCGAAGGCTTCCACTTGCCCAAGCATCATTCAGATTTAGAAATGTGGTAATTGCCCCTAAATAGCCAAGCCACCTATAATTTTAGTAATTTCCATTTATGTCTCTGGAGAGTGTTGTCATAAACACATCTCACCTGGTACTTTTGCTCCTGAGTTCATGCTCAAAATAGCTGAACTATGGGGTCTGGTTTTAGGTTATAATTTTTGTTCTGCCCTGAGGACAGGAACGATTCCTTCTCTTTGTGTATGGGCTGATCCATACGGCATAAGGAAGGTGGAGCTACTGCTCAGTCTTATGCCCTGAAACTTCTCTTTCAACTTCTCCTCTCCAACCTTGGAGTTTAAGTGCTCCCAGAAAGGCAGTATGCACACACCTAGTGTTTCTGAAGCTTATGTGTATTAGGATACCTGGCCTGCACTCATGTGGAAGAGACAGTATCTAATATTTTCTATAAGGGTAGCGAACTGATTTTATCTTAGAGATCAACCCTAGTCCTTTGGAAATACTAACTTGGAATGATGAGTTGAAGAGGCTCCTGTGGCCACCTGTGAGCTCAGCTCCTAAGAATCTAGAAATCCCACAGATAATGCCATGTGCAAGGGTCCTGGGTGGAAAAATGTCAGCACACATAGTGTCATCTGGCTGTCTGAACGGTTTTGAATCCCTCCTCAGCTCAGGTACTTACCTTTCCACAATGAAGAGAGTTCAGTTTTGTGATCTCTGGCTAATTTCCCTGGAAAATTATTGTTTCTAATTTTGCTAGGAGCTAACAGGAGACCATTTCAGCTCCATATTTTTTCCTTTCAGAAAGGAAAAACCTCTAAGGACAAAATGATTACCCAAGAAGCAACTCAGATTGTGTTCTGGTGGAGTAGAGAAGGAGCCTGTGGAGACAAGGCTATTCTCAATGATCTCCCCTGTGTATCAGTAGAGTATAAGAATCATAAAAATGACTTTTATTTCTCAATCATTTCCTTTCCTCTCTGTGAGCTAAAAGTTAACTTTATGGTTAGTGCTATCTTTGACTAGGCTTTAAAGTTCTCGTTTTTGGACATTTTAGTTCCCAGTCACTTAGGTACAAAGACACCTTCTCTACATGTACAAAAATGAAGCTCTGCTTGCCTAAGAATCTGCTTTTTAGGAAAAACTGCATTTTCTGCTAACAAAAACCTCTAATTGTTTCAAGGGATATCTATTTACTTGCAGCAAGCTGGTTGTCTTCATTGCCTGATCCCAGCCCATTTTGTAGGAAGCAAAGGGAGAGGACCCTTAAATTAAAGGAAACCTAGAGACCTGAAAGGGAGATAATGAGCCAGCACTATACCCACAACACTAGAGCAACACACATAGCACAGCGTAGAAGATGGAAGCAGTGACAGTTTGCAATAGTGCTTGATGGAGTGACCAAGGCTTCCAGTTCTCTAATGTAGATGTTATTGTTGTCGGTCAAGCTCGAGAGGAAAACTCATCATGCTAATGTATGATCCCACCCTCATAAATGTTCCCTTCCTTGACTTTTGCCCAACTCTGTGATCATTTAAATCGAAAGAATACAATGGAAGTAACACTAGGTCCAAATCAAAGCCTTTTGAGGGCTGGTAGCTTCTGCATTTGTGCTTTTGGAAACAGGCTGCCAGACAAGATGTTTGAGTGCCCCGTGCTGTGAGGAAGTCCAGAAAGACATGTGGAGAGGCTCACATGGAGAAAACATCTAACAGCCCTAGATGAGATCTCAGGTGAGTCCAGGACTAACTGATAGGATGTGAGTGGGACCATGTGGGATCTTCCTCTTCTTTCAGTACCTCTGTGGAAAAAAGAACTGATTGTGACTTTGTTATCCACAGAGGTTTCATACTTTTTCTCAAACTTCATGCTTTTTCTCTCTTCCAAAATGACTGAGTTCTAAATTCAAGCTTCACACAAGCACAGCACAATGACAAAATCTAAATCATATCTCCTCCATTGCTCCTTGGCCTTATGGCTAAGATCAAGTGTAAATCACATCTCCAGAATCTTAGCTATAAGACAGTCTGGGAAATATGGTTTTTAAAGCTTTTTAGCATCTATAGTATAGTAGGGTACACTTTCAGAAGTTTTGAGTAGATATTGAGATAATCCTACCACACCATTCCACTGCAAATTTGTGCAAAGGTAGCCCTTACAAAGAAATTGGTCTGAACTCACTATAATGATTAAGCACAAACCAACTGTGATTAGGGGTTTGGATTGGTTTTGAAGAGCATTATATAAATGTATTATGGTTTTGAATAAATGCAATTGTTAAAAAAAGATTTATGGTCTTATTTCTTAGAAAGGAAGGTACTTGCTGAAGGAATGATTAGACACATAAGAGATAGTACATTGCATTTGTTTTCACTTAAAAACTTTCCTGTCCCACTAAGCAGGGCTTCCATATTATAAAGGAATGATTGGTAGAGGTACGGGTGCTACACTCTAGAAGAGAAACCGAGGAACCTGCTATGGAAGTACCACTGAGCTGTATGTCAGATAGATATTCAGTTTATTTAGTAGTCTATGTAAGTTAGAAGTGTTTTGAAGAAAAACAAAAAGTGAGTTTCCATACGAAATAATTTTAGCAAGACTCAGGCTATGGCAGATCACTTGGTATTTTAGGAGATTAATTTTAGGGTCCTCTGTAGATGCCTAAAGTCTCATTATATTAAGGAGTGATATTTGCATAGGATGGTTGGCTCTTTTGTCAAAGATGAGGTAGCTGAGTACATCTGGAGTTGTTTTTGTATCTTCCAATCTGTTCCACTGATCATCAGGTCTGTCTCTTTGCCAGTAAAACTCAGCTTATGAGTTGGGGAGACATCAGAAAGTGCTGAGGTCATATAAAACAGTCTAGAGTAAACTGAATAGTGTGTGACCTGAATAAAAGAGGGAACCACTATTCTGGCAAGTGACTGCCCTATCAGAATGTGGTTTTATGAAGATGGAGCTTTTTTACCCTGCTTCTGAAGTTATTTAAAGTAGCCATCTGGAGGCTTGGGCTTAAGGAGATGAGAGGAAAAGAATGAAACACAGGACTGATGAGTTCCACCATACCATCAGTAAGTGCATGCACACACTGGGGAGCAGCTGTGTGGACCAGAGTAGCATGGCTTCAGGCAGGTCCCAGCTAGGGCCCCACCCCAAACCCACAGGCACAGGCAATGTTCCAAAGCCACAAACCACCTAGAAAAGAGTTGCACAGTCACGCAACCTTCCTCCAGAGTTCCACCATACCATCACCATTGGTAAGTGCGTGCACACACTGGGGAGCAGCTGTGTGGACCAGAGTGGTTTGGCTACAGGCAGGTTCCGGCTAGAGCCCTGCTCTGACCTGCCCCCAGAGGTGTGGGTCCCACCTAGAAAAGAGCTGCACAGGTAAGCAAGCTTCATCCAGAGTCCTACCATACTATTGGCCACAGCCAAGGGCCCACTTAGAAAAGAACTACACAACTGCACAAGCAACAGCTCACCCCAATACCACTGATAAATGCCTAAGGACCCTAGCCAGTAGTCCACACAGCCAAAAGGAACTGGGATGCACAGCCCCACAGCCAAAGGCCCCCCCAGACAACAGCTACATAAGGGCCCCAGCAAGAGGCACACCTAGATACCATCCCAAGTGTGCACAGACACCAGCCAGAAGCCCTCCCAGACAACAGGTCAGCTCAGGGATATAGAAGGCCATCATTCTAAACCCAGGCATTGGTGTACTGTGGAGCAGCAGAATAAAGGCTGCTCAGTGGCCTGCTGAGAATTGAAGACCACTGGGAGAACGAAAAGTTTCCTCAAAAAAGGCACAGCAGGCTGCATCTGTTGAAATGAGAAGACACAGAAATAAGTCTCAAAACCAGACTTCTAGATCACCTAAGGCAATCCCAAAGGAAAACGAAATGGAACAGTCTGATACTCAACCACCTGGACTCCCTGAATTGGTAATGAAAGAGGACCTGGGAAAAACTGAAATCAGAAACAATTTCTCAGATAACAGCAGAGATTGTGCCCATAGTACAAGAAATGATTAATAAATCTAGAGCAGACCAAGATAAAAAAAAAAAGAGGAGCTGAGAAACATGATGGAATCCCAACAGAGGAAACAAATGGAATCCATTAAACCGATGCAAACAGATTTCCAAGACATTAAAAACTCCATTGAAAGTCTGCACAGCAGAACAAGCCAATGCAAGGACAGAATTTCAGATATAGAAGACAAGATTGCAATTACTGACCAGGAAAAGAAAAATCTCTTAAAAATAGTAAGGGACCATAAGAAATCAATTCAGCATCTGCTAGATGGTTCAAAGAAGAATAACATAAGACTGATTGGAGTCAAGGAAGAAACAGGAGAGAGGGAAGATGACATGAACCACCCCCCCAAAAAACACTGTTCACTGAAGTAATGGCAGAAAACTTCCCAAATAGGGGAAAAAACCTGACATACAACTAAGTGAGGCATATAGGACCCCAACTAGCTGTGATCAAAAAATTCTACACATAGACATATAATAGTTAAGATTCCAGAAGCCGCAGAAGAAAAAATTCTATAAGTAGTTAGAGGAAAGAAACAAATCACATACAAAGAAAAGCTCATCAGAATCACAGCAGATTTCTTAGCACAAACCCACAAGGCAAGAAGAACATGGAGTGACTTCAAACACTGAAGGAAAACAACCTCCAACCCAGATTGATGTACACTGCAAAACTATGTTTCAATATTGAGGGAGAAATAAGTTACTTTCATGACAAAGAGCACCTCAGGAACTTCATGAATACTAAACCAGCACTAAATAAAATTTTAAACAATATCCTAGGAAAAGTCAATGAGGAACACAACCCCAGGAAGCCCAGAATAATGAATCCATCAGGCATGACAAGAAATTAAATGCAAAGGGGAAAGAACCCAACAAAAAGAAAAAATCATGGCAAGGATAAGTTAATATATATCAGTGATAGCCATCAGTGTTTTTTTTCATTTTTTCCTCATTGAGTTTATTGATACATTTTAGGTATACAGTATAGTTACATTCATTATTGGGATCTTGTACCTTTACATGACAGGTCTTGGTTCTCATTATTTCCCCTTGTCCTTGCCCTCCCTTCACCCCTCCTCCGTCCACCTTTACAAACACTTCATTTCCATTTCTTCATTTTCTCATATTTTTTTCTTTTCCCCTATTACCTTTCCCCTGCCCTTCCCATTTCCCCTACATCTTTAGCCCCTTTCTTCCTATTTCACATTGTCCATTATAGCATTAGGATCTTACGTACTATTATAGTTTATTCACACCAGAGAAACTATTCAGTATTTACATATGTGTGACTTATTTGTCTCACGTAGGAGTATATCCTCAAAGCCATCAATGTTAATGGTATCAATTCACCAATCAAAAGACAGAGACTGGCAGAATGGGTGAAGAAGCAAAATCCAACCATATGCTGTATACAAGAAACACACTTAATTCAAAAAGAAACTCATAGATTGAAGTTAAAGGATGGAAAATAATACTCCATGTGACAGGAACCCACAAGAAAGTAGGAGTAGCTATCCTCTTTGCAGATCAAGTGGATTTCAAACCAACCCTGATTAAGGACACTACATCCTTGTAAAGGGAACAATCCAAGAGGAAGAGATGACAATCATAAATATTTATGCATCAAACAATAGTGCACCCAATTGCATAAAACAAATACTAACAGATATGAAAAATCATATAAGCACTAATGCAATAGTAGTGGGGGAACCTCAATATTCCACTGTCACAAATAGATCAACCACACAGGATGTAAACAATGAAGTAACAGAAATCAATCAAACTCTTGAACAAATGAATGTAACAGATGTTTAGAGAGTGTTGCACCCCATAAAATCAGAATACAAATTCTTTTCAGCTGCACATGGCTCATTTTCCAATATAGTCTACATACTCAATCATACAAAATGTTTAAGCAAAGGAATTCAAGTTATCCCCTGTATATAATGAGACCATAGTATGATGAAATTGGAGACCAATAGCAAAAGAAACAGCAAAAAATTTCTTAAGTACATGGAAATTAAGCAACACACTTGTGAATAACCAATGGGTCACAAAGGAAATTAAAGAAGAAATCAGACAGTTCCTACAATTAAATGACAATGACAATACAACATATCAGAATCTATGGGACACAATGAAAGCAGTCTTGTGAGGGAAATTCATAACAGTGAATACTCATTTTAGGAAAACAGAATTACTCAATTACACAGCCTGATACTAAACCTCAAGCTTCTAGAAAAAGAAGAGTAGGTCAAGCCCAAGATCATACAATGGAGGAAATTATAAAGATCAGTGAAGAAATTAATGCAGTGGAGACTAAGAAAACAACACCAAAAAATCAATGAAATCAAGAGTTGGTTCTTTGAAAGGATAAACAAAACTGATTAAACCCTTAGCCAACCTTATAAAAAAAAAAGGAAAAAAAATCCCCAAATTCATGCAATTAGGAATGAAAAGGGTGAAATTACAATGGACCCAGCAGAAATCCAGATGATCATCAATACCTACTTTGAGAACCTATATGCCAATATAATGAAAAATACAGAAGAAATGGACAGATTCCTAGATCTGTAAGAATTACCAAAGTTAAATGAAGATGGCCTAAAAATTCTAAACAACCCAATATCAATCAATTAAATTGAAACCATTACAAAAAACTTATCAACTAAAAAAAAATCTGGGTCCTGATGGCTTCACTGTTGAATTCTACAAGACATTTAGAGAGGAACTACTGCCACTCCTGTTTAAACTCTTCAATGAAATAGGAAGGGAAGTAATACTCCCAAAATCATGTCTAGAAGTAAGCTTCACCCTGATCCCCAAAGCAGAGAAAGACCCATCCTAAAAAGAGAACTATAGGCCATCTCACTCATGATCATAGATGCAAAAATCTTTAAAAGATACTAGCAAATAGAACGCAAGAGATCATTAAGAAGATCACACACCCTGACAAGTGGGATTCATCCCAGGGATGCAGGGATTGTTCAACATACACAAATCAATAAATGTAATACACTATATTAATAGAGCCAAGGACAAAAGCCATATGATCATCTCAATAGATGCAGAAAAAGCATTTGACAAAATCTGACACACATTTATGATAAAAACCCTCCAAAAAATTAATCTCTACCTCAATCTGATAAAAGCCATCCAGGAAAAACCAATAGCCAATATCATATTAACTGGTCAAAAACTGAAATCCTTCACACTAAATTCAGGAACAAGACAAGGATGTCCACTATCACCACTCCTGTTCAATACAGTTTTAGAAATATTAGACAAGAGAAAGAACTAAAAGGAATAAGGATAAGAAATGAAGGAGTCAAATTTGTCATTATTTGCAGACAAAATAATACTCTAGTTAGAAGACCCCAAGAACTCTTCTAGACTTAATAACCAAATTCAGCAAAGTAGCTGGATACAAGGTCAACACACAAAAATCAATAGCTTTCCTGTATATGAAAAACAGACTCACGGAGAGAGAAGTGGGACAAACAATCCTTTTCACAATGCATCCAAAAGATTGAAATACCTAGGAATCCACCTAACAAAAGAACTCAAAGACCTCTGCTCTGAAAACTACAACACTCTGAAAAAAAGAGATTGGAGAGGATATCAGAAAATGGAAAGATGTCCCTTGCTCCTAGGAAGATTCAACATAGTGAAAATGGCCATACTTCCAAAATTGCTATATAGACTCAGTGCAATCCCAATTGAAGTCCCAGCAGCATACTTCACACAGCTTGAGAAAACGATGCAAAAATTCATTTGGAACAAGAAGCAACCTAGAATAGCTAAAGCACTTCTAGGCATCACAATCCCTGACTTGAGACTATATTACAAAGCTACTGTGATAAAAACAACATAGTACTGGCAAACAAGCAGACATGAGCCCCAGAGGAACAGATTAGAAGATGCAGAAACAAGTCCAAACACACTCAGCCACCTCATTTTTGACAAAGCAGCTAAACACCCTCACTGGAGGAGAGACTCTTTAATAAATGGTGCTGGAAAAACTGGGTTTCTTTTCTTTTTTTTTCTCATTGAGTTTATTGGTACATTTTAAATATACAGTACAGTTACACTTATCATTTGAATCTTGTACCTTTGCATGACATATTTTGGTTCTCATTTTTTCCCCATAGCCCTGCCCTCCCTTAACCGCCTCCACCATTCTCTATTTACAAAGAGTTTGTTTCCATTTTTTGTTTTCTCATATTTTTTTCTCTTATTTCCTTTTCTCTATCCATCCCATTTCCCCTACACCTTTCACTCTTTTTTTTTTCCTATTTCATATTGTCAATTATACAATTTGGATCTTATTTACACTTTTTTTAGTTTTTCACACCAGAAAAAATATTTGGTATTTAAATGTGTGTCTTATTTATTTCACTTAAGAGTATGGCCTCAATGTGCATCCATTTTCCTATGAACGACTCTAGTTTCTCATTCTTTATGGCTGAGTAGTATTCCATTTTACAGAAAAACCACATCTTCTTTATTCAGTCTCCAATTGGTCCGTTATCAAGTTTTAGCTATTAGAAACTGTGCCTCTATAAACATTGGTGTGCATATATCACTGTGGTATGATTCTTTTAATTCTTTTGGAAAGATACCCAGCAGAAGGATGGCTGGGTCAAATGGTACCTCTAGTCCCAGCTCTTTGAGGTATCTCCATATGGATTTCCACAGTAGTTGCACCCGTCTACACTCCCACCAGAAGTGGAGAAGGGTTCCTTTCTCCCCACAGCTCTGCTGACATTTGTTATTGGTTGATTTCTTGATAGCAGCCATTCTTTCTGGGATGAGGTGGAATCTCTGTTGTTTTCATAGGCATCTATTGAATGACCAGTGACGTGGAACATTTTTTCATATGTTTATGTGCTGCTTTTATATCTTTGTCCGAGAAATGTCTGTTCATCTCAGATTCCCATTTTTGAATTGGATCTTTATATTTGGGGTGGCAATTGTTTTGAGATCTTTATATATTCTAGATAATAGTCCTTTGTCTGAGGACCAGCTGGTAACATTTTTTCTCATATTGTAGGCTCTCTCTTAGCTCTGTTGGTGGTTTCTTTTGCAGTGCAGAAGCTTTTTAACAACATGAGATCCCAGTTGTTGATTCTTTGTGCTAGTTCCCGTGCTGCTGAGGATTTGTTCATAAAGTCTTTTCCTAAGTCAATGTCTTCAGAAGTTCTGCCTAACTTATATTCCAGCAAGTTTCATGTTTCATTGTTAATATTTAGATCTTTAATCCACTTGGATTTTAGTTTAGTGCATGGTGAAAGATAAGTGTCTAGTTTTAATCTTTTGCAGGTTGTGAAAAACTGGGTTTCAACATAACAAAGATTAAAACTAGACCTATATCTCTCACCATGTGCTCAACTAAAATTGAAATGAATTAAAGATCTAAATATTGAAACAGAAAAACTAAACTGGCTGGAAAAGTGGTTAGGTAGAACTCTTAAAGACATTGGTGTAGGAAAAGATTTTATGAACAAAATCTCAGTTGCTCGTGGACTAGCACGATCAGCAAGTGGGATCTCTTCTTATTAAAAAGCTTCTGCACATCAAGATAAACAGCCAGTGGTATGAAGAGATGACCTACAATATGGGAAAAACTTTTCACCAGCTCTTCCTCAGACAAAGGTCTACTATCTAGAATATATAAGGAACTTGGAAAATCACAACTCCCAAATTAAAAAACCCAATCCAAAAATGGGCATCTGGAATGAACAGACATTTCTCAGACAAAGAAGTAGAAATAGCAAATAAACACATGAAAAATGGTTCCACATCACTGGTCATTTGAGAGATGCAAATGAAAACAACACTCAGATTCCACCTCACCCCACAAAGAATGGCTGCTATCATGAAATCAACCAATGACAAATGCTGGCGGGGCTGTGGGGCAAGAGGAACCCTGCTCCACTGCTGGTGGGAGAGTAGACTGGTGCAACCACTTTAAAAATCCATGTGGAGATACCTCAAAAAACTGGGATTAGAAGTCTCATTTGACCCTTCTATCCCCCTGCCAGTTACCTTTCCCAAAGAATAAAAAGAATCATATTACAATGATACATGTGCACTCATGTTCATAGCAGCACAATTTGTGATAGCTAAAATTTGGAAGCAGCCCAATTGCCCATCAACAGGAGACTGGATAAAAAAAAATGTGTTTTTAAAAAGTAAAGTGGAGTACTAAGCCATAAAGAATGAGAAACTAGAGACATTTATAGTTCAATGGATGCACATTGAGGTGATACTCTTCAGTGAAATAAATAGGACACACGTGTAAATACCCAAATAGTTTCTCTAGTTTGAGAAACTGAAAGCGTAAAAAAGGACTAAAAGTTATAATAGATAATTTGAAATAGGAAGAAATGATGCAAAGTGGAAAGAGAAATGAGAGAGGTAGGGAAAAGAAAGATGGGAATGGAATTAACATGAGAAGAGGAAAAAATGGAAACAAAGTCTTTGTAGATAGGGAGGGGTGGAGGGGTTGAAGGGAGGGCAGAGGAATGGGGGAAAAATAAGAACCAAGATAGATTATGTAAAGGTGCAAATTTCCAATGATGAATGTCATTATATCGTATACCTTAAGTGTACCAATAAAATTGATTAATTTAAAAAAAGAAATACAGGGCTGTTAAAATTAATCTTGTGATTCTACTCCATAATTGTTGGGTTAAGGATCCCCAATTTAGTTGTGAAGCTTAAGTTTGTTATATTCAGATTTGGAATGGTAGCACTGATGTCTACATTGGCCCTGAGATGCCCTGAGGTCTGAAATGCAAGAATGTAACAGTTGGGACAGATAACAGGATGTAGGCTTAATTTAATGCACAGACATAGCAGGTCACTAGAAGACAGGAATTAGGTTATTCAGAGAGAACCAAGACCTCTAAAATGACTTTAAAAGTCCAATTGTGTTAGATATCAAGAAATACAATATAATACATTGTATAATACATATACATCCATGTCTACACAGCAGTGTTACAGTGTAGAGTGATTTTATTTGAAAAAGAAAGCTTGACATTCTCTAATGCCAAATTTGAGCCCGAAATAGGGCAGTCAGAGAGAGTGGTGCAGTGAGCTGAAGACATGGGTTATACACAGGCACCGAGGGGCTTGTGCAATGTAACGCAGATGTAACGCGAAGGACTTGGTCACGTGTGATCTTGCAATTATTTGCTTCTGAAGCGTTTTATAGGACACCACAGGCTTGGAGTGTAATCAGGAGATGAAAAATCATCAAATAAAAGTATTATTAAAACACTGGCTCAGTAAAGAGTTCAAGGAACTAGGCAATTAAACTAGCCAACAAAATCAACTTGATGAGAAGCTCCAGAAAGTGAGTTGGGTGATTGATGTAATACAGCCAGTTGTTTATTCTTAATGTGTAAGAAATATACATATTTTGTCTAGGACATCCTACCTTTTATGGCAAGGAGAATAGAGCAAATGACTTCTACTTTTATATTTTAATAGTTAAAATTCTATGGTAACAAAATACATTATTCTTTTTAAATGATGAAACAGTAAGTTATACAATGGAATAATATATATTACAAATTATGTTTCTGAATATTTTAGTTAGGCCAGTCTTCTACAGTAGTTTTAAATGAATATGATACAAATTTTATATTCGTATGAGTATATTTTTAGGAGTATACAGTCTAAGTAAATAGGATAAGAGAGATTGTTGCCAAATGTTAAAATGGGTGTCTTTGCCTGGCGGCATGTTGAAATTTTTTGTGTGCTCTTGCATATTTCTAATTTTCTAGAATAAAAAAAAATCTTCTCAAGTGTAATGAAAGTTAAAATTAAGACTATCTCAAGCTAAATAAGAATAAAATAAAAAAGAAAGAGATGAACCGTTACAGACGACTCTTAAGTTCTCCTTTGACCATTCTCTCTGTCTCAGCCTCTCTCTTCTCAGAGTTAATAGTTGCTATAAGTTTAGTGAGACATTCTGATACTTTTCTTGATTGGAAAGACTGCTTTCTTTCTTTTGGAAGCCAGTGCTATGTCCTTCACAGAAATGGTTACTCATAAGACTTGGAGAAATATGTTGATTAAGCTTTCCTAGTAATCAGTAAAGACCCTTAAGCAGTATATGAGCAAGGTGAATCCAGCGGCAAGTGAGATGAACCCATGAGACCCAATGGGGGTGGCAGGATGGTCTAGTAATAACATAAACCTTGAGCTCTCTCTCTCCTCCTGCTCCCTACTTGTCTGGGTCAGGTGTCCTTGGTGGAACTAGGCTGGGAACAAGACTTGGACTGGGAATTGTGCTGTGATCCCCTCCAGAGTTGCTTTTGTCTTGTCCTCACTGCCAATTCTCTGAAGAGATGTCATAAAGAAAATCGCAATTCAGTAAGTGGATGAATTTGTTCATTTGCTCAATGAATGCATTTCTATTGAGTACCTTTTATTTCTAATGCTGTATTAGACCCTGGAAAGAATATGACCAACAAAATAAATATAGTCCATACCCTGGGGAGCTCACAATCAGTGGATTAGATAGACAGAAGTCAAATAAGTTAATCAAGAAAATTTAGCTGGGGATTTAGCTCAGCAGTTTGATGGCCTGTCTTGCAAGCACAAGGACCTGAGTTCAATCCCCTGGTACCAAAAAAAAAAAAAAAAAAAAAAGGAAAATTTATAAGAGATAGTGAATTGGACTTTGGAAGGATTTCTTGAAGATGTGATGTTTAAACAAGTGTCTGAGACATAAGTAATCAATATGCAATATATTAGCAATAGGGGACCCTCTGTCCCAAAGGTGTTTTAAGTAGAAAGAAACACATCCTAAAAGATGAAATTTTCAATGGCTATATACAGGAGTTAGAGAAAAGTGGGTCCTGTTTTATAGTAGTGAGACCCTTGCAGGTATACAGGGCCCTGAACTCAGAAAGGATGTGCTTAGTTTATCCTCTACTGTTGCCATCTTGAAATTCGTAATAGTCTTTGAGCAAAGCGTTGCACTCCTAGTATGTATCAGTCAAATTACATAGCCAGGTGAGAGTTTGATCTTAGTCCCACTTAAAATATGTAGTTATGGGAGTGTTTTAAGGCAAGGTGTGATATAAACCTCAATTCCTAAAGGACTACTGTGGTTGTGATGTGAAATTAGAAAGATGGGCATCGTTATCAGCCTCAAAGAACTGAGTATGACTGGCAGTCCCACCAAGACAGTTACTAAAAGTAACACATCATAGGAATAAATTGAAGAGGACTCTGAGAAATTAGGTGGGGGTGTGTATGGTCATCTAACAAAGTCTCCTGTTTGAGATAAACTATAATTTCTTATACGTTTCCTCCTTCTTTCCTTTGATCTGTCACTCATTTCCTTTTGCTTTGTCAATGTAGGGCTCAATTTCTTAAATTGATTAAATTTAAAAATCTGAAAGCCACCCTTTCACATTAGTAGCCTTGTATCTTTTGGTATTGCCTCATATCTTCGATTTGATATGAGAGTTCCCTGCATAAGGAAGGGCTACTTCTTCCTGGCACCCTGTTTCCTCTCCCTGTCTATTATTCACTGAGTCCGTATAATTAGGGTGAGATGTTTCAGTTATTTGTCTAAATTCCCACTAATCTAATTTCAGAGACTCACTGGAGTGCATCCCAGAGATGCTTGGCTGTCTCCTCCACTTAGTACAGCTTTATTTTTCTTGTCTCTGAAGCTACTGTTCTACTCATTTCCTATAAATACTATTTATGACATCCCTGGCAGCTATCTCACCCCTCCAATCTCAGTGCTATGCAATTTTCTATAATTATGGAAATCTATATCTTATCTGTTCAAAATGGTACACAAGCCACTACTAGCTACTGAGCACTGACTAGAGCTCTGAGTACAGACTGAAGGCACTAAAGGTCAGCAAAGATCTAGAGTTGTTCAGTGTCATAGAGCCAGAAACTCCTGGTTCCTAGTGATCTCTTTCCTACACTACAAATGGATAGTCTCATACAAACATGAATTTGTAAAATTTTATGGAACACTTACTAAAGGTAGTGTTAGGAAGACACCAAGGAAGAAAAAAAGCTTCACTGAGCTAAAAATGGATGAACTATAAAGAAGAATCACTTTACTGACCTCCAAGAGCCAAGAAAAAAGAAAGGAGGGTCCATTGTTTTGACCTTCAAGAGCGCCAAGGAAGGAAAGGAGGGTCTTCCTGGGCACACTGTGGAGTCTAGAAGCACTACCACTCCTGGTATAGAGCATGAATCATGCTCTGCTCTGTGCTTCATAAGCAAGCAGGGCTCTAGATTCCTGGTGGGTCCTTAGTATCTGACACACACTGGCTACATGTGTTAAATACCATCTGAGGTACTTCATGGTCCTTGGGTTTGCTGAGAAAGAGTCTAAGTAACTTGCCCAAGCCCACATAGCTACTGAGAAGCCAAGTCTAGACTACAATCCAGTTCCTCTTGGCCTGAGTATTAATTAGGTTTGCAGAGGGTACTGATTATATAAACACAATGAGCAGAGACTCTGGTGATCTTTTACCAAGTTAAGATATTTGGACTTCAGACAACAACAGGAAGCTTATCTAGCATTTATTTATTGTTTGTTTATTTATTTTTTGGTACTGGGAATCAAACTCAGGTCCTTGCAATTTCAAGGCAGGTGCAGGAACCACTAGGCTAAATCCCCAGCCCTATTTATTTATTATTTGTTTGTTTCCCATTAAATTTATTGGTACATTTTAGGTATGCAACACAATTACATTCATCATTGGGACCTTTACATAATGTATGTTGGTTCTTATTTTTTCTCCATTCCCCTGCCCTGCCTTTGCCCCCTCTACCCTTCCCTATTTACAAAGATTTTATTTCCATTTTTCCCATTTGACCCAGCTATTCCTCTGCTGGGTATCTTCCCAAAAGAATTAATAGAATCATACCACAGTGATATATGCTCACCCATGTTTATAGCAGCACAGTTTGCTAAAACTGCTAAACAGCTAAAACTTGGAAGCAATCCAATTGCCCATCAGCTGGAGACTGGATAAAGAATTTGTGGTTTTTCTATAAAATGGAGTACTACTCAGCCATAAAGAATGAGAAACTAGACATTTATAGCTAGATGGATGAGCACTGAGGCCATACTCTTAAGTGAAATAAATGGGATACCCTTGTGTAAATACTGAATAGTTTCTCTGGTGTGAAAAACTAAAATTGTAAATGAGGCTCAAATTATATAATTGATAATGTGAAATAGGAAGAAAAGGTCTAAAGGACTAGGGGAAGTGGGAAGGATAGGGGAAAGGAAAGAGGGGAAAAGGAAAAATATGAGAAATGTTTGTTTGTTTTTGGAGGCAGGGTCTCACTATGTAGTTTTGGCTGGTCTTGAACTTGAACTCATTATGTGATCCAAGCTGGTCTTGAACCTGTGGTGGTCCTCTTGCCTCAGAATTTCCAGTACTGGGGATATAATAGATAAGCTTTTAACAAGCTTCTCAGTGAAAGATACTTAGGAAGTAAGAAGGAGGAAGAACAAACTAGTGGTGCTTTTAGAGTGGAAGGGGGAGGGCTTGAAAGAAGCCAAGCAAGTTTTGTAACAGGGACTCCTATCTCTACACAGGCTGAAGATGTCTTAGAGACGCTGGGGACAAGGATGGCATTGCATTGTCCAGAAGAGGACTTGTTCTAGGAGTCCACAGGAAGGTGAGCAATTCATTTTAGACCGGGAAGATGTGAACTGACGACAGACCAAGCTGTGATAATGGTCAGCAGGTGCTGCATGAATACAGGCCACGTAAATTAACCCACTGCATGCTCCTTGGATTTGGGGGCTAAGTACTGAGTCACATTTGGGAGAGATATGTGTACATTAAGCACACACTCGGGAAGAACAAGAAGGTGGCAGGGAGAGGCAGAGAATTTGCCACCAGAATATTTAGAGAAAGTCCAGGACCAATAGTGGAGGGAGTGAATGGTGGCCCAGGCCGACTGTCACATTATATGAGTGGTTGCAGAAGGTTGACGATCAGAAATAGAACTGAAAGGACACGCGATCACTGATAACTTTTAATAGTTCTCTTTGGAAAATGCTGCATAGCCAGATAACACAGGAATTTAAGGGAAAGAGAATCATAGTCCATGTCTAACAAATTGGCTGGCAGTGAGTAAAGAGAGAAAAGCAATGAGAAGAAAAATACAAAGCACATCAATCCCATGAGGGAAGTCAGTGTGTGTTTCTTTAACTAAGAGAAAACTTATTCACATTTATAAGCATAGTGCATCAATACATTAGAAGGCTCATACTTGCATGTATAACCTACTTATAGATTAAATATTGGATAATGATGTTAGTTATTCTTAAGATAAGACTTCTCAAAAAAAAGATACTACTTCTCTCATTATCCTTTAAAAAATTTTTCCACCTTTCTCATTTGATTATTCCAGAAGCAATATTTTAAACTATGGTAATTAAAACCAGGGTGAAATGGAATGAAATGGAAATTCCAAAATATTCACAAATGTGTTAGTAGAACCAATAAAAATAATAGTGCAGAACAGTGGGTGGAAAGATGGATTGTACTATAACTGCTAATTTGGGGTGGGGGAGAAGTGTAGATTGTAATTTCATGTGCTGTGCCAATACAAACTCCAGACAACTGTCTATTTTAAAAAGCAATGAAAATATTAAAAGAGGATGTATCAAATTTAATAATAATTTGACCATATAAAAAGCATACAATCTTAACTCACAGGTACAGACCATTGAGACTAGAAGAAAATCCTAGGCAGCTGTGTCAGAAATCATCAATGGAGAAGCAAAGCACTTGTGGTTAGAAACCTCCCACAGCCTCTACATCCACTTAAATATTCAGAAGTATAATAAGAGCTTATTAAATTTAGAGGCTGGCAGGCGAACGTGAATCACCCCTAATTACTTTTTGATAAAATGGGCCATTGAATCTTTCCAAATTACGTGACGTCATTTGGTTACCATTGTAAAGTATTGTCTACCCCAAAAAATATCATCTTTTCCTTAAGAAATTAAAGAAAACCATCAAGATTGGGAAGATGCTGAATTCTTGGTGATTAATTTATTCTTTAAGGATTTCAGAAACTGCTAAATATTTAACCAAAATAGTCCACATAATGCATGAGAAAATCACTTGACAGTGTTAACATGGCCATAATTGACTTTATCAGTGCTATGTAACAAAGCTTAAAAAGTAAAACACATCTCAGATACTCACTTCGGTCCCTTTTATCATATTCAGTCTTGTGTGGAAAATAAACTCTTTTACTCCCTGTGATTACACTTACACCTCCTGCTGAAAAGACATGTACCAGATAGGTACCATTTAATTTTAATTTCCAGTTTGAGTGTATTTACTTCATCATATCACAACTGCCATGCATAATGCTGCACAGCACACCAGATAGTGAGAAGTGTGATCTTGAGAAGCAACTTTTATTTTCATGACACTGCTCTTCTCCAATGCCTACTTTCCTAGTTTCCGTGGACCTTGACTTCAGCACACATTTTCCAGTCCTCCCTATGACTCACGCAGTAATTAACTGAAATGAACACCTCTTCTTCTGTAATATATGTTTCCAACAGAAAAATGTCACCAGCCACTTATTCCCCTTGAATTCGTATCACTCTTATTCCAAGAATAAATCTAAAAGTTGCTAAGTCAGTGGTTGATGTGGTTTAAATGTGTTGCCTAAAGTTCATGTGCTAGAAACTTAATCCTCAATCCAGCACTGTTGAGAGGTGAGTAGGTCATGAGGGCTCGGCCCCCATAAGTGGATTAATGTCACTGTTGAGGAGTGGGTTTGTTATAAAGGCAAATCCCATTCTCTATTGCACTACTGCTTGTCCTTCTGCCATCTGCCATCAAATGATGGAGCAAGAAGGCCCTCACCAGCATCATGCTCTTCAACTTTCTAACCTCCAGCAAGCTCAATCCCACAGCTAGCAGAGCCATGCGATCCTATCATGCACATGGAAGGTAAGAAGCTGGAAACAGGAAGAGAGCAGTGACAAATGACTGTCAAAACAAGCTTGTTCCCCTTCTGAATGTAAATGTCAAAAAATCATAAAATTAGTTTTACAAACTTTGGATGAATATTTTGACCCAAACTGGTTCATGCTTTAGAGAAGACTGAATATTAACTGCATTTTAGTCTCCTTACATAAAAGTAACTGGAAAAGCAGTATCTTGTGTCTTTTCCAGGGGGAAAATAACCCTCAGTGGGTTTATGTAAAAGGTAACTATTGGAAAGTGATGTAAAATCTTCACATCTTGATTTAATAAATTTCCTAAACAGACAAATCATTGCAAAGTAGAAGGAAATATCTTGATCCAACTAAATTTAATGTAAAAATTCATTGTCATAGTTCTCATTCAACTTTTCAGTTGGGGTTATTTGTAGGAAATATACTTGGCTATCACTTTCTCTAGCACATGCAGTTTCATGGTTTATATTTGAACTGGACTAGTCTTCTTTTCTATTTATATTTATGATGTTATTTTGAGCTGTAATATTTATATTACTATTTTCATTACACTGTTATTCTTTAACAAAGCAATTTTGAGTGGCTGATTCTTTTTTTATGAACTGGAAATTTAACACAGCAGCATAGTAACTATAAAAATAGAAAATTTAAACAAAAGAATAATTTGCAAAGACAATAAAAGTATAAAATGAATTAAGGCTAACTTCCTTGTACAGGATGGATATATTTCATTAAAATGGACTTTAAAATAGTATCCATTTTCTATTTTTCAGTCTATTTTCTATTCTTTCAGTCTTCAACATTAAATGTTTTCCCATTGAGTAGAGGAGTTAGGAAGATTTGCCAGGAAATTAAATTTAGACTATCCCTGAGTAAAGTATTTAAAATGTAGGTAGCTCATATGCTTGGAAGATCCTGTATTTAGGAGACTTGTGAAAACAATATAGTAGGATTTTGTATCCCTAGAGACAGACAATGCCTACAACCTTATCTCTTTGATTTTCAGAAAGCGAGAAACAATCTGAAAAGCTAAAACTTTGAAATTTCCAGGGAATTTGATTTTTTTTTTCCTCTACATATCAATGTCCCTCTCAATGCAGTCAACCAGGCTCTTTCCCTCCTTTTTGCAAGAGCTGTCTCAATTATTTAATTAACTTCTTCCTTTCTAACTTACAATCAATTTCTACAATATAAATGGAGTCTGGAGGGCCATTCTCTCTCCTCCTTACCAGAGTAAATCCACAAACCACATCAAGCAAAGGAGAAACATTTTTACTTTCACTCTTCCTTTTCTGGGAATTGCTGGGTAGGCCAGTTAAGAGCCCCAGTATATCAATACAAATCTCAGGAAATATTTGGATTCTAGAATTCTCAAAAAATATGAACGTAAGTACATAATGTAAAGGTACAAGATACTAATGGTAAATATGACTGTATTGTATACCTAAATTGTACCTCTAAACTTAATGGAAAAAAGCAAAAAACAAAAAGTATTCTCAGCATTACGACAGGATAGTGTGTCTTTCTTTCTGATCCCTATCCCAGATTTGAAATCTTCAGAACCATATTCTTAGCTGCCAATAAAAAGAAGGAAAAGGATTGGCCCTCAGAAGGACTCCTGCCTCAGTTTGCTATTCTCCCACAGGATGGTGGGTAATTGGTCTGTTTTAGGAAGCCCCAATAACATCAGAAACAGTACATAGCATGTTCACACTGGTTCTCTATTAGCAGACACATATATTTCAAGTTTCAAAGAATCCGATAACACCTGCTCCTCTACAAATAAAGACCCTGGAAAAATACAGAGCAAGAGAGGCTGTGTATATTCTTCTCAACACTCAGGGCGATGGAGGAGCAAAATGCATTCTTTGGTGGGCCCAGCTATGGAAAAGTAAAGGAAAATGTTCTTTTAGTGGGCACTGGTGTTAGCTGATTCAGGAGATAGTGGTAGGAATAAGGAGATGAATGTGGTGATAGAGTTCATGTAGGAGAAGCAGCAACCCCACAGATAATAAAAAAAAAAAGACTAGGTAACTAGAAACTTTTTTATATCAAAAGACAATCAACAGAAGGAAAAGTCAGTCCTTGGAATGGGAGAAAGTATTTGCAGATTATATTTCTGATGAGGGACTACTATCTAGAACCTATAAAGAACTCCCATAAACAACTCAATAACAGCAGAACCACCCAGCTCAATTAAAAAATCATCAAATGACTCGATGAGACATTTCTCTGAACATGCATAAATGGCTAATACACACATTAAAAGATGCTTGACATCCTGAATGACTGGGGAGATGTAAATCAAAATCGTGAGATATCACCTTATATCCATTAGAATCACTACTATCAAAAACAAGCAAAGTAAGTGTTGGTGAGTATATGCAGAAATTGGAGTGATTCTTCCATATTGACAAGAAAGTAAGATGATAAAGTTGCTGTGGAAAACATTATCACAACTCCTTAAAAATAAAAAAATACCATAATCAATTGATCTATTCTACTTCTCAGTATATAGACAAAATAATTGAGGGGAGATACTTGAAAATATATTTGTACATTCATGTTCCTAGCAGCATTTTCATGAGTTAAAATGCAGAAGTAATCCATGAGTTTATTGATGTAAGAATGTATAAATGAAATATAATGCATCCATACCATAGAGTATTATTCATCCTTAAAAAGGAAGGAAATTCTGACACATGCTACAACAGCAAGAATGAGCCCTTGAGGCCTTTATGCTTAAGGAAACAAGCCAGTAACAAAGAGGCACATATTCTATAATTCCGCTTATCTGTGAGACCTAGAGTAGTCCATGGACATAGAAAGTGGAACGGGGGTTGCCAGGGTGTAGGGGAAAGAGAATATGGAAAATTTGCATTCCATGGGTTGAGTTTCACTTTTGTATCCCGAGAAACGTTCTGGGGATGGATCATAGTGATGGTTACATAACAGCGGGACTGTGCTGTGTGAATGTGTAGCACGGAAATGTACATTTCAGTATGGTAAAGATGGTAAATTTCATATCATATGCACTTAACACAATTAATATGAATGAATTAATTCATTGAAAAAAGGGAGAGTAACTCCATTCAGTGAAGCCAAGTCGTACTTTATAGTGGAGTGAAGAGGAGATGGGGCTGCTCTTGTGCTTATGCGATCATGGAAGGGATTTCATGTGGGATAAGCGACACTGAAGAAAGGTGACATAATTGGTGTCAGGAGAGGAGGGAGAGAGCATGAGCAAGTCAGGTGCAAGCCCAAGTAGGTGAGTGTGAAGCCTTATTTTTAAAAATTAGTTAAGCTTAATTTAGAAGGTGAGATTTAAAGGAGGCACAAGAGAAAAGCACAAATTATGAGAGAAAGGATAAAAAATTACTTTTGTAAAAATATGAAAAATGGAGGTACTGCTGGTTAGGACTTCAACATATGAATTTTGAAGTGATGCAATTCTACCTATAACATACTCTTATACAGAATAAAGTGGCAGCACCTTGGAAATTAAAGTGCTTTCCTTAGGGAAGGAAAATTTGTGAGAAAAAATGGCTGATTAAAATCTGGCCTTTCCTGGTCTCCTAAGAGTCTTTCTTTCCTTCCAGGGTAGCCTTGGAGTTTTGAATGAGTTTTCTAGCTGCCTGGAATGAAGGGCTCTGGGAAGGAAGTGTGGAGAACGCGAAAGAGAATAACATTGGGGCTACAGGGTGGAGTCACGTGAACTTTGCCGAAGAGTTCATGATGAGGTTAATGCTGTGGACGATGATGAGGACGAAGCTGTGTTTTGGGAAGATGTGGTGAGCGGGCTCTATGAAAGGAGGGAAAGTGTGCTTGGCTGAGATCGGAAAAGAACAAACAAACGATTTGTGTGAGCAAAGAGGAAATCAGAAACTACGAGACTGCTCCGGAAGGAGAATCTCTTTTGGGAGAGGTGAAGCCGAACTTGAAGCAGCCGTTTTCTCCTCCCAAATTTTTTTCCCTCAGAGATTCCACGTGAAGTACCAAGACTCTAACAACTTGTTCTCTGTAGAAGTATGTTATTGGCTGAACTTCATACGTTGAAAGTCTAACTCTTAGTCCCTCAAAATGTTACTGAGCTTGAGATTAACCTGTAATGAGGTCATATAGGTGAGCCTTAATCCAATTTGAACAGAGTCCTTATAAAAAGAGACTAGGATGCAGAAAAAGAGAGGAAAGAACATATAAACACAGGGAGAAGATAGCTATCTACAGGCAAAGTAAGAAGAAACTAACCCACTAACATCTTGATTTTGGGCTCCAGTCTTGAGAAGTATGAGAATCCAAATGTCTATTGTTTGAGCCACTCAGCCTGAGGTGCTTTGGTATGGTAGCCCTAGCAACCTAACACAGAGTATGTGGGAAATGACCCTTCCTTTGATGTCTTAGAGCATGACTTTGAGAAGGCATTAAAATAGGGCTTTTGTGGGGTTGGAATTCAGCAAAAGGGAATACAAATTAAAATAAAGCTATGTAATTTGGCTTGTAAGTTATGGCTTGCCTCCTTTTAAGATCTTAATCATTTGGGCTGGGGAATTAGCTCAGTGGTTCTTCCACCTGCCTTGTAAGCACAAGGACCTGAGTTCAATTCCCGGTACAAAAAAAAAACAAAAAAAAACAAAACAACAACAACAATAACAACAAAAAAAAGCAACCAAAAAAAAAATCTTAACCATTCATGGATCAATGCCTTCAAATTTTCCCACTGCCTCTTGTCTCAAGTGGGGGCTCCCTGCTCAGCAGCTGCTATCATTTTGTTTTGGATCCCTGTGCTGAGACCAGGGTTGGGATACAAACCACAAGTGGCCTGTGGCTGGAATTTGTAGCCAGAAAGAAAGAGTAGAATCCAGGCATCATAACCACAGGCTTGCCCAGAGATTGGTCTGGATGTCCAAGGGAATCCATGTGGTAATAGTGGCCCTATGCACATGCTGAGAGGGCTGTACAAGGAGTGTTCTAGTAACCAAACATCAGGAAGTGTTTACCCTTCTGAAATAAAAGCACCACAGTGAGAATGTTCACGTTTCAGATGGAGCTAGTGGAACCACATTACACTTGTTTAGGTGGGACTAATTCCAGTCTTTTTTGCTGAGGGACTTGGGGAGTTTTCCTCATTTTCCTGATGTCTCAGTGGGAATAATAGCAAACGTTTGTCTTTATGTGCATTGCTTCTAAGTGTTTAATCACATTTAAATTTTAAGGAAAAATTTTCCTTACCATAGAAAGCTCTAGAAGGCCCTATGTGCAGGAAGCATTCAAAAAGCATTTGAAGTGAAGATGGTAAAATGATAATAACTTTAAGGTTCTTTCAAGAGGTGTTTAGCATTGCACAAGGCATTCTTGAGATAGTCTGTGAAACTATGATATTGTTAGTGCCTGATGGGCAAGTATCCTACAGGCTTTTGTGTACAAAGAATTGCAACATGTACACCCACTGGCAAGTGGCAAGTAGATACAGTTATTGAAGATCACAGGACATTGGGTCCAGGGCAAGTCCATGCTGACTAAAGATATGGCACAAACAGAAAAGTGTTGTCAAGGTGACAGGAAAGCAGAAGCGCTGCACATAGATCACAGCACACAGCACACAGCAGGAGCAGCAGCCTCCAGATAAATTAGGCTTTCAGAATTTGAAGGCTATGCACCTCAGCCCAGGTACTTCCCCTGAATCTTTAGGGGTGATTGACAGGAATGTTGAGTGTGTTGAGCCATCTCAGGGGCTGTCAACGTGCATGCTTGCTCCAGAATTCATTCATATTTCATTACATGAATGACATATAGTACACATTTATAAACCCTTAACTAGGTTTGGATAGGGTGAAGGTGACTGAAGGACTAGGACAGTGGTGGCGAACCTATGGCACATGTGCTGCAGTGGTTGTTTATATCTTTGAAAACTCTAAATGGTTCACCACCACTGGGCCATGAGATCCAACTCACCTGTGTTCTCACCTAGAACATTAGACAACTCTTGAGTTATTATTCTATGATTCTCCACCTCTCTTAGGACAGTGAAAGAAGGAATGGCCCTAGGGAGCTCTTTAAAATTAAATGGGTGGAAAGGAGTGACTTCCTCAGCTCCGTTATTTCTAACTGTACTAGTACTCCATATCCTTTTATTAGATCTCCATCTGGAAGTCTAAGTGATAGAACAGCCAATAGATGAGCCATTCAGTTGGAAATTTAAAGTCTTTGAGATGATATAAATAAATGAGTTATCAAGCAGCTCGAAGCAGTGTTTTAATAGCCAAAATATGGTGCATATAATACAGGGTCACCACAATACAAGCATTCTAATAATATATACAAGTTAGAGACTTGTATGCTTTTCTCACTACACTTTCATTCATTCAACAAATACTTATTTTATGCCAGGGAACATAATTAATCATAGAAATGTAGAAATAGTGAGACAAGCTCAGCCTTCCATGGACTTACGGTCTAGAAGGAGGAATTCGATAAAGAAATAGGTGAAGAAATAAAAGCAATAAATCTTAATAGGTTTATAACAACTGTATTCATGTACAAGGAATTCATGTATTCATGGTGTCAGCAGTCTGTGAGCAGTCTCCCAGATCTGTGACATACCATGATATTAATTATGCTGAGGCACAGTATAAGTTGGTTGGCTGAGGTACAATGTGAAATGTGTGGGCTTCAGGGCTGCAAGCAGGGACAAGTCCAAACAATTGAGATCAGCTGACTTCCATCACCCATGTCTCAGAGATGCAGGGATCTCTATGGTAGTCACCAGCACAAGGTCCTTCATGTGATAAAATGCTACCTTAGTTGTGAAAACACCATCTTGAGATGATGGCCAGCAGAAATTTATCATGATGGATGTGAGGAATCTCCTGAGGGAGCTACTGCTCTTATCCAGAAAACAGAAACATTTTGAGAGAAAGAATGCTCAGCATAAGTAGACAGCAATATATATATATAAAAAATCACAAAGTGCTCAGAAAATATCCCGAATGAATAGGAAGAGTCTAGTCCATGCGCAATGTGCCCTGGTAGGTGGAATATGTCATAAGGAAACTCGTGTAGGAGGTAGTCTTGGAACAGATGCTTGGGAGATGAGTCATGTGCTAAACCTGTGGCTGAGGTCAAGTGCTGAGAAAGACCCTAGCCTGTTTGGAAAACATAGGTTAGAATACCAAAGGAACTTCTGTTTTTGGCCAGGGTGGAATAATAAGGAAAGGATTTAACTTCTGACCAGAAAACAACAGCAGCCAGATAAACAAATTCTGGACAAGACATAGAGAACAACAGTTTTCAGGACACTGGACATCTGAAGAACTGTGATCCCTCAGAGATGAAAAACAAATAAAAGGGAGCCAAAAACAGCTTCAGGTTACAACATTGCCTTTCTGGGTATGATGCAATGGTGCAAGGAGGAGGAATCCAGGTGGAGCCCTTGACCCTCTGAGTTGAGGAGAAAAGCAAGAAAGTCTGGGAGTTTGAGAAACTAAGGCAGATAGATTAGATAGGTAGAGTGAGTGAGTGAGAGAGTGAGCTCAGAGACTCAGTAAAGTATGGATCAACACACAGGTGAGAAAACAAAGGGAAGATTAGAGGGGATAATATTCAGTGTTCACACAACTGGAATGTCTTGTCTCCACCATTCAACCTGGAAAAATTCATAATTGGGTAGAGTAGCCAGAAGGGTCTTGCTTCAGAAGCAATGAGCTCTAGGATAGTTTTGACTTGTTTAAAAACTCCTTAAAAGGGAATCAGAAAGAATCAAATGATCCCCAAGTAATTTAATTAAATCAGAGTTTCAGAGGTTCCAGTTCATGTCTTGTTAGTCTCCTTGCAGTTGGGCCGGTGGCAAGGCAGTGCTTCTTGATGAGAGTGAGGGTTCAGAAACTCCCCGATTAAGCTCAGGGTCAGGAAACAAAAGAGTGAGGAGGGGTCCAGGTCTCACGATCCCTTCGGAGACATACCTGTGATGACCCAATGTCTCAGTACTAGGCCTTAAATCTTAATGGTTCCACCATCTACCATTAGTACCTCCCTGGGAGCCAGGCTTTTAACTTGTGGGCCTATGGGAGACATTCACGAGTCAAACTGTAGCACGCTTGCTTTACTTTTATTTATTTATTTTTTTTGTGGTACTGGGGACTGAACTCAGGTCTTTGCGCTTGCAAGGCAGGCCACCAAACTGCTGAGCTAAATCCCTGTTGATTTTTTTTTTTTTGCTTTACTTTTTATAAAGTGATTTTCAGAATTTTACAATTTGCAGTTGTAGAAGATAGCAAATTAATTTCCTGCATATTTCTCTTTTTTTTTTTTTTTTTTTTTTTTTGGTATGGGGGATCGAACTCAGGTCCTTGAGCTTGCAAGGCAGGTGGCAGAACCATTGAGCTAAATCCCTGGCCTGACTTTCCTGCCTTTTATCTGGTATTACCTGGTTATAATAGGCCTCTTTTATCCTGAAGATAAAAGGAGTTTGAAATTTAATTTTCATTCAAGGCATCAAGGTAGAAATCGACCTGTAATGAGCCAGTTTTAGATTGGTCAATACAATAATTTCTATCAAACAAAGTAATAATTGTGAGAAGTGTTCAAAAGCCTACTGTTTGTCCTTATAATATCATTTTCCACAGAATTTTTAAAGTAATAATTTCATTCCTAGCTAACCCACAAATGCTTATTTCAGCCACATGGAGAAATTTTCACCACCTTTTGTGTTTAGTGTGGTTTGTGGCCTGGTTTGAGGACTCAGTCATTATTTTACACATTGTTTTCCTGGAGGAGATATTGAGTGATATGCAAAGAAGAAAAAAACATGTTTTTTTTTAAAAAATTATTTTCCTAGTGGCCATGTGTCTTTTGAAATGGAAATAGAGAAATGCTTGTCACAGACTTGGTCTTGGAAACAGCTGGGTGTCACCACTGGTCATTAAAGAAGCATTTTTGGGTCAGTGGATGGACGCTCGTTTAAAGGCTGGGAGGACTTTTTCTTCCCTGGGAGGCATGTCTAGGGCTCCTGGCTACTTTAGACAGTGCTAGTCCTGAAGAAGAAGTGGGGTATTATGGGTCCAGAGACTTCTCGGTGTCCTGTTGATTCTTTTAACTCTGTGTAATATCAAGAGTGAAGAGCGTTGGGTAAGATGATAAGTAATAGATATCAGTGTCAGGGAGGCAACAGGAAATTTGTCAAAATTGGTCAACTAGCTATGAGGGACACGATGTTCAATAGATAATGTACAATCTCCTATATTTTCCTTCTCCTTTTTGGGGGTCCGTTAAGTAAGTTTTGGTTAATGAACTCTGAAGGGAAATGCTGGACCAGATGACTAAGAGCCAGCATTACCTTTAGCAAATTCTCTTTTCTTCCTACAGTGACTTTGAGCGCTATTTGTTGTTATAGTGAGTCACAACAAGAAGAAGGAATCTTGGATCTCTTAGTCATTGCCTGCAATATAACCCTTACTGATACTCCCTGGACTTTGACTGGATGAGAAGTAATATTTCAATGAATTAAGGTTTGTGGTATTTGCTGTCTCAGTAGAACCTATTCTATCTTGACTAATATTTAATCACGAGCCATTACTCAGCTCCAAATGACAACTGCCAAACTGCAATATAGGCTTGGCAGTGCTAAATCAAATCTGCCAGTTTTATAAGAGAAGCCCCAAATAGGCATTACCATGTGACTCCAGGTTTAAACGTTGAAAATGAATTAAATTTTAAAACACACTGGCCTGGTGCTACGTAGAACAAGCCCTTTGATGGGCTGAGTTCAGCTTATCAGATATTAGTTAGTCTGAGACCCTTTAAGTCTATTAAATGTTTTGCAAACTGGGAAGATCATATTATCTTTGCAATTTCAGGCAGAATGGCAATAATTACATGAAACAGTAGAGTGGGAGAAAGTGCATCAGAAACTTGAAGCGAATGTGTTATGAGACTTTAGCCAAAGAGGGATAATCCAAAGTGAAAATATTTTCTCTTCTTCCTGTCTTCTCTCCCTACTCTTCTCATTTTTCTCCTTTACCCTTTTCTACTACCTTTCAGAAAAGGTGTGAGAGATTGCCTTGGATCAGGTTCCCCAGGAGTGAGTGATTTGCTAAGCAAGTGCCCTAGAGCAGAGCAGCCAGGAGGAGCCATGCAAGGGAAAAATAGGTAGCTTTATCCCGATCCCATAAGGAACCCTGAAGGGTAAGTTATGCTTAGAGTTGCCCCAACCCACAGCAAGAGATATGAAATCCCCTTGAGATTATCCTCTATTTGATGATCTGGTTAATGGCCAAGATGAGGGTGACAGACAGTCAGGTGAGTTCCTCAGAAGTTCCAGTTCTCCCTGACTGGTCCTGCAAGAGCTTACCTGCAACCTTTAGGAATCCTGATAAAAAATAAAGTGTGCTGTTTTAACTTTCCTAACCTAAAACAATGACCAACTCTCCAGCTATGACTTAGAGAATGTTGTAAATCTAGGTATGCTGGCAAGGCATTTTGGTTGCTACAAATAGAAACAAGAAAAAAACAGGAGGATTACTGTAAGGATGTGTGACCCTGCAGGGAAATCATAAAGGGACCTGAGGACCTGAGTTCTCTTTATTTCTCTTATTTCTAGCTCTCAGGGTCCAGCTATGACAGAGGTGAGTGGCCAGCCTGAGATTTCCCATCCAATCTTAGCCAGTGGTTGACTGCTTTTGTGAGAGATGAGCCAGTACAGTTTCCCAGCACACAATGTATCATGCTAGATGATAGGATTGCAAGTCTTTCAGTTCCGAGTTGCACAACAACACATACAAAAATATTTTGGTTAAAGACTTCTGTCGGGCACAGACTGGGCCACTTACCATCTGCTCAGGACTATAGAGTTAATATTTACTTTTATTATACAACCATCTTCAGAGCACCTGCTAAGAGTCAGAAATGGCCCTTTTGACAATTAGTGGATAGCTTTCATGTACATTGATTATCTATGGATTCTTGAAAGTGGTAACCGGGACCTAGGTCATCTCAGTATAGAGCTTGTTTGGTGAATGTTCATCCTTATTATGCTTTTTGAACAACCACACAGGAACACTATATGGGACATTCTTCATCCTGTCGGTCCAGACCGCTATGTTAAGCCTGATAGCAATGTACACACATGGAGTCCCTGTCTCCTGCACAGAAAATTTCTGGGTCTCTGTAAATACCTAAGAATCATACTTTTTGAATTCCATTCCATGGATGTGCTTATGAGCATCAGTGGTGTATTCTTGGGTCACTACCTCACTGGTGACAGAATGACCCTTTTTATCACCACTTTTCTTTGTGGGAACCATTTTGCTGGGTTCCAAGTTGGAAAGAAAGAGTGCCATGGATTGTCAGAAATGGTGCCTCTTTTGATGTGGACACCAGAGCAAAAGACAGACAAATAAAGACAATTCTAATTCAATAGATTTTGCTATTTTGGGGAATGCATAGAGCATTGTAGGAACACAGAAGATGAATTACTAACGAGTCATTTTAGAGAACTTTTGGGAACTTCCCAAAAAGTAAGAAACTGAGACTTTGCCTTAGTCTATTTTCTACTAAGGATAACAGAATATTGGAAACTAGGTAACTTATAAAGAAAAAAGTTTTGCTTTGCTGATGGTTCTAGAGCTGCGGAGTCTTCAGATCTGGTGAGGGCTTCCTGGTGCTTCAACTCAAGGTGGAGAGTAAAGGGGCAACTGGGCACATGCAAAAGAAGTAAAATAGGGGTGAAAGAATGCTTTATAACAATCTGTTCTTGTGGTCACTGAGTTCCACAAAAGCAAGAACTCACTCACTTCCTTAAGGAAAGTGTTAATCTATTCTGAAAATTCCATTCTCATGACCCAAACTCTTCCCATTCAGCCCCTCCACCCAACAATGCTGCTGCATTGAGGAATTAAGTTTCCAACACATAAACTTTGGGGGACACATACCATGACAGAAATGGAAGAAACATGCAAGCCAAAGAGGAAAAGTACAGATGGAGGCCACAGAACTCCAGACAGCGAGAAGAGCCAGTGCAGGGGTCTAATGGATAGAACCTGTATGTCAGAAAAAAACACCAGGAGTAACCCATCCATCAATCTAGAAAGGAAAGTGCTTTGGGTAGCATTTCAAAGAACTATCATGCCACATTTTGGATCATAGGATAAAAATATTTTAACTGCCTAATAAAAGACTGTAGGAGCAATTCGCTTTCACATTCTCCTTATTCATCCAGAGTAGCTTTCTGCCAACTCTCTTTTCCTCCTTTTCCATCTTCAAATAAACTGTCTTCTCTTATTTTTAAAAAAGGCTGTAGACAGGTTTTTATTTTGCTTTGCTTTGTTATTTTTTAAGGGAAGATCTTCTCAATTCTTTTAGAATTCTTTCATGTCTATCAAGAAAACTCCCAGGACTCTCTCATTTCAAGAAATCTTGAGTCTGTCCCATGGAGGGCACGGGCCCTCCATGTGCAAAAATGTCTTGGTAAAAGTTCCGCACTGCCATGCAGGGAGCAAGACAGGATGGGGAAGCTCTCCTTTCTGCAGTTCCTTGAGAAGACCTTGACCCCAAAGTCCTTAAAACAGCTCTCAGGGAATAACTTGTGTCCCAGTCAACACCACAAGCACTGTGGTTAACATGGTTACAGAACAATTTTTCCTACTTTGGCTGCTTTTCATAGCCAACGAAGTGCTAAATGCAAGAGTTCCTAGTTTTAATTGTCCAGTGCCCTTTCTAAGAGTTCTGTTCTTCATTAAAAAAATTTCCTGTTGATTGATTTCCCATAGGCCTTGCACTGGGGATTGGAGAGATATCACTTGGTTCAGTGCTAAAGTAAAATCTTATTAGTCCTGCTTGTGCTCTAGATGAGGTTCATGGTTCCAGGCCTGGGGCTGAGCCCTTGCAAGACCAGTCTTAGGTTGTGGGCTGCACAGTACACCAGAACAGGTTCACAAACTGTTATGGGCCTGCTGTAAAATACAGACAGAGAATAAAAATTTAGATACTTTAAAAAAAATTTAGATACTTTTATAGCAATCTGATATTCCCGAGCAAACAAGTGCACAGTCAGTGGACATGTCTGTCTCCATGTCCTGCAGATCACGTGACTGTGATGAGTGGTAAATAAAAAGCAGGAAAACATAGTGCCTCACTCACCACAGTGAGTTGGAGAAGTCTTGCTCTACACGGTACCTCAGAGTACTCCGCAAATCCACAAGACCCTTTCCAGATTTATAAGATTCTTCACAGAACCACAAGATTCTCAGAAAATGCCTGAGTCTCCTCTGACTCAAGAGAGTCCCACAAAACCTCAGGAATCTTGGCAACTTTATTGGCCTCATCACTCTCCTCCTTTGGAGATAAAAGCTGAACCTGCTGGTAAAATCAATTTCCTATGCCCTAGAGACCAAGGAGCAAGTGGAAGTCAATTTACTCCTGCATGGGGCATTGTTTCTACCCTTGTGGGCAGAGACCCTGTTTGTAAATATAGCTTGGCTGGTATCTAACCCACGTTCTGTGCTTGTAAATATGCATCAGCTACCCTGTGCTGTGTTAACAAACTACAGTAGAATGGATTAGTTTTAAATAGCAAATTATTGGATTTTACAATTCTAAGAGGTTGCAGGGTTTCTTTGGCATTATCTAGTCCTCTAGGCTAGGGGCCTTAGAATGATTGGATGGCTGGTTCTTTCTTAATAGTACCTCTCAATATTTAGCAGTTTAAGTGGGTTTGTTCAGATGATGGCCGAAGGGTCTCCATCAAAAGAGGACAAGCCAACAATCAAGTGCTTTTACAGCCTCTGCTTTTGCCACACTGCTAACATCCCATTAGCCGTACCATGGCCACATCCGGATTCAAAGAATGGAAGAAAAGACTTCAACTTTGATGGCGGTGGGGGTGGGGTGGGTGAGTGGGGGCTAAAGTTCAAGGGGTCACGCATATTGTGCTGGGAAACATTTGTGGCTATTTTTACATTTTGGTGAGGATTAAAAGGGCTCTTGGCCATCATTTCTTCTCAATAAATATCCACTGAACTAATAACGTAAAAAAAACTTCACTTTTCCTCCTCACATAGTTGAGGTTAAGATGTTCAAAATATACTTCTCCTGGAATGTATTTCTGACTGTGGATGGTTTGGGATGCCAAATTCACTTAGTCATCTTCTGTTTACTCTTTCATCATAGAAGAAGTCAGCAAAACCCAGTGACCTTAGTGAGAGGAACTCTATGGCTGGTGCTGTACAACGGAGAGAGGGAACTGATTCTGCAGCTTGAGGTTGCTGAGACAAGGTAGACCAGTTCTGCCTCTATTCAGGTATTCACATATAACATATGTGGAAGGGTACGGGTTGGGAATCAGATGCTGAAACAGGGGCTGAGAGGATGCTGGTGATATACTGTCTGTGTGCAGCACTCTGTGGATTGCCACCAGGCTCGCAGAGTTCTGTTAACCACATCTCCACAGCTGAGTAGCCCATGTATTCAGCTTTATCACACATCTTCACCCTTAGCTTGATGAAGTTCCCTGTTCAGAAGGCTTTCCCACTGGGAGCCTGTCATTGGTACTCCATGTCAACCACTGTCACCTAGGTTCTTTGGAAGAAACCCTTAAGATGGGTTATTTGAGGAAGATGGGATGGCCTATGGGATACTACACTGGATGGTTTTGTTCCTCTGGAGGATTTTCTGTTCATCTGTGTCCCATCCCGGTATTCCTCTGGGTCCCACTTCTTCCTGTCCATATGTAGGGGTTCAATCAAGGGAAGAAAAGGACATGACAAGAGGTAGTAGGACAGAACAAGCTTTGTTGGTGGTGCTTGGCAGGGTCATATGACTGGGAATACCTCCTATAGCATAAGGGTCTCCAGGGCCTACAGCACAAGGGCTACTATGAGGGGAGCATCCTAGTAGGGCCTTACACGTCTAGGTAATAGTAATGTGTCTCTGAAGTTCTCAGGCAAGAGGTCTCTGGAAGACCATAGCAGGTTGAAATCTTATGGCCACAAAGCTCTATCACATTCATGGGTAGAAACTGTGTGTTGAGGCATCATGAGATATCCATAACAGGTAAGTTCTGTGTGGCTAAAACTCTTTTTGCTGGAGATACTTCTAATGTGTGTAAGAAATGAATTTGATACTAGTGGGCTTTTGAGCTAATGGATCTCAGCCTGCAGTAAAGAAATAAATAACGCAATATGCAAAGGGTATCTTTGGCTCATAATAATACCACTTTACCTGAGTTCTGAGAAAGTCTTCCAAAGTCTATGACAAGGTTCCGCCTTAAGCTGAAATACTATGTTCCTGCCCAAAAGGAAGGTAAACACAGACAAGGGAGAACCTGAATAACCATGGGGAACAAGGTGGCTCTATTTTGAAGCACTGGCTGGCCTCAGATCTCATTTGGGATTTCTTACTTGGGATTAGCAATAAATCTCTTTGGGATTTCTCTTTGTTGTTGACCATTCTGACGTTTTTCTATTGCCTGCTTGGGGAATGTTAGCTGGCCTGGAGTCTTTAGCCAGTGCCTCTTGCCTTTATCTGCCTTTTCCTATTCTGAGATGATATTTTGTCTCCTCCCCTGATGGAGAGAGACCAGGGTATTAATGTTGGAGAGGGTTGCATAGGCCATGTTTGCAACAGTGAATTTATTGGAACTCAAGTCATGGAGATAACCTGGGAACAAAAATTCCATGGCTCCATACGCTGAGGAAATGCCTTGTAAACCAGTCTCTTCCTATAGAGTCACAAGACACAGCTACATGGTAAATGATCCAGATCATGTAGGAGTGCAGCGCGAGAGGATGTCACGTAGAATGTGCTCCGGGCATGACGCATGAAGCAGTATCTTTTTGAGGTAGGAAATTCAAAAAGGTCCTAAGGTCTCCTGGTAATTGAAGAACTCAGAGATATAACTCACATATTAATGATACTATTGATGATATTTTTATTTCATTATGGATGCACACTGTAAAGTTGGGGAAAAAGAGTGAGGGAACGAGAAGAGAGAGGAGGGGGGGAGGGAGAATTTTCTGAGAAGGAATACAGTATGGCAGTGCCCAATAGACCAGAGGAAATTACACAGAGCTTTCCTACCATGCTTAAATTGACTACAATTTTCAGTCCATTTTTATTCATCTGAACCACAGGCCCCACCATGCTTTTGCTGCGAGTTATGTAGATTCTTACATTCAACATCGCATACCTAAACCAATGAGCTTCTAGCACTTCAGTGTCTCCCAATAGAACAATGTAGGCCACTTCCTTTATTCAGAGTGTCCTGATGGACTTTAAAAAGCATACAGAGAAGTTATCAAAACCCACGTCCATATAAATGCTGGTAATTTACCATCAACATTGAGAGATACACAATTGAGTTCAGTGCTGTTGTGCCAACCTGTACCTAGATGCGACACTTCAGTTGGAGATGGTACAGAAGATGAAGCAAGGCCTGGCCCATGGCCCTCCTGGCCCCTACCTGGACCAGGCCCAGTGACCATTTTTCTCTACTTAAGAAAGAAAGTCACAGACTCATTAGTGATAGAGGTGTAAGGATGAGGTGGATGATTATTTATCACAATTAGCCCTGTTATTTATTCAACTCTGTGCAAAGTTGTCTTCCTCATTTTATATTAGAACTTAGAAACACAATGTGTTATTTATCCTTCTGTTATTCTGACAAAATACCTGTTAGAAATAACTTATAAAGAGGAAAGGGTTATCTTGACTATGGTTTCAGCACTTTCAGTCCATGGTTGGATGCTTCTCTTGCTTTTGTACCTGTGGTGAGAATGACCATAATGGCAGGCAGCACATGGTGGAGAAAAGCTACTCACATCACGGCAGTCAGGAAGCAAAAAAAAAGAGTGGAAAGAGCTGAGATCCTATTGTCCCCTTTAAGAGCACAACCCTAGTGACCTAGCTTCCACTTGCCCTCACCTCTTAAAGGTTCCACTAGGTCTCCCGATAGTGCCCTAGGCTGGCAGTCAGTCATAGACCTCCAGGACTTAGGCCTGGGGGACTTAAAAATCAAAACTTGATGCACAGTGTAAGAGAATTCTATTGTGCTATGTTCTCCCAGATTTTTAGTCTTTCTGGTTTTTCATTTTTATCACAGTGGAACCTAAGAGTATGCATTGGATCGAGGTGAATGGTTAAGAAAGTGGAGTCGTGATTTTAGGCAGTCCAAGTTTACATTTCAGTTCCACCACTTGCCACTTGTGTGGTTGCCTCAGGGGGCATGAAAGTTCTCCCCTCTTGGGATTGTTGTAGGCATTACATGAGAGGTTTAACATAGCTCAATAGATTCTAGATATCATATTGTGCATACATTAGGGCTGTCTCCTCATTTTATTAAATATTCTTCCTTGATGTTATTTTAAAGGATTCCACACTATCTCATTTTATGGAATGGGTGACAAAATTTACCTAGTCATTCTCCTAGGGCTTGATATTTAGGATGTACATATTTTTATACATTGCAAAATGTGTTCACAAAAAAATCTTTGCTGATAAATTTTTGCATATCCATGACTACTTTAACATAAAGCTCTAAAACTTCAATTTCTGAGCCCCAAATTTTAAAATAATTGCCACATGAAGCCCACGTACACTACCGAAACCCTCCGAATACATATTTCTTAGACTATAACAATGGAGAGGAAACATGCTTGAAGTGTTGCCCAGTTTCCCTTTGAACCTCTCGAAAGCATTTGACCTTTGCCTGTGGCCTTCCCTGCTGTAGCTGAGGTTTCACACTTGAGAAGTGTTTCGGGGACTCAGTGATGAGGGAAACATCTGCCTCAAGTTCATTCTGAGTTCAGCTGTTGTCCCTCAAGCTCAGAGGTGCACCCAGAACGACACACTGTGCATCCAATGCTGGGGCTGTTCCCCTAGATTCCCATCCAGGACTGTTTGGGGTCACTTTATTATTCTTGCTGGAGACGAATGCCCCACTTCTTGGTACGCTTGAACCAAGCATTCCCTTGGGATACAGTAGCCTTTCCTGCCCACCTCCCTCAATAGGGACAACTTTTCACATCAACAGCAGGCTGCCGCTCTCAACAGGTCTATGCCTGATCTGCAAAAGCCTAGAACATCCATTCATTTTTCTCCTATTTCATCCATTTCTATGTGGCAAGATCAGTCAGTTTTCCTGTTTCTTAGGAGTAAGAGTCTTAGAAACGTTTCAGAGCTTGCAGTCCCAAATAGCAATTCAATTCTGACCCTCCCTTACTCAAATTACTACTGAATCCTTTCTCTGCTAGCTCATGAGATATCAGGGAAAAGATTGTTTTCTCCCCCTCCACTTGCATCTCTGGAATCTGGCTTCCCTAAGCAACACTGAGTCTGGGAACAAAGAATCACTTGTATTTTGTATTTTTTTCACTGTTCAACATAATTATTGTGCGTTTTCTCTCTCACACAGGTGAAGGAGCTAAAGATGTAATTTACCCCAAGATAAAGTTGTAAATTTAAGGATGCCATTTAAGGAAGGGCCCTGTGTCAATTTGGGCACATCTTTAGGCTGTTTTTTCCTGTGTCTCTGTCTTCCAGGGATTTGCACATGAGCATAAGTTCAAACTTGTCTCATATATTTTTCTTGTCTGTCAGAGAAGTCAAACTGGCTTCTTCCGTTCCTTCCTTTCTCCCTTCTGTTCCTTTTCCTTCTTTTTCTTCCCTCCTTCCCTCTTTCATCTTTTGCTCTCTGCCTTTCTCCCCCACTTTTCTTGCTCTCACCAAGGTCAGAACAGTTTAGCTGCATCCAGACGAAGCGGTAACCTGACTTCTGAGGACTCTTTCAGACAGCTGCATCCAGGCCTGGCCAAGAACTCCCACACAGCCTGCTGGCTACAGTGAGACAGGAAAGGCTTCACTTGTAGCATAAACACTGTCCAGATACTGAGTGAACCCCTAGTGAGATAGATACTTCAGTGGCCACTTCTTCACCTGGACAAATGCCGAGTTTAGACTTGCCAGTAGTTGCTCTTTGAGGAGTCTGCAGAACGGGGAAATCAGAGGTCAGGGAATCAGAAGAACTAGTTTCAAGCTCATCCCTGACTCTTGCTAGCTGGACCCTAGAGAAAACACTGTAGATTCTTCAAGCTTCATGTCTTCAAGTAGGATACAAAATGGTTATAATGATTCCTGTGCACATGAGATAGTAGATGCTACAGCATTTCATTAGCTACAAAGTACAGAAAGGACTTCCCCCTTCTCTAGAGTCAGCTTTGGTTCCATTCCTCAAGGACAACAATGATAGTCTTATGAAACCAACTGCCACCTATGGGCAAGATTTTGCCCCAGTGCTGGTGCTGTGCAGATGTGTGTGACATGGTTGTCCTCATAGGAGCCCAAGGCTTTGTTGGTAAGATGAGGCAGGACGTGTGACAGGTACAATGGGAGGATGTTTTAGGACATTTTCTCCCTCTTTGACAGAAAAGGAAATGTGAATTCAGCATCCTTTTGAAATAAAGAAATCAAATTACAGTATCTACGAAAGCACAGTTAAAGAGTTGCAAATATAGTAGGCCATGAAGAATGAGAAACTAGTCATTCATAGGAAAATGGATGTGCACTGAGGCCGTACTCTTAAGTGAAATAAATAACTCACACTTGTAAATACCGAATAGTTTCTCTGGTGTGAAAAACTAATTGTAAATAAGATCCTAATAGTATAATTGACAATGTGAAATAGGAAAAAAAGGGCTAAAGGTGTAGGGAAAGTGGATGGGTAGGGGAAGGGTAATAAGGGAAAAGAAAAAAATGTGAGAGAATGAAAAGATGAAAATAAAGTGTTTGTAGATGGGGAGGGGAGGAGGGGGTGAAGGGAGGGCAGAGACAAGGGGAAAAAATGAGAATTAAGACTTGTCATGTAGAGGTACAAGATCCCAATGATGGATGTAACTGTACTGTATACCTAAAATACCAATAAACTCAATGAGGAAGAAAAGTTATGAATATAGTAGGAATATGCCATACACTATCAAGAGCAATGTAGGACGCATTCAGCACAAGACATTAAGTGTGGGCTCCGCAGCAAAGTATCTTGAGAAAGCCATTTGATGTTTTGCTGTGCCTGTTTCCTCATTTCATAAAAGAAATTGATGGCGGTCTATTTCACACAATTCTTGTAAGAATTAAATGATTTGATTTATATAAACTGTTCTGGAGGATGTTTGGCTCTTTGTAGGCACCAAGTACATGTGGGCTATTATTAGTTTAATCAATAACTTCTATACGGCCTGGTACTATTAAGCCGATGGTGAATGGAGCAGCAGAAAAGCTCAGGTGTTGGAATTAACCAGTCTTCTGTGACTTAACTATGTTTCCTCAGGGAAGTTCCATAATTCTTATTTTCTCTATGTATAAAAGGGAAATGATAATAAAATAATAATGATAATAAATGTAATTGTCCATGGCCCTAAAGTCTCCTTGTTCAGCTTGCATTTTTTTGTTTGTTTGTTTGTTTGTACTGGGACTCAAACTACTTAGGACTTTGTACTTTTGAGGCAGGCAGTGGAACATCTAAGCCAAATCCCCGGCTCTCAATATATATTCTTTTTTTTCTCTCATTGAGTTTATTGGTACTTTTTAAGTACACAGTACAGTTACATTCATCATTGAGATCTTGTACCTTTACATGACAGGTCTTGGTTCTCATTTTTTTCCACATATCCCTGCCCTCCCTTCACTCCTTCCGCCCTCCCCTGTTCGACATACATTCTTGATTAGAGGTTCCATCTGGCTGTGGAAGGGGCTACTTAAAGTGGGAGAGGACCAGAACGGTGCTTTCCTTTGTTCCCTCCCTCAGCGAGGAGGCACAGAGCCCAGCCCAGGTGGGTGAAGGCCAATGTGTCTGTACCTGGTGGGTGGGCCAGTGGAACTCAGTTTGCAGTAGGAACTAGTTCTCTTGCCAGCAGCCAGCAGCAGGCCCTCCAGGGCTTCACTACTGGGAAATGGAAGGAACAAAGGGAGTTGGGAGGTCAGGAAAGCAGGCCCTAATAAAAGAAGCTCATGGAGGAAGAGTGGACTGGATAATCTGATCGATCCTTTCCAGTCAGAAGCAAAATTCTCACCTCATCTTTCATTAGGCTCCACCCCTTTCCTCTGAATTCTTAGCTCTTGGGTCAGAAATGATCTCTTCAGTTGTGTCCACATTTAATTCTGGCAACAGGGCAGCGACCTCTGGAATTTAATCTTGGAGATGCCATGAAGCGGCTATTTGGAGAAGTCAGAGAATACATGCTTGTGCTTTCCAGCCACCTGTACAGACCATGTCGGAAGAAGGCTGGGGGAGAGGTTCCTCTCTCCCTCTTCCTCACAGCCCCATTTCACCTGGCAACACTAAACTACAACTTGCAGACTGCTGTGCACGTTGTTCACACTCAATTGGGGATCCACTATGTAAGAAAGAGGAAGGAAAATACTGATGTACTAAGTCCAGACAACCTTGCTTCACAACAAGACATCCTGGGCAAGGAGAACATTACAAATGACCCAGACCCAAGCCCCTTTCTTGAACACTAGCATCAGTGTCTCAGAGCATAGCCCAGGGTCAAGTTATTGGCAAATTGACTGTTCTAATGAGCAGTCAGGGATGAGAACCACTGCTGGGAAAAATAAAAATGGCTTATGCAAATGGAGGAAGGTGAAACCTTCATCTGAATTGGAAAGAGGCTGGCTGCAAGCAAAATTGGAGAGAACCATTGAGATCTGCTTTTGACTGGGGCGAGCAGCAACACATAAAGTTTCCATGGCAGATACGGACCTCCCCAAACTCTATGGGTCACTCAAGATTGGGGATCCCTGATATAAGAGATGAGGAAATTGCTAGAATTCCAGGAAACTCACCCAGTGAAACCACATCCCCTAGTCTTCAAGCATCCACCCAGGAGCAGCTGCTAGGATGGAGGACTCTTTTTGAGAGCTTGAAGGAGTATAGGATGCAAAGAACCAGAAAACCCACATGCCATCATCTGCCACCCTCTCTATTCATTTCCAATTGCTCTTCCTGCCTACCCAGCCTGGCAGATTAGGACATTTTTGGTAGCAGCTTGTTTACCTGTCTCATGAGGGTTGATATTTAATAATGACTTGATGAAGGGCTTATGAAGAAGAAGCTGGAAGACCCATTTCTCTGTTTCATTCTAGTACACTGCTAGCATGCTGCTAGTGTGGTACAGTGGGATGGAGTCAAGGAAGACAGGGCCAGTAGCAGAGATCCTAGCTACTTACGGTCGGAAAAAAAGTGGATTTGATTTGATGACTTTGAGACATTTGGTTCTCTGGGGTGATGCTGTGAGAGATTATATGTGCAGCGTGGGAGCTTTGTAAGAAAAATGAAATATATTTGCGCACATATAACATTACATGCAGAGACCCTTCATGCAATAGATTTGATCACTGTGAAATTCACTGAGAGTTGAGGAAAAGCTGCTGAGAATCAGCTGGACCTTTCTCCTAATAAACCAGCTGGACTTCCAGGGAGAATAGCCTTGGCCTTCTAGGTTTCAGGCACTCAATCCTCTTCTTTGAGTTGATTCCAGACCCTCCGTTACCTGCGGGCTGTCTAAGGACTACCCTATTCTAGAAGCTACTCAAAGTTGGACACTGTCTCTTTAAATAGTAGAGGCTGAGAACCTCTCAGGCCACCATGACATATCCCAGCATTGGACCAGCCCCTGAATAAACTGGAAAGAAGCCTGATCTGGCTTCAGTTACAGGGAGCACCACCAGGGAACTTCTCAGGCAGCAAGGCTTAAGAGTCTGTCAGCCATCAGTCTCTGGCTGTCCTGTGGGAAGGGCCTTGCCTTGCCACCCTTTGCATTTGACTGCAAAGATACCTGCGTGGAAGAAGGAATTACGCTGTTTGGCCTGGTAAGTTTTATTGGTTAATTGTGCCTCTGGGTGGTGACTGCTTTACAGAGAACAACCCCATTCTTCACCCCCTGCAAAACTGCAAAAGGAAAGGATTGCAGTGGAGACAGTACATTTGTGTTGGAACTGCCTGTGGAGTCAGAGAGGTTTTTACGTCCTTGTTTAAGAGCTCGATATAAACTTTGGCTTGGGAGGCAAGAGAGTCATTTGAGAGCATCTAAATTCCCTAAGATATCCAGGCTAGAAAGGAGAAAGGGGTGACAGGTTTGTGATGGAAAACAGCTGCGTGCACACAGCTGGCAAGTGATCACGGTCAGCAGGTTAGGAAGGCCCTTCCACTAGTGGCCTGTAGTGGGCCCTGGGTGTGGCCAAGCATGGTGGTCACTGCATTGAGTAGCATTTCCTCCTTCCTGTTGGGGGCCAGGCAGAAAGCAAGAGGCAGCAAGGGACAGATGGGTTCATCTGTCTGGTGGCTTACAGTGTGGCTAGGACTTAGGTGGCCATTGATTAAAGTATTGGATTCAAGAGAAAGGAAGAACTGAGCTGTGTGTGGACTTAATATAGGCACCTTTCTAGATGTATAATACTTCAAGGAAGAGTTTACTTAAAAAAACAAAAGAAAGAAAATTTTGAATGAAACATGCTAATATCTGTAAAGAGCTTAGAACCGTACTGGGTAGGTAGTGAGTGACTACATAAATACTGATTGCGTAAATAAAAGAATAGCATGAAACAAAGTAATAATTTTAGGGCAAATGTGATTTATAAATGACCCACAAAGTAGAGAAAAATGCTTTCATTTCTTTAGTCATTCACTTGTTTATGTCTCTCAGTTAACTGTACAACTCTGGACATTGTAAATCAGTGCAGAAATAGTAAAGTCTTCCTTGAAGGGGTTGATGTGAAAGATAAATGTGACAGTATAATAACAGGCTTTGGAACTTAGAGACTGGCCTCTTACTTTGCTCTGGACACTGTAATAAATGTCTCCTGTAATTATTACCACGATCCTCTGAAACAATATTAGCCCTCTAAATAGATTCATTCATAGGAAAATGGATACACATTGAAGATATACTCCTAAGTGAAATAAATAAGGCACACATGTGTAAATACCGAATAGTTTCTCTGGTGTGAATAATCTGCAATAATACAGAAGATCCTAATAATATTACTGACATTGAGAAATGGGAAGAAAGGAGCTAAAGGTGTAGGGAAGATGGGATGGGTAGGAGAAGGGTAATAAGGGAAAAGAAAAAAAATGTGAGATAATGAAAAGATGGAAATAAAGTGTTTGTAGATGGGGAGGGGAGGAGGGGGTGAAGGGAGGGCAGGGACCAGGGGAAAAAATGAGAACCAAGACCTGTCATGTAGAGGTAAAAGATCCCAACAATGAATGTAACTGTACTGTATCCCTAAATTGTACCAATAAGCTCAATTAAAGCTGAAAAAAAATATTAGCCTTCTCTACAGATCAGAAGACCAAACCTCAGGAAACTTCAGAAACTGTCCCAATTCCCAACAGGAATAAGCAAGGTAATCAGCTTTCCCTGAGCTCAGAATCACTGCACCACACTGCCTTTCTCACCAACCAGGAAAATAATGGGCACTGAGTAAAAAATTGACAAACATTCTTTTAAAAGACCATTCTTTGAAGAATATTTCTTTCTTGCTTTTCTTAGAGTGAGAGTATACAATTAGTTGAAATAGCAGCCAGTTTTGAACAGTAAAATAATAGGGAATTATTTATGGGTCACTTATGGTGGTAAAGTTTTAGTACTCAGTACACTAACAGATGTGTGTGTGTGTTTGTGTGTGTGTGTGTGTGTGTGTGTGTGTGTGTGTGTGTG
>NW_022900925.1:2996761-3007544 GCF_012274545.1 Fukomys damarensis
TGTGTGTGTGTGTGTGTGTGTGTGTGTGAAGTGCGGCATTAGGCGTTTAACATCCACATTGGGCTGTGCCTTTGGTGCTTCCAGGGAGTTGGCCTGAGAGTTCCTCCGTGAAGAGCTCCTTGGGCGAACTGCGCTGAGCCAGGAAGGGCTAGATGTTCTGAAATGGTGGGGGGAACCCACTCCTGCGGGTGTGAACCAGCTGGTTTCCCTGGCTGCTTTTCTTCCACCTCAAACGGTCACTTCCTCACTCCCTTCCTTACAAGGCTGGCAGCCAAACCAGATTGCCTCAGGCAAACTTGTAGTCTGGTTTTGCCTAAGCTAGGAGGAGCCTATATTTCAGACCACGCTGTCTCTCTTCCCCAGTTCTCATCCAAACAGAGCCCTTAAGTGGCTTTCCTGGAATCCTAGGAAGCCGGCACGCTTCCTAAGTGCAGACACTGCTAACGGAGACAGGCGTTGTCAGGCGTGTCCAGCTAAGACTGCAGGCAGGCCCGGCGTGCCCGGTCCCTAGGAAGGTGGGCTGCTTTCCTGCACTTAAAACCACCTCCGCCTTGTGGGTAGTGGAGCGCTCCATGCGTACGCGCGCCATCCGCCCCAAGCCCAGCTCTGAGTACTGAGGGGACAACACCTGGCAGGCTTTTCCCAAACTGGATGAGGGGGCAGAAGGGCCACTTAATCTGTCAACACTTAGTTTGTTTGAGCACAGCGAAGCCGGGGGAGGTGGGAGGTGAGAAAGTCAGCGGTCTCTAGTTTCAAGTCTCTGTCGTTTTGCAGAGATCGGCTTTTGCCCGAGGTGCGCCGAGAGCTCAGAAACTATCTCCCGCCCCGCAGTCCCTCCCTCCTGCCCCCTCTCCTCCCGGGTCCCGCCCTCCCGCACACGCCGACCCAGGGACACACCCTGCGGCAGCGACGCAAACAGGGCGTTGTTCCCGTTAAAGGGGACGCCGGGAGCCTCCCACTGCCCCCTTGCTTAGCGCGCGCGCATCCTCGCGGCACAGCTGTCTGGGGACTCCACCAACCCAGGGAACGCACCCGAGAGTGTGCCTGAGTCACCTCGATCCCGGACGGCTGTTCCTTTGGGCTGTAAGTAATTTTGTGGGGAAGCTGGAGGAGAAACGTGGGCATCAGCCGTCGGTGATGTTCCAGAAAGCTGAGAACAGGCGCGGGCTCTGGTCAAGTCCTCCCTGTCTTCCGTCTGGAGCTGGGAGACCCCTCCAGCCTCTCTGAGGGATATACGTAGTGAGAAGTGTGGTTTTGCCTGTAGGCCGGACAGGGAAAGGGTGATGCCTGGACAGAAGATACCTAGGCGTTGTAACCCTTTGCCAGGAGGCGTCGGCTCTAGGACGCCCTGGAGAAACCGTCCCTAAGGTAGACATCCCGGGCGGGGTCTGGACCTCTGTGGTCCTGGCCACATGCTTGAACTCTCCCGGGCTGTAGGAGCCATCAGATTTAATTTTAACCCTCTGGAAGAAAACAGAAAACTGCTTATTTCTTCTGTATACTCCACGGTTTCTTTGGTTGTGTTGCTTGTGGAGAGAAACGGAGGCTTCTGAGATTGGGTACTTAAAAACACTCATTGAAAAAAAAAATCATCGAACCTCTTTTCCGTGCCGACGCCTCTGTCTTTAACTAGTCTTCGCGGACACAGCTAGTCTTCCAAAGCTGTACTTGTCCCCAGGTCATCCCAACCTGTCGCCTCCCCCACCCCGTCTATAAAACGAGGGTCTAGGTAGAGACCTCATAGCTTCGAATGGAAGATGGACTTCCGGCTCTGATGGGCTGGAATTCTTCTCTTTCCCAATCAACCCTTTATTCTCTGTCTCGAGCCAGTCATCTTGGGACCAGGCTCCTAGGCTCTTGCGCTGCCGCGCCCAGGCTGGATTCGGGTCTGGATAGGATCCGCGTCTGGGCTGTATGTGCTGGGGCGCAGACTAATGCCGCATGAGGGCTCACCAAGTGGGCCTCACCCAGGAGTGGGACGTCCCCCGAACCCCAAGTCCCGCTGGGCTGCTCAGGAAAGCTCCTGGTGGGGGAGCTGAGAGAGCGTAGAGTCCGGGCAAAGCTCCCAGGCTGTTCTTTCCTTTCCACACTCCCCCGGTTCTGCGCCGCCTCTCCCGCGCTCTCAGGCCAAGCTGGGGCCAGGACGGTTCCCCCAGGCTGGCAAGGTGGGTACTGCCACCCTAGCTGGGTGGTACTTGGAGAATAACTAACGGGATGCAGTGCGCACTGGGATTTGGGGAAGCGGCCTCCCTGCAGCAAGCCGCTGGTGACCCCAAGCTTCTGGCAGAAATTGAGGCGCCAACTTCCCTCCATCCAGGGGGAATTCGTCATCTGATCCCGGGTACAGGAGAAGGTGGCCTCTCTTCTTTCCCAACTTAGGCTGCCTTCGGCAGGCGCCCGGGTCAGTTGGGGTCCTGAGGTGGCCTCCTCTCGTCATTCTGGAAACTCCTCTCCTCCCGGGCGATTGAGACGTACACACCGCCTGTTTTGTTAAAAAAGCAAAAGATGTTCCATCAGGGGCGGGCCCAGCTAGTCGATGGGCGTGGCTCTGTGTGCTGTCGCCCACTCTGGGCAGCCAGGAGGGCGGCTGGAGGGTGAGCTCCCCGGCGTGGGCGGGCGGGCCTGCGGGCAGAGCGGTGCCAGGCAGGGCATTCCGCTAGCGCGGGGACCCTCCCTCCGCGCGCGCCTCCCTTGCTCTGCCGCCTGACCAACGCAGCTCTCCGGCCAGTGCGCCCGCCTCACACCCTGCTTGGGCTCTTTCTCCGAGCAGGCAGGAACTCCGCGGAGCACACCTCGCCGCCAGAATGCTCCTCCTGCTGCTGGGAATCATCGTCCTCCACGTCGCTGTGCTAGTGCTGCTGTTCGTCTCCACGATCGTCAGCGTGAGTGCCCAGCGGCGGGCGATCCCTCCTCCAGGCTCCCAGCCCATTCACCCCTGGGCTGTTCGCAGACAGCTAGAGTCTCAGATGCCCCAGGGTGGTTTTTGCAGTGTCTGGCAATCTGCCTCTTTTCAGTTGTTTTGAGAAAACCAGAGCGAACCCACGGGGAGGGAGCAAGCCAGCGCTGGAATAAGTTAGCTGTCCAGGCCTCTGTTTTATACAGTATAATTTCGGGGCCCGTCTAAGGAACGACCCCAGCTTTCATTTTGATAAGATTGTTCAGCGTCTTTTTCTTGATGGGGCCTGGTTGAAGAAGAGGAGAATTTATGAACATGTGTTTTCCCCCAAACCATGGTTCATATGGCTGGGTTAATTTGTAAAACACTTTAGAACTTGAAATTAGAAAAAATTTGCATGTCTCAGGTTTGCTTTATGATGTGACCACAGTACCTCGTTAGTCAAATCTCCAATGATATGAACAGGTCAGCAGAATAACTGGCTGAAAAACTATCAGATATGTTTTAAACGATTTTTCTATGCTATGAAGATGAAACTCAACTCAGGTAGTAAAGTGCCTATGGCTTTAACGTCTTAGTGTAAGGGAAATTGTAAGCATGATTTTCTGGTCTGAAAAATTATTTTTTTGGAAATTTTCAAATTGCCTTATCATTTATAAGGATCTTCACAAGACCTTAATTATGCCTGATACTAATCTTGTCAGATTAATAGGAATTATAAATAAGGAAATGGGTTTGAGAGGTGTTGGTTTGGGGAATAATTCCCTAGGAGGCGAGAACAGGAGAACTAATTAAGAGGATTTGTTCTGGTGTGAGCCTATATCTCTTCAACCTCACTACACAGCCCTGCACATAATAGTGTGTGTGTGGGGGGGGTATATTTTTCCATTTGTAAAGTGCTTCTCACTCACAGAAATGTTGGCTTTTACCTCTGTATGTACCAGATTGCCTTCTCTTTTGTTTCTGGACCATAACTGAGCTTTAACAGTGTCCTGGGCAGGGCAAGGGTGGGCCAGGCAGCCAGGCAGATGGAGCTGCTGCTATTTGCCATTGCTTGGCCGCTCCTCTTACCTTATAGCCTCCCTGATTGTAGATATCTGATTCTTTCTAGCAATGGATCGTGGGCAATGGACACTCAACTGACCTGTGGCAGAACTGTAGCACTTCCTCCTCTGGAAACATACAGCACTGTTCCTTGTCATCGGTAAACGGTAAGACTGGCTTTCTGCTTCACAAGCGTGTCCTTAGGTGTCTCTTCCTCAATTTAGACCTGGAAACACTTGTTCGTGGAAGATGTCAGCTAGAAGGCTGTGGCTGTGGTGAGCTGGGATGTGACTCAGAGCAGTGAATCCAAAGGGAGAGGAAGGGGGCCCTTGCCTCATTGAGGAAGCCCAGCTCGTGGGAGTTATTACATTTCCCTTTGCCTAGAAAAAAATGTCCTGTGTTTCCTCCTGATCACTCTGTGAAATGCTTTTAGTGAGGCAAGGAATGTGGCCACAGGTAAGCAGTAGAGGTGGCAGAAGAGCTAAACCGTAAGCAAATCCCACTGGGACATGTGAGCTAAGGGGAAGTTGTCTGTCTGGTGGGTGTCTCTATCAAGAGTGTCTTGTTTTCCTGCTGCAGTCACAGTGGGCTGTTGCAAGTAAGACTGGGCCAGCTTTGGTTCTCCTAGTAACAACACTACCTTCCCAGGTCTTATGCCTCAGTTCCCTGTTGCAGGAATAGGGGATATGAGCTATTTGCAAATTCTTAAACTGAGCCTCGTGATCTTTTATCCAGAGTATTATATTTCTCCGCTGTCATCAGCATCTTTCCCTATGAGATATTAGATCCAGTTAGGGGGATAGCGGCAGAGGAGCACCCAGTAGATTCCCTGTACACGTAGAGGGGAGGCCCAGCAGGAGGTCTTGTGTCTCTGGGTGCACAGAGGCAGAAGTGAATAGAATCTGCTGTTTGGTGGCTGGGTAAACCCCTAGAGGCTTGGTTCGCTTTGGGCTTGTGTTCCAGAGGCTATGTCTTCAGCCTGTAGCCGGAAGTACAGGAGCTGTGACACCACATAGCTGCCCTAAACTACTTGTACATCTGATATTTATGTTGGAGTTGCCATACCGATGAGAAGAGACCGGTTTAGATCCAGCTCAGTAAAGCCAGCTGTGAAGTATCCCTGGGTTCTGGCTTTGTGCAATTCGGTGCCTCTGTTGGACTCTGTTACGTAGGCTCCACACCAGAATCATGAAGCCAAATACCTAGAACACTGGGTATAAATAGAAATTGCGGATATACTCATGGGGTAACTTACATGGGGCTAATAGGCAGGGATAGAAAACCCAGGTTTATGTTTCCACTTTCTTGGCGAAGGAGATAGGTGGGGAAACCCTAGTTCTATTGAAGTGAACCGTGCTTAATCTTCTCTTGAATGTGGGAGAGACTTGAATTAAAGCCAACCTAGAGGTTGCATGTTGAGTTTACAATGTAAGTTGGCAACCAAGTAAATGAAATATTCATGACTACCTGCAAATGTGATGATAGGACTGCTTGTCCCCAAAGCCACAGCATCGGGTTTCCCCCCATTCAACATCAGAAGTTCCCTATACACAGGCGTCTCCTTACTCGCTACTGCCACCTGGCGTTCACAAGTGGTGACTTAGCCTGAAAAGGGTAGGATTTCTGGTTTTCGTGTCCACAGGCGCCATCCCCAAGTGGCATCCGGCCATGCGGGTTTGGCACAGAATCCTGGACTCTTGGGCCCGGAAGGGGGCAGTTTTGGCAGGCGAGTTAAAGCCAGGCTGAATTTCAGCAGAAACGAGGCGGCAGAGGAAATGCTAAATAGTGCGCAAGCCGTGCTTAGGCAGGAGAGTGACTTCGGAGAAGCAGTTGCTGACCTGCCTTCTGTGCTCTGCGAATGTGTAGACAACTGTCACTTGGCGATAGCAGCAGATCTCAAAGAGGCACAGTCTTATTTTCAGCGGAAAACTTCTTATTTCTCAGCTTGATCCTTCTATGCCAAGCTCCTTTTCTTGGGTCCATTTACAGTGACTTTGATGTCGTTATGTGGGTTCCAGATCTGCCTGATTGCTTTCAGTGAGGCCCCAGAAGATACAGTCTCCTCCCTATCTGCTGTCTCTGCTCTCACAGTAAGGGTATTTTGAGGCAGTCTGGACATGCCCCTAAACAACCCGGGCATGTTTCCATGGAGGCTTATTGTAAACTAGAAGCTTCCAACCCCCCATGGTAATTATCTTTGTGGACATCTCCCTGCTGCTGTCAGCCTGTGTCACCGGCTCTGCTTAGAGAATCCTTGGGGACGGGGCAGGTCTCCTTAGTCTTTTGCATTGGGGTTAAACTATTTCAAACCATAAGGTGAAAAAATATAGATTTTTTTGAAGCATCAGACTGCCTTTACAAACTATATTTGTTGCAAATCATTTACCTTACTCCTAGAATGCTTGAAACATACTTTTAAAAATAATATAGAGTGAGTTTTCAATTAATATTCATTGGCAAAGGATCTATTGCAAGTCTATTATGTGAAAATACCTTGGTTGGCATGACTTGGTTTTGTCTTTTGTTTTGTGCAAGCCCTTGCTTTAACTGCCCAGGCTGACTCTAAGGCCGGTCCTCAGGGAATCCTCCTGCCACAGCCTCTTGAGCATCTGAGACTAGAGGTGCACCTCTGTCCCCAGCTGTGACTTTTTTTTTCCTGAAAGGACTAGCTTTTGCACCTTTGGGGCTGGGTGTATGTGTGTGAGGTGGTCACCTTTGCATTCTTTCCTGTGTAAATAGTACCTCTTGGGATTGTGCTTTGAGGCAGTTTAACATCAATACTATAGAATTTGAAGTTTTCCCCCCAAAGTCTAGTATCTTTTGATACTAGGAGTAGTTTTAGATTCCTTAGTAATTGCCCTCAGAGTCTCTCTCTGTCTTCCTTTTCCCCCCTAAATTTATTTATCTACTTTCTGGCCTGTACCTGATTCTGGCTTGGATCTTATTCATTTGAATGCCTTGCAAGCCATGGATATACAAGGACCTGGAAATTGTGGGTCTTGCCCTTAGGGGTAATGAGCCTCACTGAGGAGTCAGGCCCTAAGAATGTGAGGCAAGGTCAGATGCCTAAGGAGTGGGGGCAGAGTTCAGGGAGGAAGTAGAAGGGATATCTCCAGTAGGAGGTAGAATTTGATCCATCTGGACTGCGGGATTTAAGTAAATACAGGCAGGGGGAGGATATTCCCTGTCTGAACAGTGTGTGACCAAAAGCAAGGAGACAGCAATGCATGGGATGTGGTAGACCAGTTGGTTATTGTTCTGGATAGAATTGAGGGGCACAGGACAGACAACCTTCAAATATTGGTGGCTTAAATTGCTGTATTTCTTTCACTTTGAAAGAAGTCTGAAAGTATGCAGTCCAAGGGAGGTACAGTAGTTTCATAAAACCGTCAGAGACACAGGTAATTTCTATGCCATTTCTTGAGTTTAGCTCTCATCCTCATGCACTAAAGGCTGCTAGAGCTCTACTCATCTAATCTACGCTCTAAGCAGCATGGTGAAAAAAGGAGGAAGGGAACGATGTGTCCTTTTCCCTTTAAGTGAAATGTTCCCAGATGTACCACCACATTTGTTTCTTTTATTAGGACTTAGTCCCATGGTCAGACCTACATTCATGTATAAGGAGGCTGAAAAATGCAGTATTTGGTCTCATGGGAAGCAGTTTCTCAGTTGTAGAAATTTTAAAGCAATTTCTGTAAGGCTGTCTTAAAATGCCTCTCTGAGGCCTTGACTGTCTGTCACACCCATTCATACTCTTTTACAATAGCTCAACTGGGTTGTCCTCTATATCTAAGCAGGGTCCGATTCTTAGCATTTTCCATATATTCCATCTATACTCTACCCTGGGTTCTGACAGCAATACCACCAGTCTTGTGCTGACCCATATCAGAAACTGTAGAATATTTTCAAGCTTCTTTCTCTTTCTCTCCCACCTCCCCAGCCACGAAGTCTTGCCATTGTTTAATATGTCTCTTCAATTTTTACTTGCAGGGCAGACCTCTCTTCTGAAATCCAGGCCTGATTTCCTTGTCTATTAGACAGTTCTAGTTGGAAGTGAAAAAGGCTCCTTCCCCGGTCAGCATTTTCAAAGTCAGTCTTTACCTGCCTCTTCCAAACCATTGCCACTTTCTGGTATTTTCATGAACACTGTTTCTCCTGCCGGCATGCCGGGCATCTAGCTCTTCTTGATGTGTTTCCTTCGGCCTCCCTTCTCAGAATCATCACAGGACCCACAAGCTATCGCGTTGTTTTGTGCCTGGCCACACCCACAGTCCAACCATCTCTGTCTGCTTCAGTCCTGGATGCAGGTTTCTGACCAGCTAGGCCTTTTCTGCTTTTTTGTGATTCACTTTTCAGGTCAAATCCAGGCTCCTGTTTTTAAAATGCAAATCAAAGTGGATCACTCCTGATTGTACCCTCTTTCAGGGACCCCTCATTGGTCTCCATTTCCAGCTGCAAATCTTTTACGAGGCCCACGGGAACCTGCCTGAAGGACTTCTTTCTGCTCCCCTTGAATCTCATCTCCCGTCTCTCTTCTCCTTCGCCTTTGAATCTTAGCACTAGATTTGTTACTTCCCTGAATGCAAACTTGCCATGCTTAGCGTTCTTTTTTCTCTCTCCTTCCCACCATCTTCGCTCCCTGTCCTTCCGCCTTCCTTCTGCTCTTTCATTCAGAACTGTTTGTTGACTGAGTGCCAGTTGCCAGATTCCGTTGTGAATAAGAGTTTACAGGGAGGGCACGTGGCAAGGCTGGCCATGATCATGGACGACAGGAGTGCAGGGCTGGGAACTGGAAAGAGAACAAGATGACCAGGGGTCATCTGATGAGCACTTCAGGGAGGTTCTATGCAGAAGGATATAAAGTATAAGACAGCCGGGGAGGAAGGTGCTCACCATTGTTGAGGAGGAGAGAGTGGGCCAGAGCAGTGGGGCTATGTTTAGCTTGTCCTGGAGGTCCTTTTAGACACTAGGGAGAAGACTGATACGTATGGGTGCATTTCTAATTTGAGTGATTTCATTTAGACCTGCTTGAAGTTCTCAGTAGTCTCCTTTATTCCAAGATGAAGTCACAGCCCAGAAGCAGCCATAAAACAGAATGCATTTGAATTTTTACAAAGTACAAATGTACCAAAACATTTTCAGTGATGATCCTGGATGGCAGGATTCTCATCACTTTTGTTGTTTTCTTTACCTTTTCTGCCTTATATATTTTTCTCACTGAGATCTCTCTCTCTTTTTTTTTTTCTGATACCGGGAATCAAACTCAGGACCTTGCACTTGCCAGGCAGGCAGCAGCGCCTCTGAGCTAAATGCCCGGCTCCTCACTGAGATTTTTTATGTTCAAATCAGAAGATAGGTACAAACAGGATTTTATGTTAGAAAAGAAGTTTTTCTCTGTCTTGGTTAAGAAAAAGTCTCAGGGCATGGCAGACGGGAATGAGGCAGCATCCACTCAAGAAAAATGGGGCAGAGACAGACAAGGTCAGTGCCTGGAGTTGTGGTTTTCAAACTGGTCAGATCTGGGAAACTCTGGTTTGTGGTGGGAGTACACTGAGCTTCCTCTCCAAGTCCCTGTGGTTGAGAATAAAAATCTACTGACCCAGATGGTCTAGGCAAAACATTTGCCATGCTGTCGAGTGAACAAAGCTAGTGCTTTTTGGTTTTAATTCTTCTATTTATCCAAATACTAATTCCTAGCACATGTAAGCATTCTTCCATTGCTAATTTCATCTGTGTGGACCTGGTGTGTAGCAGAATGGGTCAGATCATGACTTTTAGGGTACTTGGTTGTCTGGAACCCAGAAAAGCACAGCCCTGGCTTTGCCCTGGCCCTTGTCTTGGTCTTTATTAGTTTCAGAGAAGCAAACTGAGGCAGGGCACAGATAGAGTTTGCCTTTGGTGAAACCTGACTCCTAGGACCTGTTCCATTTACAAAGTCCTCTCTTGTCCCAAAAGAAAAGAGGGATGATAAACTTTTTTATACTAAAGAGTTAGGCACAGAAAATGTGTACATACTTTTATCATTTCCATTTCTAGAGAAAAGGCCATACTCAACCCTAAAGCATGAAGGGAATAATTGGGGCCTCCTCTGTTCTGTCTCCCAAGCATCCTTGCCCCTCCTGGGTATAAGGGAACCACCCCTACCCCCACTGGCAGCTCCTTATTTCCTGATGATAATGGGCAGGTCTGCTCAGCCACAGAATGTACTGGAGCCCAGACCAGAGGCAAGAAAGCCGTTCCTTGCCTACCTTTTCCATTCTAAACAATGACAACAACAATAACAATAACAACAGATTTGTGACATTTGATGAGTAGCTTTAGATCAAGGCTTTGGATTGAAACATGGAGAAAGTAAGTCTTGCTGGTCTCAGTAGCCTTCAGCATGATCTGTCAGTGGTTTCCTTCATCTGTGTCTTCAACATGACTTCAGGCTTTATCTTGTGCTTTCATTTGGTGGCACTGTTGCTCTGGCAAGGACACCAGACCATTTCCTTGTCTGTGGTTCGGTTTTGGGTCAAATTTTAGAAAACACAGAAGGCCCTCTCCATTTATGGGCTTATGTTTTGCAATTTAAGATCTTGTGGCTCCCTGGGCCAACGCGTAATTTCTACTCCAGTCATGGGCCTTGATCTTATAGGATGTGGGTTGTCAAGGCCCAGGTAGGGTGAAAGAAGAATAGAGGATGAGATGTGGTGACAAAATGCTGGGTATTTTAACCCTTAACATTTCTCATTAGATGCCAGGAGTTAATACAGGATTTTTATTCCTACTTCTGTCCATACTGCATGTCTCTGGAAGCTCATAGTCTTTACTTAAAAAAAAAAAAAAAAAAAAAAAAAAACC
>NW_022900925.1:3007818-3046932 GCF_012274545.1 Fukomys damarensis
AAAAAAAAAAAAAAAAAAAAAAAAAGCTCAAGGAGGGTCATTTGAGCCTAACCAGCTGAGTAAAACAGGAATACCCTGTCTCAAAAACAAAAACAGAAACCATTCCAACTGCATCTCTAGAATTTCATTAGTGCTAAGAAAAACATCCCTTGTATTTCAGGAGCAGAGAAGAATTGGCCATGATGTGATCTGAGGTGGTGGATGTTGAGTTTTTAGTGCCTTGGAGAAGATTGTCTGGGTCAAAGCCTTCTGAGTGTGCTACTCCCCACCCCATCTAGCGGTAGACTGACCTGCTGTCCGCCCACCATGTGTTCATCCTCTTGGGATGAAGACCCTTCCTTCTCTCTTTCAAGAAAGGCCCTTTCATGTTTGCAGAGATACCAGTGAGATCTTTTCATGTATTCATTGAATACCCTGAGCTCATTCTAGGTACTGGACTCTGTTCCAGAAATGGAGCACACAGAAATGAAAAAGAAAGCTCAGGTCCCTGCTCTGCAGAGCTCACAGCCAGGTGAAGGACAGAGACAATGCACAATCAATATATAACCATGCAAAGTGCCCCACCAAATGAAATGGAAGCTCCTCCCTGAGGAGGAAGGAGCTGGAAGGCCTCTACTCTCCACAGAGAGGCATAAAGGTGAGAAAGGACCCTTCCTCTGAAGAACCATGGGAAGGTGATTGCTGAAGATAAAGGGAAGGATCAAAGCTCTGAGGTGGGAGAGAGTTCGGTAGGACTGAGCCCATGAACTGGAGGATGGTGAGGCAGAGCAGGGGATGGGGATGAATTACCAGGGCCTCCCAGGCCATGCCACTGAGAAGGCCAACTGGGATGTCCTGAAAGTGTCAGTAAAAGAACAGTGTGATTTTATTTGCATTTTGTAAGCTTATTCTGACTGTGTTGTTGAAAACAAATACTGGGGAGAGGCAAGATGGGAAACTGTGATCAGTGAGGCGGCTATGGTCATGGTCCACGATGGGAGTGATGTTGACCATGAGACAATACCAATGACAGCGATGATAAGGTACACACAGCTCACAGGTTCCAGGCATTCTTCTAAGGGCAATTCATTTAATCCTCCTGAGAACAGTAGAAAGTAGGTTTTGGTTTGGCTAGGGAGGCAGAGTAGACAAGGAGACAGGGCTGATGACAGGGTTTTGCTGCTGGGTTAGATGAAATGGATTGGAGAAAGAATGATTAGAAGTGACTTCTAGTCTTGGGCCTTAGTAACTGGGTATGAAATAGAGTCTTAGACTGACCAAGAAGAGGTCAGAGGTAGAGCAGAGTGTTTTGGGGAACAGAAATAAGGATGTCGATTTGGGTCAACAAAGATGTAAGCAAAGCGTCTCTTGGGTTTAGAAGTCTATAGCTCAAGAGAGAGGTCTGGGCTGGACATTTACATTTGGAAATTCACATTTCCTAGTTTGTATGGAAGGGTATATGTCTTAGTCACTTTCCTTGTCACTGTGCCAGACTGTGTGACACACACAATTTAAGGGAGGAGAGGTTTATTCTGGCTATGGTTTTTAGAAGATTCGGTCCATAGTTGGCAGGCTCAGTTGCAGAAACAGCATGGCAGAGGGGCATAACTGCTCAGGAAAAGGTGCTAATGTCACGGTGGCCAAGAAGCCAAGACAGAAGGGAGGAGCTGGGGACCTTTCAGGCTACACCCTAGTGACCTGCATGTCACCAGGTCCCACCACCTAATAGCTACTGAACTCAGAGGATGGATCCACTGATAAGTAGAGCACCCCATGCTCCATTCAACTTCCAAAAGCTCTCTCTGAGCACGTGAGAGTTTAGGGGGGCATTCTAGGTGTCAACCACCACAATGATATTCAACATTCTGCTGCAGAGTGACATTATTCAAGGAGCAGTTGAGAAGAGAAAGCAAAAGAAAGGGCATAGCATTTGAAGCTGAGTATTGGGTAGTGGTCTGTGGGAGTCCAGGAGGAAGGGGAGATAGGAGAGGAAAAGCCAGAGTTGTGAAAGAATGCCACGAGGTTGTGGCATTTAAGAAATTCCTCTGTGAAACCCAGGTCTGTCTCTTCTTTGACAGTCCTTGCTGATTGCCTTCATTAGTGCCGGATGAGCTTTGGGTTTACCAAGGCACTTTGCTCAGGGAACCTAAACCTCCATAGTGCTCCCTGGACCAGCACAGGGTGACTGCAGTCTCTCCTCCATGTGACGTCTTCCAGTTTCATCTTCTCTCCTCCTGGTGAAGCTTCCTTTCTTCTTTCTGTGACTTCTCTGATGATGGTGAGGTTCCTCCTGAGTCTCAGCTCTGCAAAGTATGGTCGGCCAATTGTAAGCATGGACCTCCTCAGCTCCTTTGAGTTTGGGCTGTGGTTTGTCTTAGTAGACTGATCAGTGAAAGATAAAAAGAACCCCTCTCCCTTCATCATGACATTCTCCCTCCTTCTTCAGCAGTAGGATCGTTAAGTTCATTAAATTCCAAACATTTTATTGACCTTTCCTGTACTCCTAAGATGTGGCAGTGACAAAACTTGTAGACTGGACATTAGGAGTTCTTGTTTTTCTTCATTGGGTCTACTTCTAAGAAGTTGGGTAAACTAGGGCTAATAGCAGAGTAGGCATTGAGGTAGGACCTAGAGTCAAAACGCTCTAATGCTCACTTCAGCATTTCTGGGGGTCCCAGGACTTCTATGCATATTCATAATATATAGTACTTACAGTATATAGGGACTTAGCATAGAGGTGACCTTTGGGCTGGACCTTGAAAATTGGGTGGAATTTCCGTGGGCATAGAGAGCAGAGAATGGCTTTGTGCTTGGGGAAGGTGGGTGGTGTTCTGTGAGTGGTGGGGGTGGGGATTGTGCTGTTTCTAGCTCTTGATGTCCATGATGCGTGGTCTTTTTGCAGCCTTTTGGAGGAAAAATGAGGGTTATATTCTCTTGTTTTGTTTTGGTGGTACTGGGATCGAACCTAAGGCTTTGACACTGAGCTACATCCTCATTGCTTTTTTATTTTTTAATTTTGAGACAAGGTCTCACTAAGTCACTAAATTTCCCAGGCTAGGCTCAAACTTGTGATCCTCCTTTCTCAGCCTCCCAGAGTGCTGGGATTGCAGGCATGTGCCACCATGCTCAATTTTTAAAAATATACAGATTTCCTTTTAAACTCACAGATTTTAAATGTGACTCAGTTACCCTGTCCATTTTCCATTTGTACTGCTTGTGATTATGCTACAGTAACTACTTTTCCTTCTGTAATCAATTTGTATTGTCAAATTCAATGTTTTGTTTTTGTTTTTGGTACTGGGGCTTGAACTCAGGACTCTGTGCTTGAGAGGCAAGCACAGTGCCACTGAACTAAATCCCTGGCCTAGATTCAGTGTTTTTGAGTGGAGTAATTTTAAGAAAAATAGTTTTCTGCTAAATCAGTTTGAAAAACACTAAGTTTAAAAAGTTAAACAGGCTTTTATTTAAATGGCAAGGCTTCTGGTAGCCTTTAATAATTCACTGTATATTGTCAATGCACAAGAAGAGAGGTTAACATACCTGGTCATGGAACCCATACCCCCTTTACCTGTATCACCTGTGGAATAAGTCTCCTAAGAACAATTCTTTGAGAAGCAAAACCTTCCAAGAGCCTCCTGATTTTATAGCTTTCCAACAAGACAGAAAGTAAGCCTCAAGCAGCTTCCTACTTTTAGGTAACCTCAAATACCCCAGTGGCTGCATGATATTCCCTTTTCAAGTCCAGGTCAGTAGAACAAAAATGTGATGTCAAAAAACAAAACTAAGAAACTAGCTCAAGTGGCTGCCATCAAGCCTCTTAATTAGCAGTGCAACTCCTTGAGTACAATTGTACGGGTTGAGTATCTATTAGCCAAAATGCTTGGGACCAGAAGTGTATGAATTTCGTTTTTTGTTTTTTTGTTTCTTTTTTTTTTTTTTTTCAGATTTTAGAATATTTGCATATATACAATGATTGGATCCAAACCTAAAAACAGATTTCATTTATGTTTCGTATATACCTTATCTGTATAGGCTGAAGATAATTTTTTTGGCTGAAAATAATTTTATACAGTACTTTAGTGTATGTGCATTTTGATAGTGACTGGTCACAGAAGGTCAGGTGTTGTGTTTTCCATGGGTGACATCATACTCATGCCCAAATTTTGGAGCATTTCAGATTTTGGATTTTTGGATGAGTGACATTCAGACTGAATCATGTTTTGCCAAAATATCTTGACATGGAGATTTTTTCCATTTAGGTTTCCCCTAGCTGAAACACCCCCATAATAACCTGTGAAAGAGCCTTCATTGTCTTTGTGAGCACTGGGCTCACAGGCTGCTTTGCCCTGCAGTTGGATTTCTGTCTGGGTCACAGGCAATGTTAGCTTGAGGCCTAAGGCCATTTCAGAGCTGCCAGCTGGTCTTCTGTGGAAAAAATTGAAGTGTTGGAACAGGCTCTGTGCTGGACTTGGGCTCTGGGCATGCCCAGCTAGTAGGCGAAGTATAAGGGCAAAAGCCACATTGTTCAGGATGGGGGCCTCTTGGAAAGGCAGCTATTTCTGGAATGGCATTCATTCTAAGAAATAAGGAAAATGAGGCTCTGTGTGATGGTCGGGGGTTGGGAGGTGTGTGGGGGAGTGGACATGGTTTTGGGGGCCATGTGTTTTTTCAAACAACACAGCGCTATTAAATAGGAGGTATTAACTCTTGCCTTTGTGATCCACTATTGTGATGATCTTTTTTTTAAGGTTTCCCCAATTTATTTTCACTCTTTTGCAACCATGTTTCCTTTCCCTTTTAATACAGTTTTTTCTCTGGAGTCAGAAACACTTATGAAATTTCCAGGTTAGTAGTAGAGGTAGGGCAAGGATAGAGGGGGGCAGCTTGCTTGCTTCACGCTGGTAAGAAAGGAACAGATGAACTCTTCATGCTTTCTGAGTCCTTAACCAACTAAATTGTAGGTCCCAGACTAATAATACAGCTGAAGGGGCTGATGTACTTCCTTTACTGCTCAGCTGCCCCCGGCAGGAATCTGACCCAGGCGGGAGCTTTGATAATGCCACAACTCAAAGCTTCCCCCAAACTGCTGGGTGAGCAAGGCCTGCTTGAGGCCACAGCCTGCACCAGGAAGCTATCAGTAGCCTCTGTCCCTGACACTCACTGGAAGAGTAAATCTGCAGAGAGATTTAGGGTTTTTGATTTTAGTGCCCTGCAACACCAAGGTTGGAGATTGATTTAGGACACTGCCACTGGGAATTCTGCAAATATTTAGCAGACATCCATTCTGAGACAGGCAGGGAGAGAGGCCTGGAAGGTATCAGGAGGGGCTTGGTCTGGGCTCCGCTAAATGATGGCAGACTTGCAATTTGTGGGGAAAAGTGTATGGTTGCAAAAATATTTGTAACTGACTGCCTTCTCCTTTGCAGCCTATTTCTCTCAGTTATAGAAATTACTCATTGTACATCTGACTCATTTTGCTGTAGCAAAGATGGGCAAACTATAGCCTGCAAACCAAACCTAACTCACTATGTACTTGATTTTATAAGTAGGGTTTTATCGAATGGGTGTCCAGTGGAGGAGTGGGCCATCCCATTTATGTGTTGGTTGTGTCTGATATTATCTAACAAAGACAGAGTTAAATAGCTGCTACAGAGATCCAGTGACCTCTAAAACCTAAGATATTTGTCACTTGACTCTTTTCAGATAGTTAGCTATTGGTACAGCTATTTGCGCTCTGGTTCTTTGTTACAGAGTAGGTATAAATTGGTCTCAAAGTTGGGCCAAAATACATTTTGGGGTCCTGAGGAGACACTGATAACCTGGCCTGTGTGAACACTATGGTTCCCACTGTAACGTTGCTTGGTATTACCTGAATGGAGATGCCCCAGAAACTGAACTTCTTAGCAGTCTCGATGCTTACTTACGCTGTCCTCCAACATCAGCCTTGTTTGTTAAATGGGGTTATTTGCACTGTTCTTCCCCTTAATCCTGCAGTGCTGGGGATTGAACCTAGGCCTTCACTTATGCCTGGCATATGCTATACCACTGAGCCACACCACGGCCCTACTGTTACACTTTAAAATAACTTTTAAAAAATCAACTCTTCTGTTTGCTCATTGCAACTCTGTGTGCTATATGTTAGAATCTCAAGTTAGAGGGGAGGAATTCAAGGCCCAAAGCATGTAAATGGCAAGATAAGCAATTGATCAGTAGGACCCTGCAATTTTTATTATTTATTTATTTTTGGTACCGGGGATTGAACTCGGGACCTTGCACTTTCGAGGAAGGCAGCAGAACCATTGAGCTAAATCCCTGGCCCAGGACCCTGCAATAGAGCTGTGCCCTGGGCTGTTCTAACTGGTGCATGCACACATGCCGACTGGGTAGAGCCCGGATGTGCATATTCTTGCCTGAGATCCTATTCTCGCTTGGGACAAAACACCTGTCCTTTCTGGAGTGTGTGATGTCTGCCCTTTATCACCTCCACTGCGGTCATCTGTCTATTCCATAATGATTCTGCCTGGAAAACACTGTCATATGAGCTTGGGGATCTCTTCAGGGTATTGCAAGCTTCCCTTTGAACAATGATAGCAAGGAAGTTTGAGTCTTCAGCCAGCCATTCAGGGCGGGGATGGAAGCAACTTTCCCCAGGCGTGGCTGGCTTTCAAAGTCGCTGCCATAATTAGTGGCTGATGGGTGACATTTGATGAAAGAAGTCCCTTCTCTCTTTGCATGTGGAAACTCAGCCTTGCCTAGGAGTTCTGCAGTTCTCTGAGTTTCAGAAAGCTAATGTAGGATTCATATCATATCTTCTTTACTTTGTAATCTTTTGGGTTGGTTTTAAATGTTTCAATAATGCATGTATTGGTATGCAGAAAGGCTTGATTCTGGCCCTACCTCTCTTCCCTGTGCACAAATACTCAAACCCTCAGATGCACAAGTCCCTCAAATACAGTGGTGTCATAGAACATATACCCTCTGCAGTCTTCCCATACGCTTTAAACCATCTCTCAATTTCTAATTTGCAGTAAATTCTGTTAAATACTGCATATACTCTATTGTGTAGAGAATAATGATATCCAGGACAGATGGACTTTTTGTTTTCTACATATTTTCATTCTGTGTTTGATTGAATCTGTGGACATGAAACCCACAAATGTATAGAGGGCCCACTATTATGTGACAATGACCTCCTTGTTAAAAAGAAAGCACAGACTATAAATCAAACAAGAGACTGTCTTGACCAAATTCTTCTTCATGCCATTTCCAGTTCCTGGGGTGAAACATCTTTGTTTCTTTTCTCTGTGGACATAGACATACATGGGGATATATGTATATTCATGCAGTTTTGTAGGGTCTTTACATAATGACATTATGCTGGGTGTACACCTAAATCTTTCAAAAGCTATTCATTTTTCTAACCCATGCTTTTTTTCTTTTCTTTGTTTTTTTGAGACAGGGTCTCACTATGTAGTTGAGACTGACCTGGAACTCATTACGCAGCCCAGGCTGGTCTTGAACTCACAGTGATTCTCCTGCCTCAGCCTCCCGAGTGCTGGGATTAGAGGCATGTGCAACCACACCTGGCCTAACCTGTGGTTTTTATTTTTTTATTTTTTTGGTACCAGGGATCGAACTGAGGTCCTTGCGCTTGCGAGGCAGGCAGTGGAACCACTGAGCTAGATCCCTGGCTAACCTGTGCTTTTTAAAAGTCCTGAAATATACTTCATTGTAAAGATATGCCCTAATTTATTTTCCCTGATAGAAATTATACAGCAGTGAACATCCTTATTAATTTCTTTTTGAGAATATGTTCAAGTACTTAATCTAGAATGCAGTGATTAGATTGCTATTATGCTGTAATCTTTGAAAAGTTTTAATATATTCTGCCAAATGGTAGTTATATAAGGATTATGTTATTGTTATTCCTGTGAATAGCATATGCAGGTATTTTATTACATTCTGCTGACATTGCCAATTTGTTTATTTTTGTCAACTTGTTGAGTAAAAATTGATAACACATTCTTTGGGGGTTTCACTTGCATTTCCCCGATTACTAGTGATGTAGAGCTCCTTTTAATATATTTCCTGGCTATTCATAGCTGTCTTTTGTGAATCACATATTTATGTGACTTTCAGTCGTACATTTAACTCTTTGATCCATCTGGAATTTAATCATGAGTCTAATTTAATTTTTTTACCAAATAGATAGCCAGTATCTCTTCTTATCTCTGTGTTCTTGCCCTGTTGACTGAATCTTTTCTTTTGTGTATTTGTATAACAAAGACAAGTTTTTATGTATACTTCTGTTATGGTTGAGATGCTGAATGTCCCCCAGAGGCCGCATGTGGTCATAGGTGGGGCTTTGGGGCGCTGATTGAATCATGGCTGTGCTGACTTACCATTAGGAGATGGCTCTGGTTGAAGAGGCGGTACTAGGGTGTGACCTGAAAGCGCATAGCTCCCTCCCAGATTCTTCCTGGCCACCAGTATGTCAGTAGCTTTGCTGTTTTCTGTGTTCAAGTCACTGGACCACGAACTGTAAACCTGAACCAGAATACACCTCTCCCCCTTTAAGTTGTGGGTGTTGAGTATTTAGTCCCAGTGAGAAGTAAAACGACTAAAACAACTTCCAAAATCTTAACTCTGTCCTAGTTTTTACTTTTATGACTCATATCGCATAGCTTGCATCGCTAGAACATTCCATAAGTGTAACTTGAATTTTGTAGATGTATGAAAATATTTTAGTTAATGTAGTCATTGTATATTAAAGAGGTATAATTTTATTAGCTAGTTATAAATTTAAAACATAGCAGATAATATAATAGAAGCAATAGATATCTGGTAGATGATATGCTGCCTTGCTTTGTTTGATGTTCTGGTTTTCTTTTATGTATGTATTTGCTGTTGCTATTGGTTATTAGTTTTAGTTTTATTATTATTTGATTTAGTTAATATTATTGGGTTCAGTGTGATATTTTTCTTGGCTATTCTCACTCATTGCCTTCTACAGGAATCTTTGAATCACTTTGTCAAGTTCCCAGTTGGGGTATTGATTAGAGTAGCATTCAATTTATGGACTCTTTTGGCTAAAATTGTCGTCTTTACAACTGAGTGCTTCTCTCCAGGGACATAATGGTTTCTGCTGTTGGACTTTTTCATGCTCTTTAATGTTGTCTTATTTTTTTCCATTTTATTAATCTCTGCTTTCATCTGTGTTGTCAACTCATTTTTTTTTTTTTACTTATTTCATTCTTGTTTTTCTAGCTTTTTGCACTGAAAGTTTAGGTGATTCTTTTTCCATGCTTTTTGAGTATATAAAATTTCCTTTGATAGCTATTTTGATCATAACCCATAGGTTTGACATGTAGCATTCCTTGCTGAAGAAATTTTGCTTTTCATCTTGATTTCTCTTCCATTATTTTTTTCTCTCCTCTCCTCTGCTTTCTTTTTCCCTCCCTTTCTCTTTCCTCTCCTCTTTTTCCCCTCCTTCCTTTCTTGCTTTTGCTCCTTTGTTCTTTTGTGGTATTGGGGAGTGAACTCAGGCCTTCAAACTGAGCTACACCCCCAGCCCTTCTTCTTCTTCTTCTTCTTTTTAATTTTGAGGCAGTGTCTCACTACTGAGTCAGTAAGTTGCTCAGGTTGGGTTTGAACTTTTGATCCTCCTGCCTCGCAAACCAGAGGGCTTGGAATACAGATGTGCACCACCGCACCTCAGTCATCTTGGTTTCTTTATCCACTGAATTATTTAGAGCATTGGCTTTGAATATCCAAATATATTTTGGCTAGTTTTAAATTTTTTCTAATTTCTGGTTGCTTTCAGTTGTATGTTCCGCCTGTATTGCTTCTGCTTTCTTTGAGACCTGAGACTTTTTTATTGCCTAATTCATAGCTTGCAAGACTGTCCATATGTGTTTGAAAATAATTTCCAGTCTTTGTTATTTTCTGTACATCTGTTACACTGAATTTACTAATCCTGTTCTATGAATATTCTAGATCCTTCCTTATTTTTGGTCTCCTTATGTAGTTGTTCTGAAAGAGGAAGCAAAAGTCTTCCTCTGTGAATGTGATATAAATTTCTTCATATATTTGATTATTTTTGCTTTATACTTTTTCTAGGAGGACTTGTTATATGCATAGAGGTTTGTGATTATTATTTCTTCAGTCTTAGAGCAAGTAAACTGAATCTTTATTCTGTAAAATATTTGTGTTTTGCTACTTTAATTTTTAAAATTTATATTCTTTTTTTTCAGATGCTATTGGTACTTTATTTGATTTCTTTTTATTAGTCTTTGCCTGGGGCTTCTTGCAAATTGTTTTATTTTTAACTGTTTGTTTAGTTGTGTCTCATATTAGAATATACCTGGAATGATATATTTACAGATGATATTCCACATCTTATAATGAATCTTTTGAAAAATATATTATATATATTTTCCACATATATTATGCTGGTAATACAGTGGGACTTTCAATCCTAATTTATGTTTTATTTATTGTATTAATGGTTGAAAAACATCTCCTTCATCTTGTATCCCCAGAGCCAACCAGGGGACTAGGTTTAAGGTACTAGGTGTTGATAAAATGCTCGAGTGAAAACTCCTTGATCCCTATTTCTGGTGTAATCTTAGAAAACTGAGGGCAAGATCACTCTGTTGTAATAGGGTTGGAACTAGGGTTCAAATTATTGGTAAAACAGGTTTTGAGAAGGATTTGAGTGCATTATTATATCTAAGGTACTCTGCCTGCTTGTGTAAATTTAACATATAAAGATTTTACATTTTCCTTCTGTATGAGATCCAGTATTAGTTCATGTTGATCATGATGGTGCAGGTAGAGATGAAGAAAAGATCTTAGAACTGGAGAAAGAAATTCCAGATCTCATCTCTATCAGCCTAGCCTTTTATTAGAGAGCACAGAGAAGGAATCTCTCAGTTGAAGGGAATCACACTGTTTTTGTACAAATTTGTGTCTCAGATTTCTTTGCTTTCAGCTGCATCTACCAGAGTGTTAGATAATTTAAAAAGTAATATTATGGCAATATTAGCATTATTTTTTGTTACTTTTTAACATTAGCTTTATTGTAAAGTGCTCGTCCAGCAAAGCCATGCTAATGAGTAAAGATAAGCAGTAGATGAAAGTTGTATTAAAAGGAAGTCAGAATGGCTTGCAATCCATCAGACACAATTTTCTTGCCTTAATTAACAAAAGCATTGAAAAAAGAAAAGAAATTTATGTTTTATTATAATGGAGATAGTTCCCGACTGGGTCAAGGGCCTCCTCAACTTGGCCATACTAATAACAACTCTGGAAAATTTTTTCAGTGCAGAAGGCTAGGTTAATGGATCTCTCAGATTTCTTCTGAGTCTAAAATAATTCCAGCCTGAGTCAGAAAAATCCTATGTGAAATTGTAGAAACAGTTAACTTCATCTGCACTATGTAAATTCTTTGCTGAGCTACTCCCAATTCATAACAGGTTTATCTTTTTCAGGTATTAATCACAGGTTAGATATCCTGTCTCCAAAATACTTGACATCAAAGCATTTCAGATTTAGGATTTCTTTTGAGAGTTTGGAAGTCTATATATGCAGAGATATTTCTTGTCGATGTGGCCAAAGTGTAGGCAGAAAATTCATTTGTTTTGTATATACCATAGGCTGGAGATAATTTTTATAGAAAAATATTCTTACTATCTTTGGGCACAGAAAGTTTCATGGGTGACATTATGTTAAATCAAGAAGCCTTGGGTTTTGAATCATTTCGCATTTCAGATTTTGAATGAGGGATGCTTAACCATTCAGATGTAAGCCATTCAGATTCCACAGTGTGTACTATTGTGTTAAAGCATTGATGTGTACTTTGGTAAGCCACTGCCTGTTCACCGGGTAATGAGCTGAGTATATAAATCCCTCTGCTCCAGTTGCTCTCCTCATAAGGGCAGGGGCTGCCTCAGCGCCCATGGAGGGCAAGGCTAAATTCAGCCTATCTGGGTAGACACTATGGGCCTCCACCTGTTGTGCTGATCTCGGACGTTTCCTCTTTCCCTTCCCTCCTGAAAGGACATTGGTTTGCATTAGACCGTGAGCTGGAGAGAGTACCGGGGCACCCTCTTCCTAGCTTGAATTTCATTTGGAAGCTTACAGGTTTGATCAAAGGTTGAAAGTTCAAGAAAGATGAAGACAGTAAGCCCTGCCCCCATCTGGTGATTTGACCGACCACAAACTGCTCTGTGCTGAGGCTAAAGGTCATCACCAAGATTGAAAAAGATGTAGCTCAGCTGACCTAATGAAGTTCCTCTTTGCATAAAGCCTACACGTCATCCTCAGCATTGTTTTCCAGCCTTGTACAAGACTAATTTTGGCCCCAGCAACCATCTGCATGGTGATCTCTTTGGAGGATGCTGATATTTTAATGGTGGTTTTAAACTATTCTTTTTGGACTATCGTATAGGGGTTCCACAAGCCCTTTGAAGATCCTTAAGGGCAAGCAAGAATAGGGAAGCATGGGTAGGGTTCAGGTCCTCTAACACATATACATACCTTGGCTCACAACGGAGTTGTGTCTCAATAAGCAATTATAAGTTGAAACAATTGTAAATCAAAAACGCTTTTAATACACCTAACCTACTGCACATCCCACTTAGCAACACAGTGCACTAGAGTGTTGGTTATTTCGGCCCATGAGTGTGACTGAAATCTGTGGCTCTTGCTCCTGCCTACCCTTGTGGGAGAGAACCATCCTGTGTATCATTAGCCCAGGAAAAGACCCGAAGTCAGAAATTGAAGTATGGTTTTTATTGACTGTGTATCACTTTTACACCCTTATAAAGTCGAAAACTTTTATGTCAAGGCATCAGAAGTCAGAGATCATCTGTATACTCAAGTAATATATTTGGCAAAAGCCTTGGAAGGAAATCAGTGTATTCTTGAGTGAGGTTAACTCTTAGTGGCAGGACTATATTTCTTTACAGCTCTTTGTCAAAATGTCCACAGTTAAACAGGAAGGAAACTGTAAGATGAAGAGTATCATTTTAAGGCATGAGGCAGAGATTGAGCTCTGCCGAGGAAAGCACTGCTTCTTCCCACGAGGACAGTGTCTTTCAGCAGTCTAAGCTCCTTGGGCTTTGCACACATCATGGCAGGTCTCTGACTGGCCTTTCTAACCAAGTGTCTTTTCCCCCAGAGTGGCTGCAGTCTGTCCAGGCCACCATGATCCTGTCCGTCATTTTCAGCGTCCTCTCTCTGTTCCTGTTCTTCTGCCAGCTCTTCACCCTCACCAAGGGAGGCCGCTTTTACATCACTGGAATCTTCCAAATCCTTGCCGGTAAGTTGTGGGTGGTGAGGCCCATGTGGAAGTTGAGCCTGTCTAACCAAGGGTGTGGTCCCAGAATGACAGATGTTCATGAGTCTGATTGTTGGAGGCTTTTCATTAAGTACAGCTGTGTGTGTGTGTGTGTGTGTGTGTGTGTGTGTGTGTGACATGTGCAAGTGTGTGTACATATATCTTTGAACTTGAGTGCTCTCTACTTCTCCACTGAATGATGTATGATGAAAGAGAACTTAGCTGCTATGATAGGAATATCCCCAACCAGGCCAGACCTGTAACCAGAAACAAAGCTACACATCATCAGAGGTGAGCACTGGGGATATCAGTCTGGCCAAGGCCAGTCTTGAGGCCTTTGTTCCATGGTTATGCTGGGCCCTAGAAACCATCCCTACTCAAGGAATGACCCTGATGTGCTGAGTACTGTTGTTCTCAGGTGCAAAGTCTGTTCTCGGGTATGGCTTCAACCTATAAGTAGGGATAAAGTCACACTGATAATTTCTTGCTCCCTTTTCTGTAGTTCCTAGATTCCCTGGACTCCCACTTACTGTTGTCATCCTCCGGTGTCTTCATTTTGTTATCCCTATGCAACGTGCCACCATTTCTAAATATGGAAGTGTGGCAGCACGTGAAGACACAGGAGAGGTCTCCTTCCCTGCACTGGGTTCCAGAGATTGCTCTTAGTCACAGTGTGAATAATCCTGGAAATTTCTATCTCAGAGAGTGATATCTTCTAACTTTATCACTAGACTCTGGTCAGTGTCTTGCTTCATTGACTCTTATCTTTCCATCTGGTGACTTTCTGCCAGTTGGCTGAATCTTCAGGGCACTGGAGAGAAGTAGAGACAGCTAGAGCTGTGGACTCTGTAGTCCACAGAGGTAATAAACTCCACCTGTACCAGATTATGCCTGGTACTATGAGGTGTTCTCAGTTCTGGCCCTCTGCACAGCAAAGGTTAGAGCATCTCATGATTCGTGGGTTGTGAGAACATCCACAGTGCAGGCCGCATCACCACCTTATGCTCAGGAGCGTTCATTGGAGGGTTGGAAAGAGCCCATGTGTCCTTGGGAGGCTGGGTGGGCACATGGTTGTCTCAGCTTGAGGTGGATGTTGGTGACCTTTTCTGTAAGCCAGAGTTCCCCTTTCGCAGAATAAGCAAGCAAACTGAGGAGCCCCTTCTCCCAAACATGTAAATACAACAATTCAATACTCAGGGTCTTAGGACTTTAAGGCCAAGTGAGGCTATTTGCACTGGTTTTATCATCCTAAACAAAGCTTCTAGATTGTTGTGAGCTTTATTAAATGATTAAATATTCATTAAAATACCATCCATAGGTTAAATAAAAGCAGAGTTGTCATTCATTTCATTTCCAGATATAATACAGAAACTGCTTGATGTATTTTTTTTTTGCAGTACTGCGGACTGAACCCAGGGCCTTTACAACAAACTGCAACCCCAGTGCATACACATACACACACACACATATGTGTGTGCGAACACACACACATACACACACACACCACTTTTTTAAAAAATTTGAGACAGAATCTCCATACATTGCTAAATTGTCCAGGTTGGGCTCAAATTTTCAACCCACCTGCCTAAAACTTTCAGAGTTACGGGATTTCAGGTGCATACCCCTGTACCAGAACCTAGGGATTCTTTTTTCACTCATTGGTTATAGTCAGATGATTATCATATACATTGCATTCGTGGATATATCCTCAAGATAAGTTAAATAGGTGTAGGAACCAGAACTTTTTATAAAATATTTATTGTAATGTGTATGAGTTTATTATTTTACTGATGAATAAAATGAACCCAAGAGAAGATAAATGAAGGTTACCCAGCTGATGGCAGGGTCTTTGAATGCTTAGATTCTCTCTTGTCCTATGTGGACTGAACATGATTAGGTAAGTCTCTTTATATTAAAAGACACAGAATCCATCCAAAGTCCTAAGAAATACAAAATCCAAGGCATATACTGCTTTTCCAAAGTTCTCATGTATCTGTGGTAAATAAAAGTGGGCACCATCAGAACTAGTTGAGCTAAAAATATTGGACTAAGAAGACTTAACTCATTATGGAGAGGGCCTTTTTCACAATGTCTTCTTAGCAACCATTATCATATATTAAAACTCAGAAGTTCAGAGATAGGAACCATTAGGCCACACATATAACTGCTATGTACTAAAGTTGTGTGTTTCAATTCAGCCAAGAGATCTTGGGTCTGGAGATGTTCTACTTTCCAAAGTGTATTTAATAACCCATATTTGCTTCATCACTTTGATTTTCTTTTCTTTCTTTCTTTTTTTTTTTTTTTTTTTTTTTTTTTTTTTTTTTTTTTTTTTTTTTTTTTTTTTGGTACCAGGGATCAAACTGGGGACCTTGAGCTTGCGAAGCAGGCGGCAGCACCACTAAGCCAAATCCCTTGGCCCCACTTTGATTTTCCTTTGAACTCAGGGCAAGCATTTTAGAATTCTGCCATAGATTTAAAAACACATGATTTGTTTTTCCTTATCCCCTTTGAATCTAGCTGCTTATCTCTCATGAAGCCTCATTTTCAGTTGAATGGTCCATCTCTAAGTAGGAAGTTATCTGAATTAAGAAATGCTGAACTAAAATAGCAGTTGTAATTTCCATGTCCTAACGGTTTTCTGTGCCTAATGATGTGCTCCAGTCAACTGATTTGAAGGTTGGTCTTCTAGGAAGCAAAGATATCCCAAATGTTCATTTGAAATTGTTGTAGGGTCTTCCCACTAAACTTGAGAACTAAGAGTCAAGGACTCGAGACTTCCTGACTCCTTTATCCTGTAGCCATTCTGAATCAACCTTGTCTCATTTCTCCTCAATTTATGGCCTATTGAGAAGGTAATAACAAAAACAGCTTAGGGGAGCAGATAGGGAAGGGGAGAAAAGAGGGAGAGTTAATGGGGGCAGTGGAGGAGGAAGGGGAAAGCTTGTGATTGTGGAGTGCAGAATCTGAAGGCACTTTCCGTGGCAGCTAGGTTCCATGTGTGGCAAATCCTCCTTAAAGCAATAAAGCATCTAAATGGAAACATCCAGAATCCCCGCTGGGTTTCCAAAGTGGATGTTATAGGCTAGACCATGTGCAGTTTCCCTTTGTAAGGCTAGCTGTGATCTGCGTGGGTCAGTCATACACATCAGCTTGAAGGAAAGGCAGTTAAGAGGTGAGTGGCGCTCTTGAGCTAGTGGAGCAGTTGTCTCTGCCTTCCTTGGGGTTACAGCTCTTTGTGTGGTTAGAGCTCTCCCTTGTTTGCCTCATCATTGCTTCTTCAGGTCATACTAAGCCATGGGTCTCACATTTATTATCTTGATGCTTACACATGTTTTAGGCTGGCTGCTTTCAGAAGCATGTTCAAGGTGCCTCCTTCTAGTTCAGTGCTTTTCAACCTTAGCTGTACATTCGAATCAGACGGGGCACTGTTTAAAAAAAAAAAAAGTCAGTGGGCTGGGGATTTAGCTCAGTGGTGCTGTTGCCTGCCTCCCAAGTTCCATCCCTGGTACCAAAAAAAAAAAAAAAAAAAAGAAAGTTAGCACTCGGGCCTCAGCCCTGGAGAATTTCATTTCATAGCTCTAGGCAGAGCTGCTTCCTGGGTGATGCTGATGTGCATCCAGACTTGTGAACTATTGATGGAGCCATTAGACTGTCTCCGGTCTCACTGTGAGGCCTTCTAACACCTTTTCCCACAGACGGCTAATTCCATTCATAAACCATAGATTCTTCCAAATCTCTTTATCAGAGGAGGAGCATCCTGATTCTACTCTTGAAAGTTGGAGTCACTGTCATTTTTAAGAACTGTAGCCATCTGTTCTGGGACAGTAGTTACCCTTGTCTTTACTCTGTTGGGTTGGGTTATATTGCGTGGGAAAACTTCAAGAAATTCACATAGATATGGACCTAGAAAAAAGGATTTGCACTTTCTGATTTGACTACTGATACCCAGAAAGTAGCGCCATGCAGGGCACATAATAAGATTCCCTGATTAACTATTTGTTGGATGATTAGATAATTGTGTTGCCATGGTGGAACCCAGTGCGGATCAAATGAACAGTCCCTATGATTAAAAAGAACACAAAGATAGTAGAAAGAGACTCCTGAGTGAGTGTGACCTTTCCCATTTGTTTTGTTTCTTTGATTTTAGATAGATTGGTATAGACATAGGATATTTAGAACAAAAGAGTTTGGGTGGAGATTAATGAAAGCACCATGAGTCTTCCTGTTCCAAGTGATTCAGAGATGGCATGAGTCAGACACCAAGTTTAGAAACCCTGCCCAGGATGGAGTTCCCATGGTTGTACCCATATAGGAGTCCAGTCATGCTGTAGGTGGCCACCTCGGCAGAGGTGGTCAGCTGGATGTTGGAAATAGAAGTAAGGCCAGAGCTCAGAGAAGGCTCCATGTAGATGAGATGTAGCCCTGCAGCCCCGCACTGTCAAGGTGTAACGGGTGTTCTAGCCTCTTCCTGCCTCACCTTGTGGCCTGGTCTGGAGAATGAGGCAGGAGTGAGGCAGAAGTGCTCATCGAACCACCTCAGGACTGTGCCTCTCCTCCACCAACCATTCTGATGGTCTTGTCAGATCATCTCTTTCTAGCAAACTTCACTCTGGCTTCCACCCCTGCTGTGCAAATGGAAATACTCCTGCAAGGTCCTCAAGGGACACTGTTGTCTGTTCCTTCCTTGAAACTGTATGCCCTGGACATCCTGTGTTTCCTGCTGCCTGTGCTCACCGGATGGGAGGGCCTTCCCAACCCAGGCTCACTCAGTTCTCCTCTTTCCCTTTCCCCAGGTCCAGTTCACCACTTAGCATTGCCACTGTGTGTCATGCTCCATAGATGCTGTTCCCATTTCTCTTCTCTTCACTGACACTAGTGCAGCTGTACACAGCCTCCTGAGGCCCCTTCTGGCCTCCTGCCTTGTACTTGACACTAAATCCATGCTCTGCCTGCTGCTGTGATCTTTCTGAAGCATGCATGTGATCATGTTTCTCCCATGCTGAAGGCCCCCCCACGAGGACTTCCTGTCACACCCTCCTTAATGTGCCACCAAGATACCCTCCTCCATGGACCTCTATGAGCTCTGCAGCCTCCCTATCATGTGAGACTGTTACTATCTGCGGGTAGTTTCCACCACGTGTTCTCAGGCTTCTTAGCCTCACTCCTGTTCTTTCTTTTACCTGGGTTGCCTTCCTGCCTCTCTTCACCCGGCCACCCTTTACTCACCCTTTAGGCCCAGCTCAAATATAATCTCCCCCAGGCCCTCTCTTCTCCCAGTGTGAACTCAGTGCCCATCTGAGGGATCGGCATTTCTCTCTCTAAATTATATCACAGTGTATCAAAACTAGCTACGGATGTGTGTCTTCTAGATAGGCACCCCTTGAAGGTAGCGATATTGTTTCATGTATCATTCAGAATCTAGAACAGTACATGCATACAGCAGACACTCCTTATATGTTTAGTAAACTCGAAGGAATGGAAATGTTGCAGAATTATGGAAAGTTCCCTGAGTCTCTTCCTTTGTCTTTGGCCCACGGTGGCCCCTTCCAAAAGTTCTAGACTCTACTCTCTTACCTGAGGTTGCTGTCTCTATTAAAGTGCCATGAGACCTTTCTCTCCCAAAGACTTTAGGAAGAAAGTTCAGGGCGTTTTTGGAGCCAGCCATTCTGAGACAAGTAGAAACTCTTGGGATCTGAATCCCCAGCACCTTAGTGTCTGCATGGGGTCATTGTCCTTCCACTTAAAGCAGACCTGTGCTTCTAGAAGCAGGACAACTCCTAGAGGGCCTCAGTCACTGCCAAAGCTTGGGTTGCTACACTGTTGGGACAGCAGAACACCTGGCTCTGTGCCTCACTGACCCACAGGGACCTCGATGACACATTTCCACCTACTAATTGCTGAGAGAGTTGATCAAATACACTTATTATGAAGACTGTTTGGCTTTTTGGAATTACTGTCATGTGACATTAATGCATTGGGATGCAGACTGAGGGTACTCAGTCCGAGACTCACTTTTTTCTGTATTTCAGAGCACACCTGCTGTTAAACATGCAGGTAGCCTAGTAATAATGATATATTTGGTAAAACATAAGTCGCCTAATAATAATAAACTATGTGTCTTCACTTTGGCTTTGTAACTATCTAAGCTTATTGCTTTTAAAGTTAGGCCTACCTTTATTCATTTCGGAGGTTCTATTAGGGTCTACTAGTCGTCTAGTTAGTCACTGTTCTTGTATATCCTGCCTCTTCCTGTCCCTCTTGGTCAAGGATGGACACTGATGTTTTCTTTCTGCCAGTGAAATCAGAACTTAGCTAATCCACGTGGCCACAAAGGCAAATTTTCATGCCAGCAGCTGGTTAGACACCCTGTGCAGAAGCCCTGCTCATTCAACAAGCATTGTGCTGGCCTCTTTACCCTCTGTTAATACCTCTCTCTCTCTTCTATGGGCATGTTTCCCTCCTTAGGTCCCTACCCTCATTAGATAAGTCAGACATAGCACAAGACAACTTCAACATTGCTTAAAAGACAAGAACAAGCACTTTGGAGAGGTGCAGCGGGGAGCAGTAGAGCAAGACTTTAAGGATTCTGGACCTGAAGGCAAATTAAATGTGTCCCAGCAGATCGAAACTGTTACTGTCTTTGATCAGCAATCCTCAGCTATGGTGTCCTTCTGATATAGACATTTTCTCTGTCTCCTGAATTTTCTGTAGGTATCGACAGGTCCAGGATTCCATCATATTTCCAGGGCTATTGTGTGGCTTTCTTGATGGGGGCCAACTGAGTGGGTGTTTTTCTCCTCTGAGTTACAGAAAGACAATCTCAACAGGGTGGTTAATGTGACATAGTCCCACTTCTGCACTTTGTTCAAACAAAGTTGTAGTGTCCACCAAGATAGCAACTCAAATAGCAGTGAGGTTAGAAGTAGGTGGTTCAGGGCTTTGGGAGCTTTGGAACCACATGAATCCCACACAACATGCTGGGTTTATAATAGAGTCACTCAGGGCTTCTCAAAGACCCTGTTTTCAAGAGGGAACAGATGAGCCTTTGTACAGCTCTAGGCTGGGCTGCTGACATCATGGGACCCCTCCCTGGGGAGGGACCCTGATTGTCACATGGGCATAGGCTATTGGGCTTGAGTTGAATTGCTGTATAGGTCTGGAGATGGAGGCCTTTCCTCTTCCCACACCAAGGGCTGCCTTGCTGGGCCAGGGAGGACTGCCCGACCGATGTAGGTATTAGATGCCCTTTTACCTGTTTCTGGCTTCAAAGCTAGTCCTAGGACACCAAGTAGGATGGAGCTAGTCCTTGATGATCTCTACAGCTTTGGCTCCCACCTGTATTGTCTTTTTCCTCCTCATTTCCTTATCACACTCTTTTCTTCTCTGTGCCATCCCTTGTCTGCCCAGCAATGCCCATAGTTATTGCCTGCTTTCAGGGGCACCCCTGCTAAAGGAACCTTAGACGTCTTCTCCCTGCAGGAGCCTATGACCTGCTGTGCCACAATTCCAATAATGTACAATGTCACTTAATTTCCACTTGTTTCAGGTCATACACCTGCCCCTCTGTTGAGAGTGGTTCATAGGTTACCAGAAACTTCCACACCCAGCCCCATGGAGAAACAGATGGGCAGGCTTAAATTGTACCTTAAATACTCCTGGCCACTCTGTGTGGCCTGGGAATTGTTGACAGTGAAAAAATGAGAGAGAAAGGGGGGCAGAAAATGTTTTGAGGACCCTCAGAGGTCACAGCTTGAGGGGTGTAGAACAGAAGTGAAAAGTGACTCATTTTCCTTTTTCCCACACCTGCCTCTTCCTGGATCTGACCCTGTGAGCAGATTGCTTATTTTGTTTTGAGACAGATTCTCACTATGTAGTTGAGACTGACATGGAACTCACTATGTAGCCCAGGCTGGTCTTGAACTCACAGCGATCCTCTTGCCTCAGCCTCCCGAGTGCTGGGGTTACAGGCGTGCCCCACCACGTCTGGCGCTACCACCGTCAGGGGTGGCAGAGCAGTGGGCTCTCCCTCGCCAATGTGTCCCTCTCATCTGCAGGTCTATGCGTGATGAGCGCGGCAGCCATCTACACGGTGCGGCACCCCGAGTGGCATTCCAACTCCGACTACTCCTACGGCTTCGCCTACATCCTGGCCTGGGTGGCCTTCCCCCTGGCCCTTCTCAGCGGTGTCATCTACGTGATCTTGCGGAAACGTGAATGAGGGGCCCCGACGGTCTGTCCAAGGCTCTGAGTGTGCACAGGGAAGGGAGGAATGAAACAAGAAAGCAGAAAAAACAAAAACCAACCAACCAAAAGAGCTAGCCAAACACCCAAACTCCAGCCAAACCAAACAGAAAGCAGTTGAAGGGGGGGGTTGCTGTTGACTGAAGATGTATATAATATCTATGGTTTATAAAACCTATTTATAACACTTTTTACATATATGTACATAGTATTGTTTGCTTTTTATGTTGACCATCAGCCTCATGTTGAACCTTAAAGAAGTAGCTAAGGAACTTTACATCCTAACAGTATAATCGAGCTCAATATTTTTGTTTCATTTCTTGATCTTTGGTTTTGCCCCCAAATAAAATAGCTTGATACGGCCCCCTCCCCTTCGTTTGAAACATGATACCTCCCTCCCAGTCCCTCCTAGAAAACCAAAGTGTGGGGATAAACCCACAGTGGCTAAAAGTCCTTATGTCATGGGTGTCCCAGGGTATCCATCAGAAACGTCCACTGCCTAAACTTCTGTGTGAAGCCCTAGGCAAGCACAGATCAAACATCCAGACCGGAGCCCTCTGCAGAAACACGGTTGTGGCTTTGGAAAACTTGCCCTTGCAGGCGGAGTACCTTGGTCACGTGTCTAAATGAAGAATCGGGGACAGCAAATCTGTGAAATGGTGCTATGGATTTACCATTCCTTATATTATCACTAATCACCTAAATGACTCACTGGAAATTCAATTAACAGTTTTATGACATAAAGTAGAATGGAGATCTAGATCATTCTGTGTAATATAAATGGTTTATAACTGCTTTTGTACCTATCTAGGCTGCTGTTATTACTATAATGAATAAACCCTAAAGGCTTCATCACTTCCACATTTTTCTTATGGTCAGAGCATCAGGACAAGTGTCTAGCCCCTTGGGACTGTGATTTCCCAGGGCTTAGGCGGGTCTGGAATGTTCTGTGCCTCCAGGACTGTCTGGCAATGACTTGTATTGGCCACCAACTGTAGATGTATATACGGTGCCCTTTTGATGCAAAGACTCCAGACCTTCATTTTTTGCTTTGCTTTTTCTGATTTTATACCATCTGTGTGGACTAAGATGCATTAAAATAAACATCAGAGTAACTCACTCATCTCTCTGACTTTTGTGGGACCTGGGCGTGGGTACAACATACGCGTCAGTGTGAGTTGAGCAGCTGCAACAGAAAGCAAGTTTGAGCTGGTGTTAGGGATTGAAGTGTGCTGTTAGGGGTTCGATCACACCTGTCTTACAGGTTAAAGGGAGCATACGATACATTCAGATGGCGATGCAGGCTGCTACTAACTGGAGAGAGCCTGGAATTGTAGCTGAAATGAAGGGTGTAAATTCCCTGGAAGGCACTTGAGTGCTCATCTGGACCAAGCTTCTCTCTTGTGCTCTATCCTCTGATCCCAGTGGGGAACGTAGAAGCGTGACATGAGCGGACTTGGCATGCAGGCTATGTTGCTGTGAACAGCACAGACCCCTAACCTGAAAGGTCTGAATGATGGTGATATTGGGCCACATAAAACATTAGTCCTCTCAAACTGAGCTCCTCACGCCCTCCTGAGAGAGAGAAAAGGTCAACTCCCTGTCAGCCAGCTCCAGGTTTCCAGGCTGTGTCTCGTAACTTTTGCGCATCAACTCTGTACTGTGCATCTGCAACAAGTGAAGGTGATGATGTACTTGACATTCTTGAGTTGTCATCGAGCCCCTGAGGAGGGGAAAAGCCAAGAATGACACAATTATGTCAGGACAGAGGAGTAACTTTGAAAGAGCATGGAAGAAGGAAATATTGATTGGTATGGGAGTTCTCAGTATCCAGTTGCACTCTGGAGTCTCTTGCGCAGGAGGCCATCCCAGAGACCTTGATTTCATGTGTCCATGACTGGGCTGAGAGGGTGCAATCAGGGATGAAACCTCCTCATTCATTCGGGGCTTCTCAAAAGTTACTGTGCTCCTGAATCACCTGGGAACCTGGATAAGACAGATTCTGGCTCAGTAGATCTGAGTGACTCCTGACATCCTGCATTTCCAGTTAGTGCTCGAGAGATGATGATGGTGCTGTTCTCCCGACCATGCTCTCAGGAGCAAGAGCCACGATGAAGCCACGTGCAGGCACCTGACGCTCTTCTGCCTGAACATCAGTGACACGAAAGCCTGTCCCACCTGGAGGTTTCAGTAGTGGACCCACTGCTGGGCTTTTGATTTAGGGAAGTTAGAGTGGCACAGATAGCCATGAGATGCCTGTGAAACTAAGTTATTGAGAAAACTAGGAGTTTCACCCCAGATGCTTGTTCTTTGGAAAACGTACTCTTTTATTCTATAAACACTTTTGTGATATTTTACTTTAACACATAAGAAAAAGAAGAAAACAAAACAACAACTACAAAAAGGACTCCAAATCTCTCCACTCAGGTAACCCTGCTGGCATTTAAAACTACATGTATGTATTTGAGATTATAGCATCCTAACCATACCTAGAGGGAAGAATAAAATCTGAGTGACTTGTTCATGCCTCACAGTCTCTTATCAAGAGTAACCAGAAGACATAATTTCTTATGATTGCCTCTAAGAAAAAAGCAATGTCCATAGGTAAACATTCATTCATATATATTTTAAATGTTGCACAATGATCATATTGCTCATACTGTTCTGTGTCTTGTTTTCTAAAAGCTTGAGCTCTTTCTGGTTTTAGTACATACCTTATTCTTTTAAACGAGCCCTGCTTTTTTCTTTCTTTCAAAATTCCACATAGTATTTTATTGGTGTAGCTTTAAAACCAACCTTTACTTACCAGCCACTTATAGCCAGTTTGGCTGTGTCCTGGTTTTTATTATTACCCAACATATTTCAATGGACATTGTTATCCATGAATATTTTTGATTTTCAAAGTATATTCAACTGTTAAATTCCTGGCCAGGATATTGTCAGGACAAAAAAAAAATTCACATGTTTAGGAATTTAATGTTTTAAAAAATTTCCTTGTTTTATTTTAAAAAGTTTTTACTTTATTTGTACATGTTTGCAGTTCATGTAGTTTACAGTTGTCTTGAGGAATGATCACACGTACATATCACAGCTTGTTTCTTTCTTTTCAGTCTCCTTCCCTTCCCCTCCCCGCTTCTTCCTCCAGTTCCCCTATCCCATTTTTCATTCTTGTTGATATTACTCGTCTTAGCTCATGTAATGGCATATAATGCTTATATTAATTGGAATTATTAGGGTCCTGCACATGACATGCCTTTATCCTTCCTATTTCCTCTTCCCCCCCTCCTCACCCCTCATCCCTAATCCCTTGGACCCCTTCCCTATTGCAAGACATTCATCCCCTTGTCCCCTTCTAGCCACTCTTTATCGTTTTCTTTGTACTCTGCCTCACTCAAATGAGAGATGCCATACAATATTAAAGCTTGTGTGTCTGCTTTATTTCACTCAACATTATGTTTTCCAGGTGCCTCCATTTTCCTACAGGAGTTTAATTTATATGTCCCATGTAGTCCCTGGAAAAATTACATTAACTACAGCTGAGCTTTACTGCGTGCGTGTGTGTGTGTGTGTGTCCCTGAGAGTCAAACACAGGGCTTCATGTATTCTAGGCAAGCACTGTATCACACACCAACTATATTGAGCCTTACCTTCTGCATGTGACTCATGGGTCCAGCAAGAACAGAGGAACATTAAAATAAAACACTAAAATACAAACAGTGTATCTGCTCCCAGTTCTCTCAAGCATGAATGTTACTGATCTCCCATCCTGGAGCCGTTTCAATGAGGTGCTTCACATCCACACTTTGAACACTAAATGCCATCATGGTTTATGTGGCCATGTCTTACTCTGATTTTTGAGCATCCGATGTAGAAAGAACAGTTTTTCAATGAGCAGTGCTGAGGTGATTGAATATCCACATGAAAAAATATGAAGGCAGATTCTTATGTAACACCATATACAAATATTAACTCAAACTGAATAAAGAAATCTAAATATAAAAACAAACTATAATACTTGTAGAAGACAATAAGGGATAAATCTTCATGACTTGGATTTGCTACAGGATTCTTAGATACAATACCCAAAAATAAACAACAAAAGAAAAAAAATCAATAAATTGGATTTTATCAAGACCCCCCAAAATTGTCTTTCAGATAACAGTATTAAGAAATTGAAAAGACAACTCACCAAACAGAAATATTTGCAAATCATACATCTGATAAAGGAGTTGTACCTAAAATATGTAATGAGTTCTTACAGCTCAGTGATAAAGAGACAACCCAATTTTAAAAAATGGGAAAATAGCTGGGTAAACATTTTCCAAGTGGCCCATAAACACATAAAAAGCTGCTTGACATCATTAGTCATCAAGGAAATAAAAACAAAACCACAAGGAGATATCACTTCCCACACAATAGTTAGAATCTAAAACTGATAGTAACACACTGGTGAGGATGTGAAGGAGCTGGAACACTCACACATTACGATGAGAATGAAAACGATGGGTCCGCTTTGCAAAACATTCTGACAGTTCCTCAAAAATTTAAACAGAATTACCATATAATACAGCAATTCCCACCCTCTATATAAACTCAAGAGAAAGGAACACAGGATATCTATACAGGAACGTGTACAGAGATGACTTAGCAACACCATTCATACTAGGCTAGAGGAGGAAACAGTGCAAACGTACCCCAAGTGATGAATGAAAATGTGCTGTATCCATACATTAGAATATTATTTGTCTGTAAAGAGGGTTGCTTCACTGCTATGTGCTACAACCCAAGTGGACCTTCAAAGTGTGATTCTAAGTGCGAAAGGCTAGTTATGAAAGATTCCTTATGTGTGATTCCAATCATAGGAAAGTCAAGAACATCAAAGTCAGCAGACTGAAAGTAGACTGGTGGTCATTTAAAGCTGGGAGATGGGGACAGGAGTGCAGTCTCTGAAGAGGGTGGTGTCTCCTTGTGAGGTGATGACAGTGATCTAAAACTGACTTGTGGGACAGTTACGTATCTTTGTATAAAGGTGAATAGCTAAAAAATATGAAGTTTATTCTCACCCCTACTTGTAGTGAAAATTTATCTCTGCAAAGGTGTTACAACAGCTGTTGGTTCCAGCTATTCCTAATTTTCTCGTTAACTGTACTGGTTTTAAGCAAACATACCTTTTATTTCTGTGGTTGGGTTTTTTTTTTTTTCCTTTTTAAAGATAAGATTCTTAGTCCTTCTGAGCAGTACAAAGCAAAATGGGATATTGGGAATGAACAGTTAACATATTTCTTCACTAACAGAATCTTGGGTTTTCCCAAAGGATTGTTTTGATGACATTTATTTTCCACCCTTGAGCACTTCCGAGAAGTAGGAATTTATAGAAACGGAGTTTTGATTGGAACTGCCCTTTTAGCAGCTGCATTTGGCTCTGCTTCCCACCCTGGGAGGGTGTCCTCACAAAACGGCAAGTGTCCCCAGGGAAATTGCTGCTCAGACATCAGCCTGCTGCTGCTGCTCTCCACTTCTCTTCTCTCCACATCTGTGCCCTTTGGAATCTTAGTAGCTTTGAGCTCCAGCTTTTTCTCCCTAATTCTTTAGGTACAAAGTACTCTGCTGAGCTTTTCTGCCTTCAGCACATTTTTACCCGACAAAAATTGCAGCCTCTGCAGTATACGAATGGGCAAATCCCTCAAGGAGATATTTAGCAGGTAATGTCAGTGGGTTCCTTCTTTCAGATGTGCTGGAGCTTCAGATCAAGGTGGCCATGGTAACTTCCAGTGCTTTCAAATAAGGTGTTTTGTTTGTTTGTTTTTGGTGTATCCTGATTTTCTGATAGCTCTCAGCCAGATGATCTGTCCACTATAAGCCATGGTGCCAAAAAGACCTTCCGTTTTGAAGATTACAATTCAGTTTACATTTTGAAAGTTACATTAAATATAAATTGGGAATTGAACAACATGGGTATTATTGGTATTCTTGAAGATTTGATGGAAGTCAGCAGTTAAATACTTGTCCATGATTTGTCTTTTAAACATTTGAATTCTTAATTTATTTTGATAGTTTATGATTTCTAGGAAATTTTACATATTTTGAAATTTATTTTCATAGTTATACAGGCATTTCTTTTAGTTATTCTAAATCCCTTGAATAAATTTTCTCGTTCCTAACTTTGTACATTTGTGCTTTCTCATTTTTAGTTTTTCTCTCAGTTAGTTTTGGTTATTTCTCTTGTGTTATTAAAAACATATTTATTATTTTCACATTTTTTATAACTCATTAGCACTTATTTTTCTTGCTTTTATTTCATGCTTTCATTTGGTTTACTAATTTTTTCCAATTTATCTACTGATCTCTAAGAATTTCTTGCATTAGTACTGATAGTTATATTTATTACCTGAAGAATTTCTAAGACTGTAGTAATACCTGCTTGAACTGTGTCCTTGAGAATGTGATATGGTCCTACTTGTCCTAATCAACAGCTCTTCCACTGGATTTTATTTTGTTTGAGTATAACATTGCCATCCCATTTCTTTTTGTTTACATTTCTTTAATATACCATTGACCACATCTTTACTTTTAATATCAGGCATTTTTTAAATGCTTCCTTTTGGCCTGGACTACCTATTCTTTTCCATGATCTCTTTTTCAGTGTTTTGGAATATATATATCTTTTAAGTTTTTTTTTTTTTTTTAAATCAGTTAAGGAATTGGATTTTTAAAGTTCTCAAACTCCAACTCATGTAACTTTCAAATTTCTGTGAAATAGAGAGATGTTAATTTACTTTCACTTTGTTCTCATGTCTCCTTTCTCCCTATGCATTGCATCTCAGTTTTTAAGAGGAACTGGGTTTTTAAAAATTCCTATCATTTTTTCACATTATTATGTTTCATATTGTTATCTTTTTTTCACAACCTATTCCAATTCTTATGGCTGATAGACCTATAACAAAGACAGATTAACAAGAGAAAAGTATGATTAATTTATTTAACCTAAGTTTTACATGACACAGAATATTTCACAGATGAAAACCTAGAGGCTCAGGGAAAGCTGTATTATTATTTTTAGATTTGGTAAAGAATGAATGTTCATGCAAAAATATGATTTGACCAAAAGGGGGTATGACATCATTATAATAAATTTAGGAGAACTTAACAAGGCTGATTATTTAGATTCCTCTAGGCCTCTGAGGTGACACATTTCCCCTCCGAATATGGGCAAGGACATTCCTCACTTGAGAATCTTCAAGAGAAAGACAGATTTTCCTGCCTCGGCAGGCTTCTCTATTTCCTTCATCATATAATTATCGGTGTATTAAGGTGCCACATTGGGGATAACATTTTCTTCACTTCATCATATATGTATTCATTGGAAATAGTCTTTAACATTTGCAATTATTTTTATGTCTGTAATTGTATCAACAAATATCATATTGTTATTGTTTTCCTGGCTTTCAGAGCTCACCTCTTCCTTTCCTCCCTCCCTTCCTTCCTTCTTTCCTGCCTTCCTTCCCTTTGTGTCCCCCCCGCCCCTCCCTGCTGTCTCTCACCCTCTCTTTCTTTGCTGGGTAAATCCTCTACCACTAAGCCACACACCCAGCCTCACCTACTGTTTTTCATCTCCATTCCATCTTATGTGGGCTTTATTTTTCCATTTCTGTGAAGACATCTGCAGCTAATTTAAAAAAAAATATTTGGGTAAAGTGTTTTCTGGGTTTGCAAATAACTGAGAATGGCCACTGTGTCCTGAATACATAAATGGGTTGGATATAAAGTACTTGTCCCACAAATTTTGTCTTCAAAGTGCTAAATGATCCTACTACTTCTTGGTGCTCAATCTGGTGTCTTAGGAGCCACAGGGAGTTGTATTTTGTTTTTTAAAAAATTGCCTGATTTCTCCCCAATTATGCCTTTGGAGTTTTTTATAAATCTTTGTACATCATACAGTGGAACCTGAAATTCATGGGAGTTTTATGTTCCTAGACTACTTGTGAATTATGAAAAACCACAAATTTCAGATACTGTCAGAAAAATGCCTATAAATGCCTATTTTTTATAATTTAAACCCTAAATATCCCATGTCTCCACAGTTATACAATTTAATTTAATAGAAATACTATAGATTAGTTTAACCTTCTCCTGGAGTATCTTAGATTCATTGCCAGAAGCCTTAGAAGATGCAGGGCATTTTGGTGCCATCTTAGGGACCTTAAGGCTTTAAGAAGAACAAAACTGAGAACACTCTAGATAGCTACCTGTTATGATTAGGGAATGCTGGTGCATCTGCCAGAGATGGGTATAGTGCAGTAGCCAATCAGCAGCAAGGAGAACTGAGTAATGCTCTCAGATTGGCTACTTGCAAATCTCCCTCCCCCCAAAACAAAACAAAACAAAACAAAAAACTGCAGAGGGTATTTGTGCAAAATTGCAGGGGGTTCTGCAAACAATTACTAGTTAGGATCTAAGGAGCAATCCATGAACTTGAGGCTGCAAACTCACAACTTTGTGGGAGTATACTGTGTATAGTTAATAAACATTATAAACATTTGCTACATAGTTGAATGGGTAAAAACATGTCAGTGGTTTCTGTCTTTAATACTGTGTATAAAAGTTTCTTGACAATCAAGAAATAATGAAAAAAAACAGATAAATGCGACCAGCCAATTTGCAAATAAAAGCTTATAAAAGGTGCTAAGTGCGTATTTTAAAACTACAAATGAAGATTCTTTTTTGTCTACTAAATAGACATTGGTACAGCAGGATTATAAATTGATACAGTTTCTCTGTGAATGTGTATCAGAATTATTTCATACGAAAATGCTTTTGACCTAGCAATTCCACCTTTGAGATTTTACTCTTGGGAAATAAAGCAACATGAAAAGATTTAGCTCAATTAAAGATACTCACTTGAGACTTGCTCAGAAGAGGAAAACTTGGAAACAATAGTAAAATATTAAATAAGCAATTATTCATAAAATAGAATACAAGGTAGCCATCAAAATAGTTTAGAGTCTCGTGTTGGGGGCGGTGTCACACGCCTGTGATCCCAGTACTTGGGCAGTGGAGGCAGGAGGATGACAGGTTTGAGGACAGCCTGAGCTACCAGTGAGACCTTATAGAATATTTATCAAGTGGAAATACACAACTACAGTACATAGTAAAATAAGCACCTGCTATGAAACAGTATTTCGATATAGTTTCCTTTCAAAGTGCATTTTTGTTACCTATAATACTACTGTGGGTTTAGTGGACCCATGGTTGCACGGCCGTATTCCCTGTGAAGGAGAGCTGTGCACTAAATGCGAGTGCACCAGAAATCAAGGGGTTAGTAGAGTCACGGATCTCCAGTTCAGTTTGAAAATGAATGAAGTTCATACACATTCAGAAAGTTTGTGAATATATTATGCTCTTTCTTTTCACCGTCTTTGACACGTGTCACTTTTTTACACACTTCCGGTGGAGTCTCCCGAAGGTACTCATGCGTGTGGCTTCTTCATTTTGATGTTCAAGCTTTTCAGCTGGTTAGACCACATGAGTGGTGTTAGTGAGTGTGTGTGAGTGTGTGTGTGTTGTGTAGTGCCGAACACGGACATGGGGCATGAATTCAGTCTCTATTAGTGGAGAGAAAATGTCAGTTTGTTTTGTTGTCCACTATATGGGAAGAGGCACTTCTAATATAGGGCAGTTTTCACCCTGTGTATACTTTTTTGCAAGTGGCTGTTGTGATTTGCAAGACAATTCACAATGGATTGATCTATTCACGCGACATAATTTTTCTTTTTCTTTTTTTTTTTTTTTTGGTACTGGGGATCGAACTAAGGACCTTGTGCACACTTGCAAGGCAGGCATGGTGCCGCTGAGCTAAATCCACAGCCTGTTGTGACATAACTGATAATGCCCTTTAGGTTGTATTACTCACAATCTAGTCGGTGGGTTCCAAAATTCAAATCCACATGTTCAGAGATTCAAATGATGTTACTTAGGGTTTACATTGTTTGTTTTTTAAAAAAAATCCAAAGAAATGTAAAAATTTTAAGTGTCCAAATTGTATTACTGCAACACAGATTTTAAAATCTTTATCACGTCGATTTGTCTTGTCCAGGTGGGTAGATTTAAGGGTTGGGGAGGTATGACAATCACCTTTGGTATCTACATGGTTAGTTAGAATTTAAATCTCTGAGAAATATATGGTGAGTCCCATCTCAGGTGAATTTCAGCCAAGGAACATTTCCTAATGTCCATTATGGTGCTGAATAAAGAATTATTCCCTTCACCCTTTTGCTCTTTTGGACTCAATTAGATGTTTCCCAAGATAATTCTATTGCACTTGCTCTTCAAAATTAAGAATAATAATAACAACAATGAAAGCATTCACTGAGGGCATTTTTGTGAGACTTATAACATTATCTATAGTCATCCTGTTCATCCAAAAGCATTTATTAATTTTCATTTGTTTTAGCTCTAGAAGCATTGGAAAATGCTTTTATTACCTATGTAGATAGGTGGTATCAGTCTTGGAAGTTTAAATTATGGGTGCTTTTCTTGTCCCATTACCAAACAAGTAATTCAAGGAAGTGTCGCTTACAATTCATATGTTTCAAGAAACGTTTCCAGCTGGGGGAGCCCTTGTTTGGGCAACCGCATGGAGGGATCATTTATTCCCTTATTTCTTTTATGTAACTTAAAACTGACAGATGAAGGATTGTTGCATAGAATTTATTTTCTTAAGTTATCTACCACCCACCAGCTATATTTATGTACTAAACATAAGATAGTTTTCTTTTTGGCTGAAATATACAAAGCTGATGTTTCTGTTTCCAGACCCAGGGCAGGAGGATCCCTGAATCCCATCCCTGGCCCCGGTGTGGGGAGTGGAGGGGCGGGCAGTTGACCTGAAGGCACCTGAGAGTTTGGAATTCCTCCCATCTGTCTTGGAGGCTTGCTGTTCCATTGTCCTTATTTTGCAGCTAGGAGTTGTGCCAGTCACAGCAGGTGGATGGGTACACCACTGAGTTGCTCTCACCCAAAGCCTTCTTTACCTTTGTGCTGTTTCAGAAAGAGGCACCACACAAGCAGAGCAAAGAACAGGACTGATCCTCACCAGGAACTGGCACTAAAGCTGGCAGAGATTGGCAATAAAGCCACTCCCTTGTCCTCATCAGGTCCCTTGGTCCCTTGGAACACCCAGAGACCTCTCTGGGGAAATGAAAGTGGCTCCTTCATGATTGGTCTGGATTGGGAGAAAAAGTTTCTACTGTTCATAAATTCAATCCCATCACTGTCAGTCCAGTGCCAAGCAATATTTGGCGATTGAGCATGAGACCCTGTCTCAGAACAAAAAATTAAAAAATAAGAAAGGGCTGGAGATGTAGCTTAGTGAGCAGGGACTGGGTTCCATCCCGGGTACTGAAAAAAGTCTTAAAAAACAAATCCCACAGAGCTGGTCCCCCAACCACAGCAACAAATCAGGATCCAATTATAATGAGGTTTTCTCTACTTCAAAGCACCAGAAACTTTTTGCTTTGTTGTGGTACTGGGGCCTTTGCACTGAGCTATGTTCTCAGCCCTTTTAATTTAATTTAATTTTTTTTAAATTTTGAGACAGGATCTTGCTAAGCTGCTAAATTGCCCAAGCTGGGCTTTTGTAATTCTCCTATCTCAGCCTCCCAGAGTGCTGGGATTTCAGGTGTGTGCCACCACGCCTGACAATATTTTATTTATTTATTTTCTAATTTAAGAAAGTAGGAGAAAGATCCCTAAGAAGGTGTAGCTACAATAATATTAAACTTATAACTAATCATCAAATACAAGCTAAAGAAATGAGCATAACTCCAAGTAATGAACTTCAGATTTTAATCCATGTACTTTGGGATGAGTCAATTATCTAAAACCTGAAGTTGTTAGATTTCTTTAGAAAATCACTCTCACTTTTCACTCTACTAAAGAAAAGTTTAGGCCAGGGATTTAGCTCAGCGGTTCGGTGGCCTTCCTTGCAAGCGTAAGGACCCGAGTTCAATCCCTGGTACCAAAAAAAAAAAAAAGTTTGTTGTTGTAAAACTTTTTTTTTTCCTTTTTCATTGCCCCTTTTATTTTCCCTAATAATCTTCCCTCATCTCTCCTTTGGGAGGGAAGAAGTTTCAGAGGTCTGCTTTGGAGAGAATAAAAAAGCATTTGCACAAAGGAGAGCTGTGGAGGTCGGGTATCTTTTGCTGACAAATGCCCTGGAACGGAGACAGAAAGGCTGCTCTAAGATCACAGAGTGCACCTGATGTGTGGGAGATGCACTTTAGATGGAGGGTTGTGATGCAAATCCCTCAGATGCAAATGACTCTTCTCAGGGAGCTGTGGAGCTGTACAGTGGTGCCAAGGATGGGTCCAAAAAACGAGGGCCACTTGAACACAGCACCCAGCTGTTCCCTGAATACCACTTGCAATGTCATTCTAAAAATGAAGTGTTAAGACATGGAGAGGAGAAGCGAAATAACTGCCTCCTTTTTGGCCGCTCTAAATGGAAGCTTTAGTCATCTGTTGTAGGTAGGTTGCAAGCCTTTGAAGGCATTAGTTGACTTCTGCTTTTTGTGTAATACAGATCACAGGGAACCTTCAGAGTGCCCAGTGGTCTGGACCTGCAGTGTCCCACACCGTGACCTCTAGGCATATGGCTCAGGAGAATGAGGAGCCACTCAACTTCATTTAGCTACAGCTCATTTACATTCAACTTAAATACAGTAATCTTGTTTAGTGTGTGTTGAAATGAAAATATCTTAGAACCAGTGGGCTAAATAAAATATATCTTTGAATTTAGTGTCATCTGTTTTATTGTGTGTATGTAAAAATAAATTTGTTGAGCATATCAGTCACTTATTTCATTTAATTAAAAAGTAGCATTCCATTGTATGGGTAACACTCTGTGCTGTCCATTCATCTGTTAATAAGCCCAAAGGTTGTTTCTGGTCTGTATGAATTTTTGTACAGAGGTCTTTGCATGGGTATATATTTCCTTTTCTCTTAGATAAATACTTAGGAATAAAATGTTTGAATCCTATGGTGGTTGTAAGTTCAACTTTCTAGAAAACCGTCATATTGTTTTCTGAAGTGGTCATACTCGTTACTGTCCCAAGCAGCAGGGTACCAGAGTTCCAGGTTCTCTACATTCTTGCCATCATTTGGTCAGGCTTCAGTTTTTACATAGAACTCTTAAATTTGTATAGTAGAATATCATTGGGGCTTTAATTTGTATCCTTGAATGACCAATTTTGTTGAGCATTTGATTAACTTCTTATACTATATACTCTTCCCAAATCAGGCTGATGACATTTCTTCCAATTTCTCCTTTGCTAAGAGTATGTGTATGCAAGTGCATGTAACTATAATTATATGCTCATATTTTATATATTTGTAGTGTATATCCTATAATTATGTAAATTCTTTTATATATACATATAATAAATCAATGGATTTTGATTAAGTGGATTTTGTTAAGTGTTTTTGTTTTGTTTCATTGTGCTGTGTTTTGCTTTTGGTACTGGGAATTGAACTCATGACCTTGTGCTTGGCAGGGGAGGCCCCACTGAGCTACATCGCCGATCCTGTTAAGTGCTTTTTTTTTTTTTTGGTTCCAGGGATTGAACTTGGGCCCTTGTGCTTGTGAGGCAGGCGGCAGAACCACTGAGCAAAATCCCCGGCCCCATTAAGTGCTTTTTTGACAGCTGTCAAGATGATTATACTGTTTTAGTTTGTTAATATGAAGAGTGACATTGTTTGTTTTATGAGTATTGAACCAATACTGCAGTTTTAGAATAAGTCCCAGCTGGTCACGATGTGCTTATCTCTGTTACATACTGTTGGATTTGATTTGCTGAAATTTTATTTACAGTTTTTATATCTATGGTCATAGAGAACATTGGTGTATAGTTTTCTTTTCTTGTAATGTCTTTCATTTTGATAGCAGAGTATGCTGGCCCTCAAGGGAAGAGTTAAGAAATATTTCTTCCTTCCTCTCTCCCTCTCCCTCTCTTTCGCTCTGATCAGGGTATCACTATGTAGTTCAGGCTGGCCTTCAACCTACCATATAGTACAGGCTGACCTTCAACTCACACTGATTTTTCTGCTTCAGCCTTCCGGATTACAGGTATGCACCACCATGCCAGACCCTCTGTGATTTTCTGAGACTTTGGAGACTATTGTTGGGAGAATGTTTTAAACTATAAATTCAATTTCTTAAAATATGTATAGTTGGCTTTCTGGAACAAAATACTTACTATACACAAATTCAAAGAGAAAAGGTTTATTTTGGCTCAGTTTCAGAGGTCTCAGTCCACAGATGGTTGAATTCAAGGCAGGAACATTATGGCAGAAGGGAGTCCCAGAGGAAAGCTGCCTACCACATAGCATCCAGGAAGCAGAGGGCTCAGGAAGAGAGCCAGGGAGAGAAAAGTGGCTGAGGACAGGATGTGCCTTTCAAAGGCAAGGCCCCCATGACCTCCTTCCTCCAATTGTTCCAAGCCTTCTAACAGCCCATCCAGTTAGCAGTCCTCAATACAGAGTCTTTGGTGGACATTCAATATTTAAATATAACAAGCTACTAAGTCTGTGTATTTCTTTTTCAATGAGTTCTGATTATATATTTGTTTATTTATTTGTTTGTGTATTTCCCAAGGCTCTTTTCACACTAGTGTCAGAGTGGAGTAGTTGAGATAAACTTGTATGCCCCATATGCCTGGGCTTTTTAAAAATGATTTTATGCCTGAATCTTTGAACGATTCTATTTATATCATTCTGGTTTCAACTCGAGAAATATGCCAGTAGGAGATACATATATACACATAGATAGACGAAGAAGGTAGGTAGATAGGTAGGTAGAGACAAAGACAGGCAGAAGTAATTGGCTTACATGATTGTGAAAGTGATTGAGCAAGTGTGAAATCTATAGTCCATTAGTTAAGAAGAGACCATGAGAGGCTAGAACCTAAGAGTCCCAGACTAAAGCTATCACTTACAGGCAGAGAGCATAAATGAACCAGCACTTGAGAGCAACTGTAGACCCAAATACTATTTGGAGTGTGACTCAGGGACTACCTCAACTTGATTTAAAAGGCTTCTGGTGATTAGATCAGGTCCATCATGACAAGCTCTTGTACTTAAAGTTGGCCGGTTAGGGTTGTTAATTACATAAGGAAACCCCTCAGAGACCATCTAGACTAGTGTTTGATCAAAATAATGGGCAAAAGATGTGTGTGCCATAAAAAACTATCAGCTGGCCCCAACCCCCCCTTTTTTTAAGTACTGGGGATTGAACCCAGGCTTTTGCAGTCAGCTACATCTCTAGTCTTGCAAAACTTAAAAAAATTTTTTTTGAAACAGAGTCTTTCTAAATTGATAAGTAGCCCATACTGAACCAAATTTGTGACCCTTCTGTCTTCAGGCTTTAGTGTAGCAAAGGTAACACATCAAAAGGCCAACATAGGATTTTATCTTCTTTATTGGCTTATAACCATAGTCCTTTGTGCTATATTTTAATGCTTTGTGGCTTATTCATTTTCAGCTTACAATATTCTAATGTCAATTGATATTACACCACTTCTGTATGTTAGCAGAACCTTCTAACAGTAGACTTCACCTTATTCCTTTTTGATCTTTGTACTATTGGGTTTATAAAATTTACTTTTATATGTTAACAATCCTCAACTTATATTACATCATATTTGTATTTTTCTGAACAATTGTCTTTTATAGGGTATTTAAGTATATCTCTTTGCACATTTTTAGTGGTTACTCCGGATATTGAAATACACATATCTGACTTAGTATAATTTATCCATACCAATATTTCACGCCTGAGGTAAAGTGTAGACCTTGCTTCAATGCAGGCCTTATACCTTCACCTTTTTAAAATGTAAAATACCAGATGATATATGTATATATATATATATATTTTTTTTTTTTAATAATAATATCACCATACTTTTTCCTTTCTTGGTCTCTGAGATTCCTTCTTTTATTATTTCTTTTCTGTTTGCAGAATTCCTTTGAGCCATTTTATGAGGGTAAGTCTTATAGTGACACATTCTTTTCGTTTTCCTTTATCTGAGAGAGAATGTTTTCATTTCCTCTTCATTGTGGACAGTTTTGTCAGATACAGAATCTGTGGTTGTCAGTTCTTTGAACATTTGAGAGATGTTGTAACTCTCTTCTGCCCGCTGTGGTTTCAGACTGGCCAAATCAGCTACAGTTCAAATTGGTATTCTATTTTGAATGAATTAGTTTTCTCTGGCTGCACTCAAGTTTTTTATTTAGTTTTAAGAGTTTTGTTATAATGTGTCTTGGTATGGATTTTAAAAAATTTATTCTATTCATGGTTTGCTTAGTTTTTTGTCGTAATCTTTTTAAAATACTAATTTTACTGATACATTTTAGTTATACAGTATAATGACATTCTTCATTGGAAATTTGTACCTTTACATAATTTCTCTTGGTTATTATTTTTTTCCCCATTTCCTGGTGTCATTTGCCAAATTTGGAAAGTTTTCCCTAAATATTTCTTTAAAGAGTTTTTTAGTCCTTTCTCTTTCTCTTCTCCTTTTAGGACTCCAGCAATACAAATCTTGGAACTTATTGTAACGCTTCTGAGTCTCTGTGTTTTTTATTATTTTTATTTTCTCTCTGTTATTCAGATTGGGTTAATGTTATTATTTTCCTCAAGTTCAAGGATTCTGCACTCTGCTATTGATCCCATTAGCAAATTTTTAATTTCTGACATTGTACGTTTCAGCTTTATAATTTTCACTTATATCCTTAACATTTGTAATTTTTTACTGAAATTTTCTTTTTTGTTTGTTTGTTCCAAAGAATTTAAAATTACTTGTTGGAACATTTTCATGGCGGACTCTTTGAAATTTTTTTTTTGTACTGGGGATTGAACTCAGGTCCCTTGTGCTTGCAAGGCAGGCACTGGAACCACTGAGCTAAATCCTCATCCCTATTTAAAACTTTTGTTAGAAGCAATGTGTGGTGGCTCATCTCTGCCTGGAGTCCCAACATTCTGGGAGGCTGAGACAGGAGAATTGAAAGTTTAGTAAGTGTAGCTTAGTGAGACCCTGTCCCAAACAAAAAAATAAGAAAGGCTGGGAATATAGTTTAGTGAGAAGGCCCTAGTTTCAATCTCTAGTATCACAGTGAAGGAATCAATTAATGAATGATGACTTTATTAAAGAATCATGGTCTCCGATCTATCTCCCCGTCAGTGTCAATTCTTTTCTCATTTAACTTGTGAATTTTCCAGTTGTGGGTATGACAGAAAATTTTCTATTTCTACCCTAGAAATTCTAACCCTAGGTTAGAATATTAAGTTAGGATACTCTTTGATTTTTCTTTTTTTCAAATTTTAGCAAGAAGTCACACTGTTTAGATTTAGCTCACAAGTCCTGGCCTGTTTCTGTGGGCTGTAGTTCCAGTAACAATGTGATTTTCTCAGGTGATGCTTCTAGGGCTCCTGCTGGTCCCTGTTGATGCTATTTTTTTTTTTTTTTTTTTTTTTTTTTTTTTTTTTGTGTAGTTTG
>NW_022900925.1:3047059-3048289 GCF_012274545.1 Fukomys damarensis
GGTCCTTGTTCCCCTTTTGTTGTTTTTTTTTTTTTTTTTTTTTTTTTTTTGGTTTTTCTGAGACAGGGTCTCACTATGTAGTTGAGACTGACCTGGAACTCACTATGTAGCTCAGGCTGGTCTTGAACTCACAGCAATGCTCCTGCCTCAGCCTCCCAAATGCTGGAATTACAGTCATGCGCCACCATGCCCGGCCCTGTTGATGCTACTTTGAGGGGAGGTTGGGTCTCCCCCAGGCTGGGTCCCTTAGCACCTCTAAAGGAGATGCTGCTCCAATGTCTCATTGATTGCCTTGTATCTAAAAATCCACTGTTCAGCTTTTTCCTTGTCCCTGTGCAGCTCCTGCCTCAGCCTCCCAAATGCTGGAATTACAGTCATGCGCCACCATGCCCGGCCCTGTTGATGCTACTTTGAGGGGAGGTTGGGTCTCCCCCAGGCTGGGTCCCTTAGCACCTCTAAAGGAGATGCTGCTCCAATGTCTCATTGATTGCCTTGTATCTAAAAATCCACTGTTCAGCTTTTTCCTTGTCCCTGTGCATGTAACGTGGCCCCACACCCTCTTGTACAGCAGCTGATTTTTAAGATTTATTTTTGACATTAGTTATGATCAATTTGATGGTGATATGTATGTCTTGCAACTTTGTTTCTGCTTCTCGTGCTTGGGCTTGCTGAGATTCTTGGATTTGTCACTTCATAGTTTTCATCCAAGTTGAAAAATCTGCAGTCCTGCTTGCCTTAGTAATAAGATGATCACCTATTAATATCTGTCAGCTCTCAAAATCTCAGAACTGGAGATTTCCTTAGAAAGTAGTAGAAAAGAGGGAAAAATGGCCTCCCTGTACCCTCTGAGGTTCTTTGGTCAGGTCATGAATTAAATTGTCATAAAACAGATTAACAGGAGGAAAGATTTAACTACATGTGTATGCATGGGAGTTCTGAGAAAATACAAGACTCAAAGGAGCAAATGATTGAGACTCACACAGTGTCCTAAGTTAGAGAAGGAAACAAGTGTGGAGGCCGTTGAGGTTGTTGGTGGTGGCTGCTATGGATTAAGAAGAGGAAAGGTAGCCAGGGCGTGGTGGCGTATGCCTGTAAACCCGGCACTCAGGAGGCTGAGGCAGGAGGATCGCTGTGAGTTTGAGACAAGCCTGGGCTACATAGTGAGTTCAGGTCAGTCTCAACTACATAGTGAGACCCTGTCTCAAAAAACCAAAAAAAAAAAAAAAAAAA
>NW_022900925.1:3048692-3073864 GCF_012274545.1 Fukomys damarensis
AAAAAAAAAAAAAAAAAAAAAAAAAAAAAAGAAAGAAAGAAGAGGAAAGATATGATGAATGTTTTGTTTTCTTATATTTTTAATAATTAGCCAAAATGATTTGCTGTTTCTCAGATTTAAAGTGAAATTAATTTTACCTCACTTATGAAGAAATTTGGTGTCTTTCAATCAAGAGATTTGTAATACAACATAGAAATATTTTTCTTTGTTCGAATTTTACTGACTGCAGTGTAATTTGGTACCATCCCTACAAAGGACAGTATTTACTAAAATCAGAAATGCTGTAGGACTTTCTCGCAGCACTTCCAAATTAGGTAGTTACTTGATATATGGAAGAAATAGTAGCACCTGTGAGAAATTACGTGACAATGTGGCAGGGTTTGCAGCAGTAAAGAAATCACGTTAATCCTGGAGAAGATGTATTTTCCCCATATCTTCGCTCATTAGTAATCATATGTGAAAGTTCCAAAATTCCTTCACGAAATGTTCTCATGGAAAAAGCATAGGAATGAGAGGAGAGCGCTCTACCCCAGGAAGCGGTGCACGAAGGTGGCTGGCGGCTTTGAGCGCTGGTTTCCCTGGCACCACCGGTGGCAGCCGGCCGTGGGGACCGGAGCAGCAGCTTTGGCAACGCCCAGGAGGAGTCTGTGCAGAATGCTGGTTAAAAGAAGAATGAGTACAGTCTACAAGTTCAGGGTGTCTGAGCCATTTGGGGAGGATACATTCAAAAGAGCAGCTTTACAGTCATGTAGACTGTGAGACAATATGAGAGAAGAAGAGAGGGATTTAAGAGAAATTTATTAGTACACATTTGCTGTACATAATGATTGCATTTGTTGTGGGGAGTTGGACGTGTGCATCAACACAAATTGAAGTTTTTACTTTCTCTTCTCTTCCTCCTCCTCCCCTCCATTTCTAGATCCCTGTCTCATTTGCTAAAGATCTACCTCCCTGAGTCCTAACCATCTACTTTTATTTTGTTCTTTAAATTACTTACACTTTAAGAGAAACCATGTGGTATTTAAGCTTGTGTGTCCTTTTTATTTTTCCTAACATTATAGTCCCAAGGCACATTCATTTTTCTACAAATAACTCAAAATTTATCCTTGTTTATGGCCGAGTAGTGTAAACATTATATTTTCTTTATCTAGTTATCTGTTGATGGACATATAGACTCCTTCCAAGATTTAGAACTTCATGCTGAGTACTTCACAGGACACTATGCCTGCGAGAACGCTAAGACTTCACACTGAGCTATGAGAACTTTAAGGCGTCACACACACAAAATCCCTTTTGTTCTCATAATTTTTGTTTTTGAGACATTATATTAGTATTTCGCTAAATTGCAAAGGCTGGGCTTGAACTTGCCTGAGCCTCTCACAGTCCTGGGATTACCGAAGGCATCACTATGTCCAGCTCTTATTCTTTTTGAGAGCTAAATAGTATGTCATTTTGTGGATATAACACAAATTAGCTAATTTTGTATTAATGGACAGCCATATTGCTTGGATTTCTTTACCATTGTGCAAGGTTCTTAGCCATTCATAGAAAAGCATTTCTGAACATGTGGGTGAGGGGCAGAGGCAAGTTTATGAAGCAGAATCAAAGAACACATTCAGAAAGGGATGTAGGTGTTTGAGGGGTATGGTGCATTATGGTCTGGGGCTGAGAGTATTGGGGTGTTTTCAAGACAGATGACAGAGGATATGTATTCCTAGTGTCTGCCAGGTTACCCATCAGTGGGATAGGATAGGTTAGGACTCAAGCCATCTCTCTGTGTGTGTGTGTGTGTGTGTGTGTGTGTGTGTGCGTGTGTGGCTTGGGTTAATGGTGCTGTTTGCTTGGGGTGGAAGTCTGTGGAATTTGTGAACCTATAGTATCAGAAGAAAAACACAGCCCTAAATTTACAGCTTGTTGTATTGTTTCGTACTCTTAAGAACTGTAGAGTGAGTAGTGTGAAGCTTCAATTTTCTTAAAAGTACAATTTAAAAATTATAATTTTCCTGGTCTTCTTTCTACCTCTTTGCTATAGTTTAGATCAAGAATGTCCCTCAGGGCTGGGGATTTAGCTCGGTGGTGGCACATTTGTCTCATAAGCACAAAGTGCTGAGTTCCATCCCTGGTACTGAAAAAAATAAGTGTCCCTCAAAGGCCTCATGCAGTCATGGGCAGAACTTTTTGAAGAGGTTGAATCTTGGGGACATTGTAGCTGACTTGCTGTTACGAAGTGGGGTCTGGTTGGAGGAGGTGGTCACTGGGGTGTGATCTACAGGGCCCAGCTCCTTTTCTGGCTCCCCCCTTCTCTCTTCATCATGACCAGTGCAGCTTTCTTCTGCCCAGGCTCTTCTACCATGCCTTTCGGCCTTGGACTGAAAGTGTGAGGCAAAACAAACCTGTCCTTTCAGATGTGGGTGTTGGGTATTGTGTCTCAGCGACGAAGAAAGTGATCAAGATACCATCTTTGTTTTTTTCTTTCCTTCCTCAGAACCACATGGAGTCTAAGAATGTATTCCGATTACAACCATCCATTGAGGATGTTGGCCTGTGACCCTTAGGGGCCTCGTGATACTTTGTGATGCCTTGGGTTTTGCAATCATTCATTCTTTTTCACTAGAGAAGGAGCTGAACAGAACATGAGAGTCTCCTTCCCTGGCTATTGAAGCATCGCATTCATTCTTCCCTGTATACAAGCATTCTTGTGACTAGATCCTTACCATATATACAAGGCTGTTTCAGTCCATTTGTGTTGCTCTAATAAAATAACTGCCAATGGATAATTTTCCTTGTCTTCTTTCATTCTCTGTTATAGTTTAATCAAGAATGTCTGTCAAAGGCCTCATGCACTCACAGGCAGGAGGCTTTATTTTGGCACATTGTTCTGGGTGCTGGGAAGTTCGAGGTCATGAGGCCTGTGGCTTCAGTTCACGGCAGAAAGCAGAGGGCAAGTGCAGAAGAAACAAAAACAGGAGGCCCCCTTACATTACAACAACCCATCTTAAAGTAACTAAACCAGTTTCCAGAAAGTCATGAATCTCTTTTAACAAACTCATCTCCTTTTAGAGACTGGTTCCAACACTACCACGCTGGCAGTCAAATTTTGGCATGCATTTCAGAGGGAACAAATCATATGCCAACCACAGGAGGCCATGTTCACATGACCTGGACCCACCAGCAGAGTGAATTCTCTTCTGTTCATGTGGCCGTATTGCTGTTCCTCAGCTTCTGAATGGGCACCCACCGCGGGACTGCCCCGCTTGCCCTCCCTTTTACTTGGGATGCCCCTCACTCAGATTTCCCTGCCTTGCCCCTCCATTTTACTCAGATTTGTGCCAATGTGTCGCTTCCTAAGAGTGTTTTGTGACCAGCTCTAATTAGTTAGCTTTTCCATTCTTATCCTCTGATTTACTCCGCATTTAATACCCTCAATATTAACATTGTATTGGGCATTCCATTTATTCATATATTTACTTGTCTGTACTCATCTGGAACAAAGCTCCCACAAGGGAATTACCTGTCCTGCTTGTGGCAGTGCACACAAAGATGCTTAATAAGTATTGCATGAATAAATAATGAACACTGTGACCCTTATTTCTTAATCACTGTGGCAACTTTTTGAGGTACAAAACTCAGTACTAGAAAACTACCTAAAAAACAAATAAAAGAAGTACAGGCATATGCTTCTAGGCTCTTGTAAGACTACAGGGTGATGGGGTTTGGGAGGGCTATGGAGGAGGGAGAAATATGTTATCCGGATTCTCTGTGACATGCTTACAATTTGACTGAAGTTCAAAATAATGTGGGTGCATCCCAAATTGAGAAATAATAGAGTCACCTTCTATTTATTTAGTGCATTACATTACTGTGTACACAGTGGTGTTTCCACATGTTGTTTCTTTGATAATATATATGGAGACTGATATAAAAATTTGAATTTACAAAATACATCAATTAAAGGGTATCTGTTTGCATTACAAAAGAATTCTTTGCCATACAAAAGGATTAGCAGTGGGGTTGCTTTAAATAGCATCTCCCTCAGTGCATGAAAGTGTTTATTTATAGATCATTAACTACTTGACCAAGATGCCTCAGGGTAGAGCAGCTTAAAGACAACTGGTCAGGAGGCCATACTAGTGGAAGATCAATTAAACTGAAGACAAAGTGTCTTTGAAATGGTACATTAAATCAATGGGAAAGAGGATTCATGTACCCGAATTTGTTTTATCTTGGCAGGGAGCACATGTATTGGGTGAATGGCACACCTGTGTGCTCTCATTCATGACAAACCAAAGTGGATGCGTTCAGTCTATATGGCTAAACTGTGTCCAGGGTCATGGCTGTGTTTGACTTCCTTTTGGTTGTACTTTAATTAAGAGGTAAAATTATTAAAGTGGCAGATGTTTCTAGCCTGAGGACCTGAGCCCAGTTCTATCAAGCAGATGGTCCCAAGCAAGAGAGTATCCTTTAATGAAGAGGCATTTGCAATTCATGAGCATTCGCGATGTCCATTTCTTTTACGCTCCAATGTTCTGCTTGTCAGGGGTCCCATTGTGTGGCCTGTGAGCATGATGAATTAGGAAAACCCCTTCTGGTTGGGGTACAGTCTTGTGCTGATGAAAATTAAAAGTATTATCTCAAAGAAGATAAAGAGGTTTAGCTCTCTAGAGTGGAGACTTCCTCTGTCCTTGTCTTATCAGCCTGGTTGATCTGGTGAGTGTCATCATTTATGTTACAACCCATGAGTCCTTTCTAACTTATGATTTGGCCCCAGGATCTAAAGCTGTGAAAGAATTAACTTGCTCCTCCATTTGGTCCCCGAATTGTTCACCTTGGGCTCATTTTGACCTTTTGCCAGGAGGACCAGCAGCGGGGAGCCCAGGAAAGGCTATTATCTTCAGGCAAAATATTCTGGCCAAATACTAGACACTTTTAATTCTGCTTTTGTTGTCCAGAGTAACTAAGGGCAAACACACACACACACACACACACACACACACACACACACACACACAATCTCTGTGCTACTGAACCTTTATTTTTATATATTCAATAGTCATGAAGGATCTACTCTGGGTAGATTTACTGAGAAAGAGGATAATATCTCACAAAAGAACAGTGAGAATCAAATGAACTAAATAGACAAAAGGACATTATTTAAAGTAATATTTATGTTAATTTACATTATATAAAAGTCACTGGTGATATAAAGCCAACATAGTACCCCATGGTCTATGTCCAACAACAGAAAAACATGTTGGTCATAGAAATGTTTGGAATAAAGCCAGAAGCAGCAAAAACAATGACTTTACACCAATTTGTTGGATTTGATGTTTTGTCCCTTTGTAAAAGACTAACTCTCTTAAGTGACAGCCAATTATTTATACAGTATGGAAGAAGTTTAAAGGGCTACAATTTCAAGGTCTGAAGCCCTCTTCTATAGGAATAGCAAAGAGAAAGCACAAAGGAAACAGTGTGCAGAGCAGGCCCTGAGCCATACTGATCTAGTAGGTGCATTTCCTCTTGCTTTTCTCTGTCCTTTTACTGAGCCTTCTAGTACCTTTGCCACTGCCTGGAGCCCTCAGCTAGCTACTTCCCTCTTCATAGTTCTCAGTACCTTGGCACTTCCCAGAGCACCTGTCGGGCAAATCCAGGTAACTAAAGACTTCTTTGGACAATGTTGTATGAGCGTCCTCTGCATTCTATCCAAAGGTCCTGTGTCTCAGCTGTCTGTGACCTGATAAACCACCAGATGATTCAGTTCACTCTAAGGAATTCATAAATACAGGATCTGCTTTAATTAGAATGGGCTCAGTCCCTTCTTTCCTCAATATTGACACTGCTCTAATGTACAGTATGCCATTGACTTAATAAAAACTTCTCAAGAAATCTATTTATTAAATGTACAATCAACTGTGGAGATATATTAACTTTAAAAGTGTTAATGTGCAAAACTCTATGTATTTCTAAAAAAGAAAAATGGTATAAAATCAAGGATTTTCACGAAGTCTGGGTGTGGGAAACGCAGTGTTTTTCAGTCTGTTACTTTAGTCTGACACTAGGAAACACGGAAGTACTTTGAGTCAGAAGTCCTTGAATTCTAATTAGTCCTATTAGCTAACCTTAATGGCCAGGCCAAATTCTAGCATGCCAGCTTGGGTTTCAGATGTCCCACTGACCAAGTTAGAACTTGAAAGTCATACTTCCTTAGGGTACTGAATGAGTGGGTATTAAATATTTCTCTGTGACTGTTCTATATCAAAGTTATCACTTAAGTCCTCTGGCTTCACAAAGGTGTCCAGGGTTCTGAACTGTGCTGGACTGTGGGCGGGAAACAATTGATTGGGAAGGATCTTTAGCCCCAATCCTGGAGACTTTGCTCTCTGAATCATCTTGCTGACTGCTTTCTTCCCAGCCCATATATAAAAGGAAGAAGTATATATTTTTTTTCTTTCTTAGACTTGTTATTTAACTTCACCTGTTTTAAATGAAGTAAAATGACATTAAGAATTTTGCTTTATTAAAAATACTATATAAAACTGGATTTTCACATCTCAAGTCGGTGAAAAAATGAAGCATCAAAAGTATATCACAGGGGGTGGGGATTTAGCTCAGTGGTTCTGCCACCTGCCTCACAAGGACCCAAGTTCGATCCCTGGTACTAAAAAAAGAAAGAAAAGAAAAGTATATCACAATATAAGTTGAAAGGCTTATATCAAGAAAATAATTACATGTGATGCAGTACCCTTAAGTAACATTTTGAACTGTGTTAGCAATTTTCAAATGTATCCTTCTCATCTTTCCTCTTTTTGATTTGTCAGTGCAAGGTTGTCAACTGTCCCCTTTTCAGAGATATATTCTGAAATTATATCCTTGCTACTTATAAGGTTCTCTTTTTAAATGAAGTGGTAGTGATAGTAAGAGATCATTTTAGGAAAAGTGCTATTTGGCAAAATAAGAACAACTGCAACAATAATTATTCCTAATGGGCTCAGTACCCTTCTCCGCCTCTTCTGTTTATACTCCCATACATTTCTGAGAGCTTCTGAAGGTTCACTATCAATGTGTCCTCTCCTTGGTTCTATGTAGTGAATAATTGGGACTCAGAGTAACATTTTCTTTTCTTTTCTTCTTCTTCTTTCTTCTTTCTTTTCTTTCTTTTTCTTTTTTTTTTTGGTACGGGGAATTGAACTCAGGTCCTTGAGTTTGCAAGGCAGGCCACCGGACCGCTGAGATAAATCCCTGGCCATTTTTTGGTTTTTTGAGACAGGGTCTCACTATGTAATTCAGACTGACCTGGAACTCACTATGTAGCCCTGACTGGTCTCGAACTCACAGCAATTCTCCTGCCTCAGACTACTGAGTGCTGGGATTACAGGCATGCACCACCACACCTGGCTTCAGAGTAACATTTTCTTGTGGGAGCTACTATTCTCTTTCTTTTCTTATTTTAGATTTTCATTTCCCATGTATGCCTCTGTGTTCCTATATATGTATTCATGTAATTATTCTGATTTACTTTATTTCTATTTGAATTTAAGAATGTTGTTATTATTCTATTGAAAATCAAAGTTTTTTTAATACATTGTAATTATATTCTCATTTACCTCCTAAAGCATAGTTATAAATTGTTTAAAATCTTAACTCAAATTCTCCATCTCTTCACAGTTTTGTTTTTTGAGAATCAGTCACACCCCCCCCCATTGTCAAATATTTTTGAAATTTATCCTGGGCATTACAGATGTTATATTGTTATATTGAGTCTGTGCATTCATTTTCAGAGGAATGATTTTTATTAACCAATTACCTTGATTGATCAAAAATGAAACTTGTGCTTCTTCCGCAGCAGCTCAAATGACACTTTAGTTTTCCTTAGCTAAGTGCTTGGAATCTGTTCTACATATGTGTGCATAGAGAATTAGTCAGAAATTTGATATAACTATAGACACAGGACTTAGGACTCCTTCCTTGAGTTCTATCCTTTCTAAATTTCCTTTCACCCTTTCCAGAGCGTGTGATCTCCTCAAACTCTGTTCTGGTTCTTTGGCCAAACGGCACAAACAAAGAAATAAACAACGAATAACACCAGCAGGTTTATCAAAAAGTTGCCATGTGTTGCAGGTTGGACTGCCCTCAGCCTAGAATTGTGAGGATATCAAATGTTGTTTCCATCTCTCAAGTGTCAAATCTCTTCTGGAATCTGCTGACTGTTAGTCTCTCTCTAGTACTTTTAAGTAGATTGCTTTTTTAATTCTTGATTTTAACTGTTAAAAAGTTGTGCACAATTTATAGTTATAATCTGTAGGGTATTTGGTCCAATAGGTGCCTACTCAGCTGTATCAGAAATGAAAAGTATTCCTACAGTTATATAGTATGCAGAATTGGTGTTCTTAATTTCAAACAATGAGGCTTATTTTTGTAAATTCAGCAAGAAATAAATATATTGATCATAATCAGTTATGGGCTTTCTAAGGCTATCATAATAAAATGCCACAGAGAGAGTGGTGACTCAAACAGCAGACATTTACTTTTTTACAATTTTGGAGGCTAAAAGTCCAAGGTCAAAGTGTCAGCAGATTCATTTTCCTTTGAGTCTTCTCTCCTTGGATTGCAGACCTTACTTTGATCTTATTTGGTGTTTTGTGTCTGTGTACACATCTAAAGGAGTTAAGGATGCGCTCTTCCAGAATATGCCAAAGTGATATACTGAGTATTTTAGGCTGAAGACATCAGAGAAACTTCAGTTGCATCAAGGGCCATCGAACCTGGCTTTCTTTATAAGTAGCTGGCTTTCCTGAATCAGGGTGACAGTGTAGCCTTTATCAGTAGAGCTTAGTAACTGGAGCCTCAATGGACCTGACTAAATAACTTCATTATCTTTCACTAACTTCACATTTCCCCATTTATCTCTCAGAGAATTCTACAGAATTTACTAACCTAGTCCAGAGATGCCATTTCTTCACAAATTCATTGTTCTTTGTCTAAATAGTTAAAAAGCGTTTCTGATTTGCCCATTTCTTCAGTTCTCACTTTCTTGCAGAGATCCCTGCATATAAGTAAAATCAATAAAACATGTATGCTTTCCCCCTGTTAAGTTCCCTTAGCAATCAAGAGGGACTAGAGTGTACATACCTGTTGTCTTTTCCAATTATAAGGGGGCCAGTTTGTCCCCACCCTAAATACTGCATTTTACCTTAATTGCCTCTGTAAAGGGCCTGTTTCTAAATACATTCACAGGTGAAATTTTCAGGTGAAAATTTCAGGCTACAAATTTGGGGAGGCACACAGCTTAGACCATAACATCAGGTACCTCATCCATTCTCCGAGACAGTTTAAAGCAATTGAGGCAGTGACAGCCAACAGTTTTAAACCACACGAGAGTTCCATAGACTGTTTCTGCCATAACTGAGCATAGAGGATTTAATTTGTTTGTTGTAGTTGAGCATTGACTGTGACCTTCAAAGCCAGTGTAGCTTTTGAAAGTTAGATGGTGTATCCATAAATGGCTTCCATTGGCGCCTGCACTTTTGCAACATGAATTCCCAAAGTCTCCTGTCTAGTGGGCCCCAGAAATTCACAAGCATTATGTTCCTAAACCACCCATGTATTGTGAAAAACTGCAAATTTCAGATATGGCCTATAAATGTCCCATTTTGTAATTTAAATCCTAAATATGCTATGTCTCCTGCAGTTATGTAATTTAATAAAATATTGTATTAATAAAGCCTTAGAAGGTGCAGGGTGTTTTGGTGGCAACTTAGGGACCTCAGAACTTTAAGAAAAACAAAACCAAATAGTTGCAGGAGGTAGAGAAACCTGTCAGGATGCAGGAATGCTGCTGCTACATCTGCCACAGATGGGTTACAGGGCATCATCCAATCAGAAGCAAGGAGAATTGAATAATCCCCTCAGATTGGCTACTTGCAAACCTATCGCTAAAAGGCAATTGTGAGGATATTTGCAGTTTCCATGAAATTTCGTGGGTTTCTATGAACAATTATCAGGTAAGGTCTCATCAGAAAAAAATTTGGACTGAGGCTGCAAACTGAACTGTAACTTTCTGGGGGTATACTGTATATAAATCTTTCTGGTGAACGTTGTGCTTCCTGGAGAAATTGCTTAACAACACAATTAGAGTTTTTAACAAATTTTTGGATGTTACACAGATTTTCATTACTATGTCAATAACTTCTAAGTGGGTAATAAAAGTAAAAGAGTATTGTTAAACAATTTCATGAGAATAATTTTAATAATAATTTAATGCTAATAATTAAAAATATGAATGGCTTTTTTTCTAGGAAAACCTCAGTTGACTTAGGAAGCATAATAAAGAAATCGTCATGAGAAAAATTTTAAACATTTGCCAAAGATCTGTCTCATCCCCAAAATATTAGACTAAGAGGGCCTCCGAGATTAGTTCTTTGACTGTCAAAGACATTTTTTTTGTTTTTGCATCATTTACTGTGTTCCAGCGCATAGATAAAAACAGAGGACTTTCTAGTTGATTTTGCTAAGTTAGACTAAGCAGTAGCCAGCTTCTCAGGAGCACTAGTTAGTTGTTCACGTAGGTACAAAGGTGTGGGAAAGCGCTGAAATGCCGGGACAGACCTGTTATCAATTCTAGGCCTGAAAGGGCAAGGGAAAGACGACTATGAGAACCTAGAAGGAAGGCTGGGCAGGAGCTGCAGCATTTGCTCCTGGGACTCAAAAAGCTTCTGCTGACCTTGCAGAAAAGAGGCTGAGGCAATAGATGGCTTCACTTCATTCTCCATCTACCTTCCAATACCTTGCTTGGGTTACTCACTGGCCAAACCCAACCAGGAGCCATAGGTCAATGCAGTCTGTTGATGTTGTCCACAGGAATTGGCCTCCTCGGGTAGAGAGCAGGAGGGGAAAAGTGGAGGATGGCTCTGGATAGTAAATGGAAGTCACAGTGCACGTCATGGCACAGTATGCCCTGAGTACAACCTGCCAAGATAGCACAAAATACACACACAGACAACAATTTCATCTATGACTATAGATTTAAAAATATCAAAATAACATACCAGCAAATTAGATATAGGACAGTTATGAAGCTTGGGTAATGAATTGGGTGTTTCCCTGATTCCTTAGGCTTTTCTAGGAACCTTGTTTTCAATTCTTTTGGTTTCAAGGGAAATTCCTGCCCTCTCCACCCTTTTTCGTTCTCTTCCCCAAGGGAGTAGGAATAACATGCTTAACTGATGAGTGTTAGAGATGACACTAGGCCTACTGGATCTATTTTGGAACCAGCTTGTGCACAGAGCTGCATCACAAAGTCTCCATCTTACTCGGGAGGTCCTTAAACTTCAAGCTGGGCCGTTGCTCAGAGTAATGAATTATTGAACCTGGGAGACAGAATTAGCAAGCCCATGTGGCTCTACATCCAGACTTTATTGTTCAGTCTAGGTTTTGTTGATAACCAGGTAGTATTTATCTCCATCTGACTCTCGTGTCTTATTCATTCTGAAATCTGAGAAGGGAAGAATGAACAGCTTTACTTTACTGGCTTTAAGAACGCCAACCCCAATTTACCTCTAATTCTTCTTTCTCTAGCGTTAAGTGAAAAAAATGTACCTGTGACATTTGTTAAAGAACAGTAAGGTTTTATTCAGGACAATGGAGTGAGGTATTCGGGACCAGTGGAATGGGAACTTGCACTGAGGAAGAGAGACTGGGATCACCTCCAAATACAGCAAGAGCATTGGGCAAGTGGGAATTTATAGCCCTGGAGCAGGGAAGGGGGTCAGTGGATGGAAAATTACTAAGAGAAAATAGCAAGGGGAAGGGCGACTCTTGATAAAACAACCGACCAGGATGCTTGCTGAAGGTGGGATCACTGCCATGAATGGAGGATGGTCAAAATCTTGAATCGGTCCCTACTGTCTGCATTCATTTGCCTACCTTCCATCAAGACCACAAGAAAAGTCTGGAAAAATGGAAAAATGAGTTTATTCAATTTGGCCAAATTGGAAGGGCAGCTAGTCTGCCCTACCTCAAGTAGACAGAAATACTTCAGTTTATAGAAAGGGCAGAACAAAAGCCAGGAAATATGTTTATGTAGATTTAGCCAGGCTTTGGCCCACCAGAGGGCTCTGGAAATACTGGCTCTTCCTTGGCACCAAGGCTGGGGGCCTTGAAAGTTTCTTCTCTTAGCATGAGAAAGCTCGAGAAATAGCATATTTTTAACAAAAACCTAATTTTTAAAGATTCATTGTAATTTTTTGGTTAGATGAGCAGATGTCACCTGAGGGAAGAGGAATGAAGAACCTGATCAGGTATCAAAGGTGATAAGATATTGGGAGTGAGGGGCTCTTGCTAAAGTGACGTAGTAGAACCCTTTGTAAAACTGGATCTTACAAGGAAGTTCAGCTCTAGGAGAAGCTTCAGGAGGTTAACTAAAGTTTGGCTAAGGAAATAATCTGTCACTAACCACTGCCACTGTTATCATCACAAAAAGTCATTGGGTATTAATAGAGATATAAATACTGGCTTCTTGGTAGGGAAGAATTATATTTGCTTCATTGTTTTTTGAGCTCTGAATCATACTTTGATCTATTTATAATTAAAATATAGAAGTAAAAGCCATGGATCTTCCTGCAATGGAAGGCCAGCAATTTGAAAGAATGAATGTTCTGTCGGACAATTTGGGTTTTGCTATCAGGCTTAGCTCTGGGCCTGACAGTAGGGGCTCATATTTGGACAAAAGGGCTCCTCTGGCTGTCACGGTTGTCTCTGAATGGGCTTTGAGCAGTATCCAGTCAAATCTAGGGAAGCTGAAAGCCATTTGCTGTCTGTCCTTCCTGGAGATCCTGTATGTGATGATGACCTGTCAGAGCTAGAGGTGCATTTCCTCTATAATCTGTCTCTCAGGAGCATTTCCTGTCTCAGGATGCTGCACAGCATGTGACGCAAGAAATAAACATTCTTGCAGGTCTTAAAGGACTTGTAATGTGGATGACCTCTTACTAAAGTCACCTGTTTCTTACAGTAACAAGCAGGTGAAGACAGGAAAGTCATGGAAGGTAAGAATGAGGGCACTCAAAATGACAAACACTTTCAAAGCATGTTCTTATAGCAGCAATATTGGCATTATAGAGAGATGAGGTAATCCAAGAAAGTGAAAAATTTACCCCAGAAAACAAAGCTGTGGAGTGGCAGAGAGGGCATTCATGCTCAGGTTTTCTGCTCCACAGCCATCCCGTCCTCCTTCCCATCCTCCTTCCATCTCACTGGGCTGTGGTCATGATGAATGTCAATGAACTTTTAATGAGGTCTTAATCAAGTGCTTCATTACTGGACTCTCAGGGTGTAGAGCAATGGCCTTTAGGAGACAAAGGCTGGTATTCAAGCCAAAAGGGCTTGGGAGAGCTTACAGGTTCTGCTTCCTTTCAAGGACATCTCTGTTCGCCTTTTCACCCTTTCCTCCTGCTGCCCTGCAGACCTGGGAGCAAACAAAAAGAAACCCTCAGATCTACTTTGCATTAGCTCTGGACTGCCCTTGGCCTCAGTGCTAATGAAGTAACTTAACACATTCTCTCTGAAAAGTTGCATGTCATTTGCATATGTTTAGTTGTTCCCAAAGTCCCTACTTCCTAAGGCTGATGTGACCCTCATAAAACCACAGGAAGCCACATTTTTCTTCCCTTTCTTCCTTTCCCCTCTTTCCTAGCCCAGCTACTCTGCCTTGCTTGTTAGGCCAATCTAACAACAAAGTTTAGCCCCTGGCAGATTTTCCACACAACTGAAAGGCGAAGATTCATGTGCCTTCATTTAAAGCAGCTAACTTAGCTTGACAATCCCAGCTTGACCTCATTTTTACTGTATTTTCTCCCTCAGAGACTGAAATGTGGATATGCTCAAGTAGTGCTGCTGCTAGATTAAAGGATATTCCCAATAAACTCTTGTTTTTTTCAGTTGGTTTACTCAAATAATGAGGACCTATCATAGCATCATGTCGAGGTACTAAGATCATACTCGAGGAAAATTATTACTGAAGTTCGAAGCATTATACAGTCATTCATATAAGATATCGTGAATGGAATGCTGAAAACAGCCAATTTAAGATATTTCAATATTGATTCTAAGTACACAGCACCCACATAGAATGAGCTGGGCACCCAACTATTTAACTCCTTGGGGATTTCGCAAAAAACAATATGCTAAATACATGGCTATGCCCATCAGAGAATGGCTACTGTAGGTAACATGAGTAGAATTAAGAATACTTAGTTATTAAAAGGTAGTAGAAAATAGTCTGTAATTTACATGGCTCCAGTGCTTTCTAGATTTCCTTTCCTGTTTCATCTGTATTAAATTCATCTGTATTAAAATACCGAGTTCAGCAAGAAAATGATGCAGAGAAATGGTCCATTGTACAAACCTATTCTAAGTACATTTTCTTTCTTATGCGTCTTCCCTCTCCTTTCCTACAGTTTGTTCCCAACAGCCTCAATCCCAGAATAAGTGGAAGGGAATGACAAATAGAGTTTAGCAATTAGTAGATGGTTTTATAAGTTAATAAACATCTAGGTTTTGGTTTTTGCCAGTCCTTTCTGTCTTTTGGTTTTCCCAGGAACATTCATTGGGAAGGAGAGAGTTTCAGGGAAGTTCTAAAAATGGGAAGAAAGTGTATACTCAGTGAAGGGAAGGGTTTAGTAACAATGAAATTATATAGTACAGAAAAGGAGAAAGTATCTTTTCCTGCTACTCTTCTAAATTAATGGCTAAGGCACAAAAGACAGATTAATGAGAAAAGCAAGAAGATTTATTTAATATGAGTTTTACATGTCAGGAGAGCTTCATAAAAAAATGAAAACTCAAAGAAGTGGTTAGACCTGTGTATTTCAATATGAGGTTTGATGAAGAGTAGAAAGTTGTGCATGGGGCAGGAATTCCCTGAGATAATCTGGACAAATTTAGAAAGGCCTGTTCATTTAGGGGCTTTGTCCCTTCGTCTATGTCAGTAAGGATGTTCCTTTCCTGTGAGTGTAGGGAGGCCACTTCTTACTACAGGAGATGCTTGTGACCTGCTTCTGTGGAAGGATAGAAAATCCTTTCTAGAGTTTATGATCTACATCTGGGGAAAGGCAGGGACGTTTACTGCTTCAGTTGTTTTCTCAAGTTCCTTGTCTTAAATATTCAGTAGGTCAAGCAGTCGTATTTTGCAGAAGAATGCCTTGAATGCCTCAGAATAAGATGTAAAGTATACGTAAACCAAGTTACCTTATTTGATCTGAGAGTTGATTGCTATATAGGATGCTTTTAACTGCACAATGATTGATGTAACTCTGTTTTTGGAGACTGAAACATTGGATCAGTATGGCTCAAGCAAGCTGATTATATGTATGTCTTTCCAACTTGAGTTCTGTGAGTTTATATGGGTAACTTGAGGTCAACCATGATAGGAGAATTTATACCAAATTGGTCAATGTACACATCAAGGCTTCTCACCTCCTTCAGAAGGGCTGAGTTCCCAGGTTTGCTAGATCACCACTTGATATACCACACATCTGACTTCACTTCTACCAAACCACTTGGATTAATTTCTCCATTCTTACTACTTTTCTTTCTTTTCTCAGTTTAGGGAGGAATAGAACGATTTTTAATTTATTCAGTATCTACCCTATGTAAAACTGTTCCGAAATCGGGAACAAACCAAACGTCGCCATCTCCCAGTATAAATTAGTTAACTATAGTACAAATTGGAAGTAAATGAATGGGGTAGGCGAACTGCCTGTCCAGAACTTAGGAACTTATGAAGGTTTGGACATTTCCATGAAAAGGGTAGTAAATTGTTCTTGGAAGAACAGAGTAAGATTTCAATTAGATGATAAGGGAAAGAGGGAGAGCACTTGACGTAGGGAATAGTCTGTCAAATGACAGTGCTGTGTGTTCTGGGAGAGGTGAGACACAGTTCTGTCATTTAAGGCCAAGGTACTTTGTAATTCATGAAGGGCAGCGGTGAGGCCACCTTTTGTAGAATTTTGAATACAGTTTTCATTTTTAGGAAAATTAAAAAGCCATTTCCTCATCATTTATAGAGCTATCTTTAAATATCAAAGCATTCATTTAATGATCATTGTTTGCATCCAGTTCCCACTTGCCTAGTATAAGACACTCTGACAATTTGATTTAATTTTGTGACACTCATTAGCTACATTAACATAAGCTGGGGGGAAAGAAAAAGAAAAAAAAAAACAGGTACAAATTTAGCCCTTCATTGCTTTTACAAGGGAATCCTTGCAAAAAGAATCTTGTATACTTTTTGTATATTATGGTGTTTAAGATATATATCTATAAGCAACATTTTTAACAGTAGGACTCTGGCCAAAAGGGCATATATGTTTAAAATCCTTGCTGATAGGGTCCCTTTAGTTCCCTCTAGGAAGTTACACAAATTTGTTTATGCCCTATCATATCTCATGAGAATTCTTTATTCACACTCTATTCAGTATATGGTGTTAGCAATATTTAGAAATGCCATTCTGAATAGTTAAAATTATATTTTCATTTCTCTGATTATAAATGAAATAGATCATTTTAATATGATCACTGGGCATTGTATTTCTTATCCTCCAGGAGCTGCTCGTCTCTTGTTCATTATTCTATTTGCTTAATCACTTTTTGCTATTGATTTGTATAAATGCTTGGCAAATGAAGGGCTTTAACTATCTAGCTCTTGCATTCCTCTTACTTTTTTCCAGTTTGTTGTCTGTCTCTAATTTTGCTTATGATCTTATTTTTCTGATAATACAGAGATTTTTAAGCACCTTCTTTGTTCAAACTAATCGATATTTTTCTTTGTAGGTTTAGAATTTGTGAATTGCTTGAAGATTATAAATCAATTCTTTCTTTGTTATAAAAAATGGATGGCTTTATTACTTTTTAAACATCCTTAAGTGTCTTCTTTTTAAAGAATTTATAGTGGATATCTATTTCAATAGCAAGTTTGTGACAGAATCATTTATTTAATTAGTATTTATTTAAAACTTAATTTTCTACACCGAAAGATGGATAAAACATATTTTTCCCCAAATGACTTTCATTCTGGTGGTGAGACATAGTTAATTATTAATTATATGTATCATATAGTTATATTTTATTTAGTTATACAATCATAATTATATTATGAATATCAGTCATCAAAAACTAGGGAGCTCGCTATGCCAATACGTATTATATGTAAGCATACAAAATAAAATCCACTCATCAAAAAACTAGGGTGTCCTCCCAAGGAGGGAGGAAACCTGTTTTAAACAGAACCTCTGTCTAAAGGTGTCTTTAAAGTAGTCAGGACCTGTGAAAGCAGCTCAGCAGCTAACAATGTCAAAGGGATGCAGGAGCCGGTGGGTTGTAGTCCTGTAGAACTTAGGAAGGTAGTTCAGCGCTAATTACTTGATTCCTTGGGTGTCTGGTCCATTCTTTTCATGTTGAGGTGATTTTGAGAAAGTTATTTCTTCCTTATAAGAAATTGTTTAGTGAGGCATGGAGACTGTTGAAAAGTGTGAACGCTCTCTTAGAACTGTAAGGAATCTTACAGAATTACAAATGTGTTAGTTACTTTCTTGTTGCTGAGACACAATACCTGAAATCCACAAGATAAAGGAGGGGAGGTTTATTTTGGCTCATAGTTTGTAAAGGATTCAGCCCATAGTCAGTTGGCTGCAAGGCAGGGCCAGCATGGCAGAGGAGAGATAGTTCATGGTGTGACAGGTAGAAAGCAGCAAGTGCTCAAGGTGGGATGGAGATATATATATATATATTCTCCAGGCCATAGGCCATACCCACAGTGACTCACTTCTTGCTACCAGGATTCCCCTTCTTTTTTTTTGGTACCAGTAATTGAACTTGGGTCCTTGCGCTTGCAAGGAAGGCCACCAAACCGCTGAGCTAAATCCCCAGCCCTCCCCTTCTGATATCACACCCTGCTATCAACCTACAAACCATCAGTGAATTAATACAGTATCACACATCCACCATCCAGTCATCTCCCAAAAGCCCTACCTATGAGGCTTTGGGGGGACATCTAGACATAAGCCATAACAATAAAGGATGTTGAGGAAATTATCCTTAAGAGACACAGCTTAGAGATTCTGAACCTAGGAGAAATATTTGAACGCTCCAGAGCTACTAACATATTTAGGGAAGTATTTGGTCTCAGAAAGTTCAGTATTTTTGAAAATATTAGCTACAACAGTGAACAATCCGCAAACTACGGACCTATGATGGCTTTACTTGGAGAACATGTTCTGTGTTTAAGAAGCAGGCCTCAGATTAGATTCATGATCTCATGAGGTGAATAGGCATGACTTCATTTTCAAGAAGGAAAAATTGAGGTTCAGAGAAATTAAATAACTTACCCAATATGAAGTCTCAGGTCCACTTTTCTGGTTCAATCACGCCAGGCTGCCATTTTCCATTACCAACCCCTTCCCCTGGACCAGCCTCAGGCTCTTGATTATCTAGAGGAAGTATTCAGAATTTTATTAATCTTTAATTTTTATACTTCTAAGTACTAACAAGTTGTGACTCCATCTGAACAATTTCAGTGAGCTGTAAATGTGAGGGAAGATATGCTTGAGCCAAAGACCTTATATAATCCTTTGCCTGTCCTTACGCCCATCTTTTCAGCTCAACCTTGTTTGCTCCTTCTATGGTATTAGTGGTTGAAGGCATATCCAGTGCACCAGGTAAGCATTTGCCCCCAAGGCACAGGGAAAAACAGCTGCTGCTTACTACTCATTGGGAGAGGGCCCATTTTGGGGGACTACTTGGTAAGCAGACTGAAGCAAGGCCAAGCTGCGTTCTGCCCCAGTCCCAGGACTGTCTCAAGAGCTCTCTGGGCATTGACCTGCTTCCACCCTGTCTGCTTCTCATTCATCTCCTCCCTACTGCCAATCCACAAATCAAGTCAACTTTATAGGAGGAGGTGTAGTGGAAAACGTTCTTATAGACTTCTTCTCTGTTGCACTCTAGTAACCCTGACATCTAGCAAAGTGCTGGCTTATACATATTTGTCCTCTAAATGCAGTGAAGCTGTACATGTATGACTATATATGTGTGTAAGTGTGTGTGTGTGTGTGTGTGTGTGTGTGTGTGTGTAGAGGAGGGTTAATGGGCTAAATGGTAAGATGATACAAGGAAAATTCAAACTATAATGCCAATCACATGAGAATTAAAAAAAGAAAAGATATCTAACCATTTGGTTGGACTATATAAAGATTTACTAATCTCATAATTAATGGACTACTGAATCGTCATTTAGCAATGGATCTCCCAGTTCCTAGGACCTACTTCCCACAGCAGGGCTGAACATGGTACATCCTGAGTACTTTCCTCGTGGCTAAGACAGAGCATATGACCAATCCTAGCAGATGGGATGGGGAGAAGCCTGTTGGAAGCTTCAGAAGTACTCTCATTTAGGTGCAAATATTTCAGTAGGGTCAAAGCTGATACACTGAAGATTTGAACTGAGGTAGAAAATAAAAGAAGCTGGAGTCTTTGAGGCCAAATGTTGAGCCAGCTTTGAAAATGTCCTGCTTCTGGACTTCTTGTTATTTCAAGCAATGAATGGTCTTAAATTTTCAGTCACTTTTGATACTTTCTGAAGAAAGTATCCTCACGGAAAGTTTACATGAACAAATGCTCATTTCTGACTCACATAAGAAAAATTATGTAATTTACACATGCAGTTTAACTGGTGTGTTTTGGAAGAGACATTCACAAATGGTCTGCCTCCGCTTTACTGAACATGATTACTAGTTCACAACCTGTAAAGTGGGCAAATGTATGCATTTAAGGTATATTTTAATTTTCTGTATTTGCACATTAAATTTCCCAAAGTTCTAGAAGGTGCTGGGGTGCTCAAGCCAATGTAGACAGCAGAGGGGGCTTGTGTATATCACTGTGTGGTTTGGAGATTCTGAGTCAGTGAGGGAATTTTAAAAGGTGTTTTTATCAGTTAACTCATGAATGTTGGGAATCATGAATGTTGGTTGCATTATAAAAATCTCTCTGTCTTTGGGAAATGGTGAAATAAGTGCAAAAGCCATAGGGCCTGGCAAGGTGTCATTCCAACATAGGTCTTAATAACATTAGTTTATAATAAGAAAATATTGGGCTTGGAATTTAGCTCAGTGGTGGTGAGCCTGCTTTGCAAGCACAAGGTCCTGAGTACCGATCCCTGGTATTAAAAAAAAAAAGAACAAAATACAGTATAATAAGCAAGTTCTAAGAACAGTTCTCAATTGCCCTTTCTGAAGACCTTCCCCAGCTCCACATTTTCAAGGGAAATGAGCAGCCATGGACTTTAGCAGGATTTTCCCTTTCTCTTTCCTCTGCAATCTCTTTATCTCTCCATATCAATATCACTCCAGTCAGCCAAATCTAGCTCCACGCTCAGACACAGAAAACAGCGTGGATCAAAATTTATTTGTCAAATTGTTTTTAAGCAAACTTTAGCGGAAGGTTTGTGATTGTATTCGAATGCATGCGATACCTGACCTCTCCACAGGGTGGTGAGTATGACCACAAAATGGGACCATGCACGGGCTTGCGCCAGCTAGGATTGAGTGGAAACAGATTTACAGATGTCATCATTCTGCTTTGCACAGCTCAGTCTGATACTTAAAATACACAATTTCCTATATTCTTGAATAAGCCCAGTTCTACTTTCACATAGAAAGAGACAGGCTAAAAAATGGCCTTAGGAAATGAGGCTGCGAGCCCAAGAATGACAGGCAGCAGCCTCGTGTGGTAACAGGAACCGGCCAAGAGGCCAGCAGCTCTCAGGATCTGCTTCTCCTGACAACACTGAAGCCACTTTACAGCTCTGGACTTCATTGTCTTCTCAGAGGTGTGAAGAGAGGGGCTTGTGTCAAATCCCCTCTCTGAGATCCTCTGATTTATGGTGAGGTTATTTGCAGTCTTGGTGTGAGATAAGGTTCTGAGACAAATCACCGTGTTAGGAAAGCAAAAGAAAGATTGTAAAACATTTTTGATTCAGGATTCTTGTGGATAAATAAGTGTCACATTTCTTTATTTATTTAAACTCAAATCAAACCAGACCTCCAGGGGCCAAATCTTCCAGGGAGGAGAAAGCTTACATGCGGATCACTTTTTCGGGGAGTGTAGGACTTACTTATTCTTGAGGAAATGAGTACGAGTTGACTCCACATTATGCTTGCAAAGATAATGCAAAGGCATTTAGTCACCCTGCTGCAAGGAGATGCAACAAAACAGACAAACAAATAAACAAATTGGTTCTGTTTAGTGCATGAAGTCTGTTGAGCAGCAGTTATGGGCAGAACGGTTAGGTGTAGCCTTATTCATTTAAAACACATAAAAGGGAGAGGGGAACTGTGTGTGTATTCATGCATTTACCCCATTCATTTCTTCCTGGCTTTTTACTGAGGCAACCAGGAATGCCAGGTAACAAAGTTTCTCATGGACTTTGTGGTCAAATGAGAGATTTAGACAATTGAACTAATGAATATGATAAATAAATGTGCTGTTGTTAAATGTGATGTATACCAGTTAGGGGTCTAAACCGGCTCTTAGGTCCTGGAGCTATAAGACGAATGAGTCGGTGTTTCAACTACAGGTTGTCCCTTGTCTCAGTATTTGAAAATTTTCAACTTGGAATATTTGCATATAAGTAATGAATACTGTGGGGGTAAAACCCAGTTCTAAACAAAGTTCATTTATGTTCCCTAGAGACTTTATACATACGCAGAGGCTGAAGATAACTTTATACAATTTTTTCCATGTACCTGCCTTTTGGTTGTGACTGGCTTCCTGAGGTCAGAGTTGGGGGAACTTGGGATTTTGGATTTTCAGATTAGAGATGCCTATCCTGTATTCCCAGTATGAAGTCATTATCAGTGCTTATCATCCATTACCTAGTGGCTTTGGGCAGGTTAATAAATTCCTTTCAACTTCAATTTACACATCAGTGTAATGTGAATAATGATAGATTCTACCAGTGAGTTAGTGTAAGAAATGATATAACAGAGTATCTGAGAGAGATTTAGGGGCAGCCTTGGGAAGGAAATAGGTTTAGAAATTTGTCAGCACCCCCCCCATGATGTAGATGAGATAAAGAGCAATATCCATCCATCCATCCATCCATCCATCCATCCATCCATCCATCATCTATCCACTGCAGAGGGAAGCAGTGAAGGCAAAACTAGAGGTGCAGTGGGAAGATCAACATGTTTTATACACATTTTAATGCACTGAGATAACAGTCCAGTGACATCCATACAAATAATTCCATTTACATGGAAGCCAGAGGCGGGCCAAGCCACGGTGTGTGTGTGTGTGTGTGTGTGTGTGTGTGTGTGTGTGTGTGTAAAAGTGGACAAACACTCATGGTCCTCTCTGGCCCTCAGGAAAATGAGTTTACTTCTCTGTCAACATGAAGGTTTGCAGCTGGTTTGGATATCATGGTTTGGATATGATGTTTGGATATCAGTAAGAAATAAGTTAAAAGAGATACATGGGCATTTCCTCTCCCCAGCCTTATCCCAGGAGCTATCTTCCAGTGAAAGGCTCAGATGCACCTGCTATCTGGGAGAGGTTCTCTGCAGAGACCAGCGGGGATTTTGGAACACTGTGGGGCCAGAGCTAGAGGGAGTCACCAGCACAACTGTAAGTCAAGCAGATGGGCTGGAGGGTGTCTGGGCTGGAGTAAATCTGCCTTCCATTTCTCTTCAAAAGGTCTGTGATTTCACTTCTGTATCGAGCAACTGGCACCATGTGATTACCATCAAGGTGCAGCTGTAGTCAAATACTACTGAGGCAGCATCTTTCTACATGGTTGAACTTTTTCTTAGACATTTCTACAAAATGAGTTAATGAGAGGTGCTGGGACTTTTTTTTGTTTGGCTACTGCACGAGGTAGATTTGGCTGCTCTTTCTCCTCTAGAACATTATACCTGTGGCTTTCTACCCTTAAAATTTCCTCTTTGATACCTGCATTAATCTGTTTTTCATTTCTGTAACAAAATAACCGAAGTGGGGTATTTCATAAGGAAAAGAGCTTTGTTCAGCTCCACAATTGTAGAGATTCAAGAGCATGGGACCTGCAGAGGCTCAGCTCTGATGAGGGTAGTGGCATCACAGTGGCAGGAGAGAGAGAGAGAGAGAGAGAGAGAGAGAGAGAGAGAGAGAGAGAGAAGAGAAAGTAGTCTCAAAAAGGAAGCCACAGCATGGAAAAGGTTGTTTTATAACAACTCATTCTTGTGAGAGCTAACTCAGGATTCAATGAGAACAACCTTAATCCCATCATCTCAGGGCAGTTTTCCAGTGGCCAACCAACTCCCACGAGGCTCCATTTCTTAAGAATTCACCACATTTCCTTGCCATGCTGAGGACCCAGCACACGAGTCATTGGGGGACAAATCCGTATCCCAACCATAGCAATATATTAATGGATCAGGGAGAAAAAAAATCATGGTTAAATCTTACTAGGCAAATAGATGCTGAGATGAACAACATGATCTATGTTCTCATTAAACATATTCCTTTGTAAGCATCCAACTGTGCAAAAGAGCATGTTAGCCAGGCATAGTGTCCCAAGTCTCTAATTGCACTTTAGGAGGCTGAAACAAGAGAATCACAAGTTTGAACTTAGCCTGGGACACTTAATGATTTAGTGAGATCCTGTCTAAAAATAAATAAATAAATAAATCAAAAGGGCTTGGTGTGAAGGCTCTGAGTTCAACCCTCAGAACTTGAGAGAGAGAAAAAAATCTGGTAAGTATCATTGACATTTTTAAGCCTCAGGTCTTACTTTTAAGAGCATCACATCTTTAAAAAAATCACTAATTAATTTTTAATTGCAAAAATGCTATATGTGTACGGTGGAAAGAATAGTTATGTAAGAAAGATCAAAGAGAAAAAAAGAAAAATGAAAACTACCAGTTATTCTGTTCTCCAGAAGTAACCTCTGTTAATTTTCTATTATATCTATTTCTATTTTGTTGGAATGTGTGTGATTACAGCTATTTGGAATTATTCCACAGATGATTTCTAAAACTCACTTTTCATTTAATTTATAATGTTTCATTTTATCTTTAGTCTTCTTGAACATATTCTGTATTTTAAAGCACTCATTCTATGAGATAATAAAAGTAATGTACAATATCCATGCAAAATGTTTGGATAATACAGAAACTGGAATTCTAGCAGATCTTTTTAAAAAGAGCTTTTATACAATTAAAAAATTTAAAAAGTCAAAAAATAATAGGACAACTTTCCAGTGCATTTGGAGAAGTGAGGAAAATATAGCTAAGGAATTCAAACAAATGTAGTTCAGAAAACAAGAAAACTACCCACATAAATAACTTATAAGTAAATATTAAGGGAAAATCTTATGAAAAAATGCTGACAATAGAATCAGATAAAAGAATATTATATTGGGAGAGGATAAGCATTTTGCTTTTTCAGAAACCTAGAAATGGATTAGTCACAATGACTGTATTAATAGGAGGAAAAGACTATATGAAATTCTTTATATATGTTTAAAAAGTTTTGAAAAATTCCTAAAAAAATTATTAATCAGAAACCACAGGATACCGTCTGATGAAGAGAAAGAACATCTTTCAAAAACAAACCGCAGACATCACTGTTATGGGCACGATGTCAAATGTGTCTCTATTGATGTAAATCACAAAACCAAGATGTCAGGTTCCCTTCAGGGAGCCAGTCCCTCAAAAATACATTGAATTCAATCCCCTTACTCTATATCTGCCATGGCTAGTTGAAAGTTAAATTAAAAACAGATCTAATTAACATAATCAACAAGATATATATAATACCAATGAGTACATGAAGAAAACTATAGAACTTATCTGAGAGGCAGCTAAGTGGGGCCTCAAATGCACAGAGTAATTCCTATCTGTTACCCTACACAAGAAAAAAAATTGTAAAAACGTTAACTGTTCTCTATCTATGAATTCCCCATTAATTCTTTATTAATATGAAAACAGCCTTTTATTATAAAAACATGTTTATTGTTTTGTGCTTCAAACAATATTGGAAAACTGTAAAGAAGAAATAATTTCTGAAGAATTCAAAGACTACTTCAAAAAAATTTGTTGAAAATCCTTCAGGCTTTCAAAGATTATCAATAAAAATAATACTTGTGCTCA
>NW_022900925.1:3076240-3130271 GCF_012274545.1 Fukomys damarensis
TTATGAACATATAATTATTCTCATATATTGTTTATCTTGTTTCTTTCATCTTAATGTAATATATTTGTCACCTCTTTTGTTTGTTTTAGTATTTTTATATTTAATTAATGTATTAAGGTATTGTTGGAAAATGATGTGGGCCAACAGATACAGATCCCAATCTTTTCTTATACCTGAATAATATTCTCCAACACAAACAAATCATGTTTTCTTTAAGCATTCCTCTAATTGATAGTAGAATTTTCTATAAATATCTTGAATTTGTAGAAAATAATAATGTGATTAATGCCATTGTACTTACCATTTCACAAGTGCTTTTATTTTTGTAGATTAGATCTTCCAGTGTGAGACCATAGGAATAAGACTGTATATATTTTAACTTTCAGGGGATTTTTCTAGAATGTTTGCAAAGGTTTTTTAGTAATTTATATTCATACCAACAATGAATGAATGTTCCTTTATCTAAATGTAACCTAGCAATTGATATTATGGTTTATTTACTTTATGTCAATTTTGTGGGCATAAGCCGGTTTTGTTGCTTTATTTGTATTTTCTTGACTGTGAGTTAGTTTAATGTAATTACTAGTCATTTCTGTTTTCCTCCTCTCTGCCTTACTTGCTATTGACTTTGCCCAATTTTCTTTGGACTTGTGTTTTCTTTTTTGATTTATGGGTACTCTTTTCACCTAGGGGATATTAACCATTTGTCTGTCATTTGAGTTTTCAATGTTTTACTAGGTCTGTTAGTTTGATTGGAGGTGTATTGTCCAGTTACGAGTGTCTAAGAACAGATCTTATTTTTCCTGTAACTCGTATGGAGGAACCAGACTCACAAGTTTGAATACAAATCAGCAGACTTTCATGTCATCTTTTTGCTTTCAAGAAAGACAGAAAGGAGAGGATCTTTGTATTAGTCCATTTTCTATTATTATAACAAAATACTAGAGGTTGGATAACTTATAGAGGAAAGAAATCTACTTAAGTCGCAGTTCTGGAGGTTAAATGGCATGGCCTCAGCATGGGGCTGGCTCTGGTGAGGATCTCATGACTGATGGCGTCATGACGATGACAGCAAATGACAGAGGGGATTGCATGGCCAGACAGGAAGACAGACAATTACTCTGCGGTCAAGCTCGAGCTCTTACAATAACTTGCTCTCTCAGAACTTACTCAGGGGTTCCCAAAAGAACTACCTTAATCCCTCCTGAGGACACTTAGCGACTCGCCCAAAATCTAAGGACCTTCCACTAGATTCTACCCCCCACACACTTTTTCTGGGACCTCTCATTTTATTATAAAAAACTTGTCAATTTTTTTCATTAATTTTATTGGTACATCTTAGGTGTACAATATAATGACATCCATCATTGGGAATTTGTACCTTTACATGATATATCTTGGTTCTCATGTTTTTCCCCATTCCTCTGCCCTCCCTTAAGTTCTTCCACTCCCTCCCTATTTACAATGACTTTGTTTCCATTTTTCCCTTTCCTCATATTTATTCCTTTCCCCTACCTTCCAACTTCCCCTTCCTCTTAAGACCTTTTCTTCCTATTTTACATTATCTATTATATATTTTGATCCTTATTTACACTTTTAGCTTCTCAAACCAGAATAACTATTCCATATTTACACATGTGTGTTCTATTTAGATGCAAATGAAAGCAACATTGAGATTCCTCCTCACTCCAGAAAGAAGAGATGCTATCAAGAAATCAACCAATAGCAAATGCTGGCAGGGCTGTGGGGAGAAAGGAACCCTGCTCCACTGTCAGTGGCAGTGCAGACTGGTGCAACCACTGTGGAAATCAGTATGGAGACACCTCACAAAATTGCATTTAGAGTTCCAATTTGACTCAGCTCTTCCCCTGCTGAGTTTCTTCTGAAAAAAATTAAAAGAATCATAGCACAGTGATATGTGTACATCCCTGTTCATAGCGGCACAGTCTGTATTAGCTAAAACTTGGAAACAGCCTGATGGCCCATCAGTTGGAGACTGGATAAAGAAAATGTGTGGTTTTTTATTTTCAATAAAATGGAGTACTACTCAGCCATAGAGAATGAGAAACTAGAAATGTTTATAGCTAAATGGATGCACATCAAAGCCATAGATTCCACCTTTTAAGGTCCCACAGCACTGGTGACCAAGCTTCTAATACATGAGCTCTTGGGGAATTAACCAAATCTAAACTATAGCAATCACTAACTCAGCAAGGAGTAAAGGGTTACAACTTTTCCCTATGCTTACAGTAGAAAGCGTTCTAAATATGGGTTTTGAAGTCTGTATATATTCCAAGACCTGTCTGTGTATTCCAAAAAAATATGTTTCTGAAGGTTTTTGTTTTGTTCATCAGTTCTGCCAGCAGTTTTCAGCTAGTTCAAAAGTCATCATCGAGAACTTGCTGTGTGTTGGGTTGTCCCCATCTGCTCTTGAGATAATCCTTTTTTGTGGAATTTTGTAATTGTAAAGCTGCCCATGATTCAAGCACGCCGCCGGGTGATCGCAGACAGGCAGGCACCCATCTGCTCTTGAGATAATCCTTTTTTGTGGAATTTTGTAATTGTAAAGCTGCCCATGATTCTTTTGAGACTGCTACATATTCGGAGGCTGGAGTTGCTAGGCATAGAGATCCATTCATTCTTTGAAATGACTCTAATGAAGGCCATTCTGCTCTTAAATTTCATATATAGCATGGGCACACAAATTGAAACTCTTGCTAATCAAAACGCACAAGACTTGTATATTTAAGGTCTGCAGGCTTTGCTACAGTTTGGATTTTAAGTGTCCCTCAAAGGCCTATGTGGTAGGGATTGGTCCCCAGCTTGGCATTATTGGGAGGTGGTAGTATCTTTAAAAGATGGTGCCTGTGGGAGGGCTTTGAGGCACTAAAGGTGTGCCCTCCAAGAGGACAGTGTCTCCTAGACCATTCTTCTTCCTTTCTTTCACTTCCTGGCCATGAGAGGAGTGGCTTTGCTCTGCTGCAGCCTCCCCACCATGATGTTCTTCCTCACTAAAGGTTCAAAAGCAAGGAAGCCAACTGACCATGGAGTGGAATCTCTAAGACTGTGGTACGACATGGCTTTACTCTTTGTAAATTAATTCATCTCAGGTATTTGATTTAGTGATGGAAAGACGTGTAACTCAGGCTTTAGATAGTTTGATAATTTAGTGATCAAAGAGAGAAAGCGCCACTGCACTATGAGACAAGCAGGGAGCACCCACATCCCAAAAGGACTTTCCTAGGATCCTTTACCATTGCACTCACCATTATTTGCTTTTTAATTTTTTTTAAAATTTAATTTATTGGTACATTCTAGGTAGACAGTACAGCTACATTCTTGGCTCTCATTTTTTCCCCTTGTCCCCACCCTCCCTTCACCCTCCTCTCCCCTCCCCCCTTCAAACACTTTAATTCCATTTTTACATTTTCTCATATTTTTTCCCGTTTTCTTTATTCCCCCTTCCCTATCCTTCTCACTGTCTCTACACCTTTGGTCCTTTTCTTCCTATTTGCTAATTGTCCCATTAGGATCTTGAGTACTATTTTAGTTTTTCACACCAGAGAAACTATTCAGTTTGCATATGTGTGCCTTATTTATTTCACTTAGAAGTATATCCTCAAAATGTGCCCATTTAACTATGAATGAATCTACTTTCTCATTCTTTATGGCTGAGTAGTATTCCATTTTATAGAAAAACCACATCTTCTTTATTCAGTTTCCAATTGATGGGCAGATGGGCTGTTTCCAAGTTTTAGTTATTACAAACTGTGCCGCTATAAACATGGGTGTGCATATATTACTGTGGTATGATTCTTTCACTTCTTTTGGAAAGATACCCAACAGAGGGATGGCTGGGTCAAATGGAACCTCTAATCCTAGTTCTTTGAGGTATCTCCATATTGACTTCCATAGTGGTTGTACCAGTCTGCACTCCCACCAACAATGGAGGAGGGTTCCTTTCTCCCCACAACCCCGCCAACATTTGTTATTGTGTGATTTCTTGATAGCAGCCATTGAGAAAGAAATTAGGGAAACAATTCCTTTCACAATAGCACCCAAAAAAATGAAGTATCTGGGAATCAATCTAACAAAAGAAGCAAAAGAACTCTACACTGAAAACTATGGCACTCTGAAAAAAGAGATTGAGGAGGATTTAAGAAAATGGAAAGATGTCCCCTGCTCCTGGGTAGGAAGAATCAACATGGTGAAAATGGCCATACTACCAAAACTGCTGTACAGATTCAATGCAATAACAATTGAAATCCCAACACTATACTTAACAGAACCAGAAAGAAGAATCCAAAAACTCATTTGGAACCATAAGAGACCTAGAATAGCAAAAGCCATACTAGGCAACAGACACATGGCAGTGGGTATAACAATTCCCAATTTGAAACTATACTACAAAGCCACTGTGATAAAAACAGCATGGTACTGGTAAAGAAGCAGACCTGAGGATCAGTGGAACAGATTGGAAGACACAAAAACAACTCCAGATGTACTCAGCTACCTCATCTTTGACAAAGGAGCTGCCAGTTCCCACTGGAGGAAAGATAGACTCTTTAATAAATGGTGTTGGAAAAACTGTATCTCAACCTGCAAAAGATTAAAACTAGACCCTTATCTGTCACCATGCACTAAATTAAAATCCAAGTGGACTAGAGATCTAAATATTAAAACAGAAACATTAAACTTGCTAGAAGATAAGTTAGGCAGAACTCTTGAAGATATTGGTGTAGGAAAAGATTTTATGAACAAATCCTCAGTAGCACAGGAACTAGCAGAAAGAATCAACAACTGTGATCTCATCTTATTAAAAGGCTTCTGCACTGTGAAAGAAACCATCAACAGAACTAAATAGACAACCTACAATGTGGGAAAAACTTTTTACCAGATGCTCCTCAGACAAAGGACTATTATCTAAAATATATAAAGAACTCAAAACAACCAGCCCCCCCAAATATAAAGACCCAATTCTAAAGTGGGCATCTGAAATGAACACACATTTCTCAGACAAAGAAATAAAAGCAGCAAGTAAATATATGAAAAAATGCTCCACATCACTGGTCACTTGAGAGATGCAGATGAAAACAACACTGAGATTTCACCTCACCCCACAAAGAATGGCTGCTATTTGCTATTTAATTTTATTTGTAGATTTTTTTGGTCTTTTAAATGGTTAAACTTTTTTTTTTTTTTTTTGTGGCCAAAAATGTCTTTATGGGTTCTGGATTTTATAGCCTTGCTAGGAAAAATCTTTAGTGCTATATTCCCTTTTCTTCTTTCATTTTTACATTTATGTACTTACTTCATGTACCATTAATTACTGCATGTGGCTTTCTTTTTGTCTAGAGGCCAAATCATGTTACTACCATTCATTAATAATTATAATGTCTGAAGAACTAAATATATCAAGAGATTTGTCTTAGAATGCCATTATAATGGAAAATTTTAATGTAAGTTTGACAAGTCAAATAGCAAAAAATAAGTAGATTTTTATACAGTATTTTAATAAAATCTTTAAAGCAATATACAATCTAAATTACATTATTCAGTACATATCCACCAATACAGAGAGCATGACTATGGAAAGAAAATGTGATTCTTTTCTTACATCTGTGAAATACTTCTAAAAGTTCAATGATAAACAGAAGAAAGTTTTAATAATTCACACAAAGTACAAAGTTTTTTCATCCTAAGCCAACAAAACTAGGGATCAACAATGAAAAGTGGACCAATAATGAATTTTGTATAATTTGAAAAACACTCATAAACAATCCCTTAACCACACCATATGTGAAAAAAATTTTTTTCTTAAATGTCATAAAAAAGAAAATTTGCCATTACTAAATCTATGAGATATAGCTAAAGTCTACAGAAAATCATATTTTGACAAAAGACCAAAAAGAAATGTTATGCAACATCACAAATTAGAAAATAGAAAACAAAATAAAACAAAGCAAGAGGTGGAGATTCATAAAGATAAAAAGCTTATATTGATTGAGTAGAAAACAAAGAAGAGTTGAAAAGATAAATGAAACCAAAAGTTGGTACATGAAAGAACTAATAAAAAAAGATATTTCCCTGCTGATTTTGATGACATGAAAAGAAAGCAGCATCATATTATGTTAGTAATAAGAAAGGAGATATGAATATGGAAGAGATGAAAGGAATTTTAAGGGATTATTTTGTGCAAAAATATGGCATTATATTTTTAAGTCTTGAGCCACAAAGCATCTTTTATTAAAATAGTGACTGCTGAAAGGATGCAAGGAGAGTTTAAAGAATGTGAACAGATGTAGAATAATTACAGTTTGAGTGTCTAAGAAGAGGAATGGGACTCAAATGGCTTTATAGCTCAGTATAATAGAATAGAACAGATAGATAATGCCAATATTGATTTGAGTAATTCCAGACTGAAGAAAAGAAAGTCCCTGTTTTATGTGTGTGTTTATGTGTGAGTGTATATTCTATATAATGAAGGATAACTGTAAATGTCTGTTTTATTTTATAATGATTTGTGCTTTTTTAAAAAATGAAGTAACATCTGGAATGTCTCTGAGAATGTAAAGTTCTTCAAAAAGTCTTCTGTGAGTTGTATTGGAATGAAATAATTTGCTTTGATTCTACATATTGTTCTTCTTTAGGACCATATACTCTCATAGAGGTGAGTCTGTCTTCTTATTACCAAGACTTCCTCATAGATATAACAATGGCTGTGAAACTTTCTGAGATCTTTCAGAAGCAGACCAACAGAAAGGGAGCATTTATATTTAAAACTGTTACTGGGAATGGTAGCACATCCCTGTAATCTCACGTCCTCTGGAGCCTAAGGCAGGAGGATTGAAAGTTGGTCATCCCGGGAAAACTAAGTATGAGCCTATCTCAAAATAAAAAGTAGAGCAGGTGATACAGCTCAGGAGTACAGTAGTTGGCTAGCATGAGAAACGCCCTGGGTTCCAGCCCTACTAACACACACACACACACTCACACACACACACACACACACACACACAGAGTCTCTCTCTCTCTCACACACAGAGACACGCACACCTTCTTGCTGACAAGAGATCTTGTGGACCCCTGTGGTCTATAAGGAGACTCTCGAGTGGAAGGAGCTGTCTGGTGCAAGGCGTTTTATCTTCTGTAGAACAGCCTTCTCTGCTGCCTGCTTTGGAGGTGTGAGGCTGGCAGGCAGCCTAACGTATTCTGGCAGTCTCCTCTGTCCCTGTGTAGTCCCCATTTGTGGATACCTCTTCTCATGTCTGCTTGGGTTCCAGTTGATTCTCTTGCTTATGTACCTAGTCATATTTACCACCTATGGCATGACATCTGTTTTAGTTACTTTAGGCAAAATCTCAATTCTCAGTGATGCCATGTTTCAAAGAACTTAACGGTCTATCAGGAAGTCCTGTGAGTCATAGCTCCCAATGTAACTTTGGAATAGCCCTCTGGGTCTTTCATCATAACTCCAGGCACTACCATTTCTCTGTTGGACTCATTGAGCGCCCCCAGTTACTCGTTCTATTTCTAAGGCTCCTCCTTTACAGTCCTTCCCTAGTACCATCTAAAGTCATCTTTTAAATAAAAATCAGATCATACCGTTCCTGAGTTTAAAAGGTGAAGGGTGGTCACATTGAAGGTGAAGTTCAAACTCCTTACGAAGGCCTGGAAAGTCCTGCCCTATGTTGTCTGGAGTCAGTTCCCCTGCTCTATCCTTGTACACTTTCTCCCTTGCTGAGCTTCTTTCCATTCTCAGCATACTCTCAATTCTACTATGTCTCAAGGCCTTTCTAAAGATGGCAGTCGGGGTCTGGGTAGCCTTCTTGAAGCTTGTGGTGTAGCTAGCTTGTTTTCATGATTCAAGTCTCCCTCTTACAGAATTCTCCTTTTTAAAAGACTTTATGACTTCTTTTGTCTCATTATTCTCTTGCCCATTGTGGGAGGCAGATGTCTAAGAGTGACTTTCAATGACATTCACCTTTTTCTGGTCCCCATTCCTTCTTGAGTGTAGATATAACCTGGGAATACTGTTACATATCATTCCTATGATTATATTATGGTATATTTTGAGAGAGTGGCTATCTTGATGAAACTAATCTAACGACTTGAACATATCAGAAGCAGAGTCTTCTCTGGCTGGCCTGAAAACAAAGTTAGAGGGATTGAGATCATGAGAAGCCCTGGATGTGTCACTGATGGTTTGAAGATGGAGAGGGCTGTGTGACAGGAATGTGTATGGAGCCCAGAGCTCCCTGGAAGCCAGCTAGCAAGGGACTGGAGCCTACAGTCTCATGATCTCAGTTAATGCTGACTCATTTCATTTTCTATCGCTCTTACAAAATGCCTGAGACGGGGGACATTAGTCTGCTTTCTGTCCCTATAAGAAATATCTGAGATAACTTATGAAGAGATAGGTATATTTTGGCTCACAGTTTTGAAGGTTTTAGTCCATGATGAGTTGATCCTGTTGCTTTTGGCCTTTAGAGGAACATCATTTTCAGAGTGTGTAGTTAAGCAAACTACTTACTGCAGTGCAGAAAAAGTGAAAAGAGAGGAAGCAGAGAGGCTGGGTTCCTCTATCCCCTTTCAAGGGAACATCTTGATGACCCAAACACCTCCTGCTAGGCTCCACTTCTTAAAGGTTCCACCACCTCCCAGGAGCACAAAGGTCTGAAAATCAAGCCCTTAACACTTGGGATTGTGAAGGATATTCTAGATCCAAACTATACCACCAGGGAGTTTATTAAAACTAAAGCTATATTTGGCTCATAGGTCTGCAGGGGAGAAAATCTGAGAGTACAGTGCTGACTTCTGCTTGGTGTCTGGTGAGGGCCTTCTTGCTTCATCCTAACATGGGAGAGGTTGTCTTTCACCTGGTGAGACAGTGCTCAGGCCTCTCTTTCTATTTTTATAAAACTGATGCCATCATAGGGACCCACCATCATGATCATATCTAATCCTGATTATTTCTTAAAGGTTCCGCCTTCCAATACCATAAGATTTATTTGGCAAATACTTTCCAACTATGAACATTGGGGAACATACTCAAAATTATAGCAAATGTGGACGTAGATTCTTCAAAATCTCCTGGTAAGAGCAGAGCTTAGCTTATACTTTGATTTTTAGCCTTGAACAGAAGCCTGAACTAATCATGTCCAGACTTCTGACTTGGAGAAATACATACTTGGACCATTGTATAGCATAAATGGGTGCTGTCTTTACCTGCTGACTTAGTGGCGATTGGATATACAGTAACAGACAACTAAAATATACACACAATGTATGCTTCATGAGGACAAAAATCATGTTGGTCATCACTGTTCAGCTCCTTGGAGATATCAGCCTTCAAAACACGTTGATGGGTTGGCTGATGAGCAATAAAGCATTAGGTGGAAAGCCGAGTTATGAGTGGGGTTCTTCCCATGCCTGGGTAGTTATCATTTCGTTCCTTATTTGGTTACAGGGTAAGAGTAACTTTTTGGAATTTTCATTAGTTCTTCAGCCTTTGCCCTCTTAAGTTTTAGAAATCATTGGATCAACTCTCTGAATTGTGTGTCATTTTGACAGAAAGGCAAGATATTCAAGATCTTTGTTTCACTTCATTTTTCTGCCAATTATTTAGGCCACCTTGTACAAGCTATGTAAAGTTTCTGAGTCTCAGTTCTTTTCATCTGAAGATTGGAGATTATGGGGACCCATAAGACAGATATAATTGATACTTTTTAAAAATTGGTTTGACATTAGAGTATAAAGGTATGGTAAATACACTTTAAGTACACAAGACATTCTTGAGTACTCGTTATTCTTCAAACTACCATCTCATAAGCTTTATTATAGAGCTCTATTATAGAAATCATCTGGAAATAAGATATGCCACATTACCACAAGAGGGTGTATTTGACCTTTGTAGACAATGCACCCTAATATTTAAAGCTTCTCTTCACAGACATGGATTTTTTCAGAGGGCTTAATATGTATGAGATCAATTCCAAATGTCATCATCAAATTATTTAGGAAAGTTATTCGTATGTGTGTGTTTGTGTATGTGTGCATGCCTGTGTGTATGCGTGTGTCCAGGAAGTCTGTATATCCTTCCCATGTGTTTTCTGATGACTCCAGAATGGGAACCATATTTTGACAGAATTTCCTCCATCAAACAGTAAATCTTTGGCATTAAAAGAAGAGATTGTCCCATGAAGGGAACAAGGATTTTCATTTGGAATCTATTAAAAAAAAATCCCAGCTCAAAAGTATTGGCCCTAAACATGTCCTACCTTTTGGAGTAAGCTGAATTACTCACAGGTGGAAAGTCCAAGACCTAGAGGGAGGAGTTTGAGGGCACCTCCCTCTCTAGATCCCCTGTTAGACAATTCAGGCTTCTATTTCACCTGAAATTACTTCAAACTTATTCTGTCCTTTCTTTTTCATCAGGAAAATTCCAGTTGAGATTCTCCTTTCCAGGTGAGAGAACTTCTGTGTTCGCTCTCAGAGAAGGCTTGCTGGCTCATGCCACCAAGTCAACATGTACGTAATGGCCTAACCATTATTCTCACCTCAGTCATTTCCCCAGAGCTGGGCTCTGTGGGCTTGAGTGCATGGGCTTGAGGTAAGTTAGATTTTGAAGTTGAGCCTTTCCGTGGAGCTAATGAGCTTATCTTGGATAAGTCATTTAAGGCTTCTAGGTTTATTCTTCTACAAACTGGATATGACAGCCATCATCCGAAGCTTTTTGTGAAGTGTAATGGAATAGTACCAGTGTGGCAGCATACTTGAGAATTATAGTTATTTTGCGATTTCCTCCAGTTTCTCTCCTTCACCACATCAGTTCCTTCAAAGTGAACAGCTCTTTTATGGTTTGAAAAAGAAGTTCAGTTATAGCAGAAGTTGCCTCTTGCTAGCTTTGGCTTTACTAAATTTATCGATTTTACTAAATTATTGATTCATTGATTTTAATAAATTTATTGATGGAAATTTACTGAAGAATTTCCCCTTTTTCAGGAAACCAGAAGAGAGGAAAGACAGGCAAGAAAGATTATCAGTGTGTTGTACAGTAACAAGAGATAGCAGGTTAGGGTGAGAGCACAAACTCACCGACTTCTCCTCCTCAACTGTCAGAACATAGTGGGGAGTATTGGGAGTGCAGGATGCTTAGGGAGACATGGCAGGTTTTGAGGCCTCCAACCCAGGCACAGGTCCTTGTAGTAAAGCCACAAGTGGCACGGGAATGAAGAGCCCCAGATGTCAGTATCACTATAGACTCAGTGAGATTTCAGCAGAGCTATGATGAACTGGAAACCAGAAGCCCTTCTTATCCTTGTTGGAGGTTTGATTCAGCTCCAATGCCTGGAAGTGTGAGGGATCCTTAAATGACTGAGCTGTCCACCAAGCCTACTAAGTAGAGTTCATTTTTAGAGTTCACTGGCTTAGGGAGAAATGGTTAGATAGATATTCTAAGTTTGTGCTCCGAGAGTCACCCTTATAAGATCTTTACATGGGTCCTAACCTTAGAAACCTAGCAGTAATCACTTTTGACAGCTGACTTTGAACTCTTGGACAGTTTGCCTAGCTTCTTTTGTTTTTTTCTTCTGAGAGTAGTGTTCCAGCTCTCCCTATTGATGAAAGGATATGATTGTGAGGTCTCTGTATTCCTGCAAGCTTTAACATGTTCCCATTCAGTAAATGTTATTCAGAAAGAGATTGGAAAACCAATGTATCCTTGTCTCTGCTAACTTGGAGTTTATATGTTAGAGAGAAACATAAATACAAGTTTGAGACACAAGGCAATGCCATCTGAAATATGAAGGCTTGGTAAACTAATTAATTTAAATTGAAGGACCATGGGGACCAGTAAGAGGCTGGCAGAGGCTTTTCTCTTACCTGTCTTGAGATTGGATTCTCCAAGTGAATTTAATTGTCCCGGGTGCCTGTCTGGGGGAGATTGACTCATATCACAGGATGGGACTTTGCCTGGGGCTACATCATCTCTTCTTTCCATCTATTTTTACTCTATTACAAATTATTTACTCTTCCTTAAGTTTTATGTATTTTCCATCCCCTTTTCCCTATTAAGAGAGTATATAAAGTTTTAAATTTCACTGTTTTTTTTTAAGAACTCAACTTTCTTAAACTCTGCTCCTATTTATATGCCTACTGTTGTCAACTCATTGTATCAAAACTTGAGAAAGCGGAAGGTGGAAGGAAAGTTCCTTTCACCCTCTACTCTAGTAAAGTAATTCTATACGCAGCATGACACTGCAATTGTAATGAGTGCTATGAAAGAAAGGAACATGTAAATCTGAGATAGGTTGTCTGGAAACAATTGGGGCTGTATTGTTCTGAGAAGACCTATTCAGACTTACGGCAGCTTGTCAAGGAATTCTGAGGCTTCTCATTTGAGTGACATGATGAATGGACGAATATTCTCAAGGTAGGGGATGTTGGCAGAGAACTCATTTTAATGAGAAGATCATTACCCAGGAAGCTGACCTTTACAGTCTGTCTCAACAAATTCCTACATTTTCTAGCTTTTGCTTAACTTCTGCAAATTCTCAGGAGGTCACAGGGCAAGAGAAGTGTTATCAGTATTCAATCCCTCAACCCAGCTATTTCAATTGGCTTCCATAACTCTGCCCATAACTTGGAAATAGTCTCTTTATTAAAATTTGTGTGTGTTCTCATTAATTATCTCCACAGGAAGGAACAGTTTCTATCCTTCCAGAGCAATTATTTCAGTTTTGCTTATATTGAGCCTATGGGGATTTTGAGAAATCTGTGAAGGTAGATAAGCAGTTAGATGGAGATAACAAACAGAACTCAAGAAGAGAGCTCTAGGCTGGAGATGAAAACATGTTAGTCTTCTGCTCATAGGTGGTAATTGCTGATATTGCCTTGAAAGAGTGAATACAGTGATAAAAGAAGACCTAGGATTCATCTTGAAGAAGTCTAACATTTGCTTATTGGCTACAAGAGCATGATCCTGCAAAGGAGACAGAGTAGGACCAGGAGAATGTCTAGGAAGTTAAAATAGTGTTTCAGGTAGAAAGGAGTGATTAACACCATCTTTCAAAGATGTTTTGAGAAATAAAGTAAAATCAAGGATTGTGAAAAGTCTTTGATTTACAGTGATAAATAAGTCCTGGATGACTTTTGGAAGAACTGTTTTGGAGAGTGACGGGGATGGAAGTCATTGGAAATGGTGTGGGAAGTAAGGAGCTGAAGGAGGACATCAGAATAGTGGCACTTTGAGAAGGTGGAATGGAAGAAGAGGAGAGGAAAAAAGGTCAACAATTGGAAAGGAAATCGGTTGAGTACAGTATTGTTTTAGTGGGGGAATTGTATTCATAACATATAAAGCATGCCTGATTGATAGATGATTAAAATATAAGTCAACTTTAATAGTTTCCCAAACAGTCTTTATGTATGTGTTAGTAGGATGACAGAAGTGGGGATGGTCCTGCTTCCAAAATTGATCAGTATTTAGAGATACTGGACTGAAGGATGAGTACACCTGTGCGAAAGGAGACACGGGATGAGCGTAGGAAAACGGTCTTCATTCAGAGAGAATGGACACTCTCTAACAGGCACATTATGTCTTAAGAAGAGTTTGTGGGTTCTTATAAGTTACTTGATGTCATGTCCAAAGTAAGAGGTACTTCATATGCTCTATGGCATTAGAGTTAATCAGAAATGATTAGAAATGGGGATCAAAACAGAGGGTCCCAAACCAAAGGCTGGAACAGAGGTCACAGGTTCTCCAGGTTGAGGTTAAATATTAAAGTGGAGGAAGCACTATAGTTAGTAGTTGAAACTTTCCACAGGTAACAAGGAAGACTGTAAAAGTTGGATCACAGCAAAGAGGTGTTCTGAGCTGTTTTTACGTGTAACACTTCTGATGGCAAAGCTGTGTTTTTTTTTTTTTTTTCACATCAGTTGTCTAACTCTCTGGACACCGACTGGATGCCCTACTGTAATCAATCCAAGTATGACATTAATCCAGGTACTTCCCCACTCCTTGGGTTTAGGACTCAGTCTCACAAGTCTGTTCCCACTTCAGGTACTAGTCACAAGTCCTAGGGTGTCATCTGTGTCTCTAATAGGCTGCAAATTGAAGATTCCCATGACCCTTTGCTCAGATTAAATAATTTGCTAGAATGGATGACAGAACTCAGGAAGTTGAAACTTTGTACACTTTCTGCTCCCATGGTCTATCTCTGCTTCTGTTATTTACCATTCTACTCTCTAGGAAAAAATACACTCCAGAAAATAGCTATTCTTCCACATATAATTTGTAGTAAGTATGACGTTATCACTACGTCAATTTTTGTAGTTCTTTTCTAGTGTTGTTGTTTTTACCATAAGTCTGTTTTCCTCTCTGCCTTTGGCAAGTATCATTTCTTTATTTATAGGATGGATAAGATTTACAAATTCATCTTTTGACCCCCTACCATAAGGTCTAAGAAACGTATTTCACTCTATATTATATTAGCTAATTCAAAGGAAAATGTTAACATGTAGATTCTGAAGACTTGGAGATTTATGATAGTTTCCTTCAGATCGCGCTGAAGAATTTCATTCAGTATTACAACCATACACCAACAGAAGATGTTATCTTTTTCTTTCACCTGCTACTGGGATCCTCCCTCGATGCACATTTAGATAACTATCTACACATTAACCACAGAGGGTTTTACTTCTTGTGTCCCACACACTTTTGTCTCCACCACAGCTACCTGCTGGAAAGTCTGTTTAAGCCCTTGGAAGGTGCTGTGCAGACCAAAGCCTGTGTGTGGTTCACACAGCAGATCTCTGTCCACAGGAGATCTCTTTGCCCCTGGGGAATCTGATGGCCTCAGCGTTCTTTACCTCTGAACTTTCTTTCTTTGCTTATAATCTCTTTATATTGGAAGTCTTCTTCCCTTTCCCCTTTGCCTTGGCTTCCTCTGTTTCCTCCTTCACTTTCCTTGACTCCTCACTCCCTTTGTAGTCAGCCATTTCAATAATGCCCTACTTCACACCCAATAGCCCAAGTTTTCCTCCATCCCTTCATTTCTGCACCACCAAACCTCATTCAAACCTGCTCTTGGCCCTGGATCTTAGGCATTATTGGAGAAAACATAACCGCATGTGTGTGCACACAATTGTGCTCAGCTATTACAAATACATTCTGTTCAGTTCAATACATTTCTGGAGTACTACTGGGTGCAAAGCATCACATGGGTCTCCAAAGGATATTATGAAGTTTATAGAGGAGAAAAACAATTGTTTAAAAAGGTAAGAGAAAGGTTTTAAAAGAAATACAATTTTGACAGCACAAAGAATGAATGATTTGTCTGTCCCCTGAGTTATGCCCTTTGGCTTCGGGTGCTGTTGTGACCTTGTTTTTTATTTGGTTCAGTGCATCTACCTCATATCTCATCTAACACTCTGAATCTGAAGAGGAATCTATTTGTTATACATATTTATCCATTGTAATTCTGAAAGAACTAATTTAGTTACATGTTTAAATGCTTAGTTTGCATCCTGCAGTGAAACTTGTGCTATATGAGCAGCATATTGGACCAAAAGTGTGAAGGTGACTTATTTTCTTTTTACCTTCTGGTATCCACAGTCCAAGAATGAATGATATAGGACAATGATGGCGAGCCTTTTTGAGATCAAGTACCCAAACTGCAACCCCAAACCTACTTATCACAAAATGCCAACACCGTAATTAAACCTGAATATTAACCAGCCCTGCAAATGCTCAGAGGAGTCACAGCTAATGAGTCATGACTCCTGACATCATCACTGGGTGCCACTACTCCTTTCTGAGCATGTACATGGCCCCTATGTGCACTGTTATCTGATGCTTGGCTGCAGCATGCGTGCCATAGGTCTGGTATAGGAGCATTTTTCTTCCTCCTGACTCTCCGGCAATAAAGAAAGATGCTGTGGGGATCTTAAATATGGATAACATATTAATATAAGTGTTAATTATCATGATAGGGTCTTTATGGGAGGAGAATAATTGAGAATAAGTCAAATCTTCACAGTTTTGCATAGTCTAATTTTAGATTGCTTACGTTAGATATTTATGTCTGTGTATTTAGGGACTGAGAAAGTAGACTTGTTTCTGGCTATCAAATTTATATTTTGTTGGGAATGTGTATATGGACTTTTCTCCATAGCGAGCTAGATCTGAGGAGTGAACTAGTGTAGCCAGAGAGATAAATGAGATAGTTTATAAAATGCTCAGGGATCTGGGAGAGGAAACTTACTATCAGCTTCTTGGAATGTTTCTGTTGATTTTAGCATGATGGTTTTGGTTGTGAGACTTCAGAAATTTACAGTGTTAACATGAACTATATGCTATATGACTTTGTTTTGCAGTTGAAGTGGCTTAAAATGGCATCCGACTATTGATTCTTTTTATGGAACTCCTCTAGTTTTCCTTTGAAGTGCTTCTGAAGACAGAGTAAGATTAAAATTCAATCTGATGAACAACCTAATCCCAGAACATGGAACAAAGTTGATGAGGCTGAACTCCCTTGAACACAGAGTTTTCCATTCTGCTCAATGAAGACTATGAGAAATATTCCCAATGAGACAAAGGTAGAGAGGTATTTCCTATCTTATACCATGCTCTGAATCTGGGCAGTAATCTATCTGCTTTATCTTTTGTAATTCTCAAAGAAATAACATCCTAGAAAACAAGTAAACAAAGAAAAAGCAGGAAAGAAATGCTATCATTGAATATTTCCCCCAAAACTCATGGGTTGGAAACTTAATTTCTCAATACTGCAGCAGTGGAATGTGGGACCTAGCGAAGATGGGCTGTCTTGAGGATGGAGTCCTCATGAAGGGATTAATGCCTTTCTGGAATGGATCAGTTGTCATTGGGAGTTTGGCCCTTTTTCTCTCTTCTACTCTTCCACTCTTGCCCTCCCACTTTGTGCCATGAGGTCAAGCACCATTAGGCCTTACCAGAAGCCAAGCAGTTGCTTGCGCCATGGACTTCTTACTTTCAAGAACCGTGAACCAAAGTAAATCTCTATTCGTTATGTAGTACTTTGTCTCAGGTGTTCTGTTATAGCAACAGAAAATGGACCAAGACAGAAGGGTTTGGCCACGGTGGGTGATAATACTTTAACTGTGGTCAGTAGAAAGAACTGCGGGGTGCTGTGTGCCAGATTGTGGATTCTCAGAACTTGCTTACTTTGAAACGTAAGAGTATCCAAAAGGAGAGATGAGAGAAATACCACCTCAGCATATCAGAGCTGTATAAAATAAACACCTGATAGATGAGGCCTGTGTTCCAGTTGTGGATCTGAAAGAGAATGCGACTGACTCTGAAGTAGGCAGTGGACAGGGCCAAGACCCATAAAAATTCTCATCTCTTGTTAAACTAGTGTTTTATTATTTATTAGCATCATTCAAGCATGCATAAAAAGAAAGTAATAATTCATTGTAGGAAGCTATGAAAAACACTTCCAGAGTCTACCGAGGCTCAAGGTCTGAATAACCATCGAGATACTGGTGATTCCTTTCTTAGTCTTTTGTCTGTTGCTATAAAAGGATACCTGAGAGTGGGTGATTTATAAGGACAGATTTAATTTTCTTGTGGTTCTTGAAGCTCAAGATCATGGAACTTGCATATGTTTAGCTGCTAGAGATAGCCTTGTACTTTTCCCTGAGAAAATGGGCATGTACAAAAGACAAAACATGAGGCTACCCTTGCTTTATAACTTCCCTTATGGTCCTGGGAAATTGAGAATTCATTCTCATGTGATAGCATTAATCCATTCATGAGGGCTCTATCCACCCACTATGCCCCATCACCTAATACTGTTACATTGAGGAGTTAAGCTTCAACATGAGTTTTGGTGCGGTCAAATTATATGTAAACCATACTAATTCCTAAATGTGTATCTTCAATTGAAATCTTTTTTCCTAACTTCAGGTTTATATTCAACTGCCTCTTTAGAATCTCTACCTATATATGTAATAGACATCCTTAACTCATCAATTCTAAAAAAAATGCAGGTGTCTCCCTGGCCTAAAACCTGTTATACCAGGACTATCTTCATCTCACTTGATAAATCGTCCATTCTTGTAGCTATTAAGAATCCAAATCCCATATTCAAGCACACTTCCTCACACATATGTTATATAAAACTCATTAGGAAATCTTATTGCCTCTACCCTCAAAGTATATCCCAAGGCTCTGTTACTGTCTCATACAGCATATTGCTGCCCTCTGGTACCAGACCTTCATCTCTTACTTTGATTCTTACCAGAGTCTCTTTCCATTTTAGTTACAGTTGCCAAATAAACATTTTAAAAGATACTATTCTTCAGGTCAAAGCCCTTCAGTGACTCCTTTGGGAACTCTCAATAAAAGCCAAAATCTTTCCTAAGGCTCAAATGACCCTGGTGTTATTGTCACCCTTCCTCTCTCCTGCATTACCTCCCTGATGTTTTCTTCTGTTAATTCTTATATAAAATCAACAGGAAGACATCATTTGAAAGCAAGTTGTCAAAGATATGTGCTTGTATATCATTCTTAAATGAAGTTATTTAAACTACACCCCAAATCCAAGCAAAGAAGCAAAAAGAAGCCTTAAGTTTATATACAATCTTGGTTTTAAAAGGATAAGTGGAAGGGCTAAGCATTTATAGTAAATACACATGAATTCAGGTTTGAGTAAGTTGTTTACCAGTATCAAAAACAGATATAGATGTCAAAAGTAATCTTAAAGAAGATATTCATGATAAAATACTAAATTATGACAGTACGGGTCAGAAATCCAAAAATTTACTAACTAAGTATAGCAAGCAAGGAAACAGGCAATAGGAAAGTGTGGAATTTAAAAAGTGTTAACTTGTTTATCCAGAATGGGAAAGATTTAAATGTATCATTATATTTTTTATTTTATAGTTAAAGAGAAAGATGTTAAACATATTTTTTCCAAACACAAAGCTAATGACCATTAAAATTAAAAACAGTATATAATGAAAATATGCAGTTAGAAAACAAAGAAAAAGGAAACAGTGAAGAAACTAAGTGCCAGAATCATATAATAATAATAACAATGGATGATTATGGTAGTTATTATATATTATATATTTACTAAGTGAACCTGGGCTCATAGATGTATAAATATTATCTCTCAACCTTATGTGGTATATTATTATTATTTACTAATGAATTTGAGGTTTAACGAGACACTGGTATAGATATGAATTCAATATTACAGCTGTGACATTTCAAGACATTAAATAAATGTTCATGGAAAATTCATTAACCATTTATAAAAAAATTCCATTATAGGAAAAAAGCTAAGCCTAAATGGATTTGGATTAAATAAAACACATAGATGTGCATTTGAACACACAGATGCACACATAATAACTAAAAGAAAATATGAGTGACAGAATTCATTAGATTGTTTTATCTGTAAGTCACAAGATGTTGACTTACAGTGATTTAAGACATAATACTTTTGTATCATCTTATCATAAAAATCTTGGAGGAGGAGGAAGGAGACTGAAGGCTGATCAGGGGTCTAACAATGTCATCCAGAATCTTTCCATCCAATGATCCTCATGTCCTTATCATATCATTTCATGGAAGCAACATGGTTACTATAGTGCAAACATCTAGTTTATATGGGAATTACTTTCAAAAACAAGAAGGAAGGTGGTAGTAAGGATTATAGGAGAGCATTGCTTGGTGGACCTCTGTCTTTATAATGGAGAAATCTTTCCCAGAAGGCACCCCTCAAATAGTCTCTGTATTTTCTCATTGGCCAGGACTGGGTCCCATGACCACCCTCACTGCAAAGGAAGCTGGAAAAATGGAGTCTAGTATGTTTGGCTTTTCGAGTGTAAGATTAGTTACAGAGATTAAATGGCTAAGAAATGGTGAATTTAAAAGTTCACTTAATACAATAATTTTATTAAGAATAAAAAGAAAAAGTTCTATTAAACATTCAATAAAAAATGTTAAAAGTAGACCTGACTCCAAAACTCCAAAAACACTAAACACTTCATTATCTTCAGAAAAACTCTAATAGGGGAATGTGTGTGAGTGTGTGTGTGTGTGTGTGTGTGTGTGTGTGTGTGCATGTGTGTGTGTCTGTGTATGTGTGTGGTACTGGGGATTAAACACAGAGGTACCTTACCACTGTACATCCCCAGCCTCTTTTTATTGCTTTCTTCTTCTCTTTCTTTTCTTTTTCCCTTTACTTTCTTTTTTCTCTTTCCTTTCTTTTCTTTTTCAATTTATTTAATTAAAAACATTTTTTTGGCACTGGGGTTTGAACTCTGGACCTTGCACATTTGAGGCAGGCTGCTGTACCACGTACCACTGCCCCCATTTCCCTTTTATTTTCCGATATAGAGCCTAGCTAAACTTTCCAGGTGGGAGTCTAACTTGTGATCTCCCTCCTTCAGCCTCCAGAAGTGCTGAGATCACAGCCATACGCCATTTTATCTAGCCAGCATAAAGCTTTTTATCCGGAGAGAAGCACCAAAAATACATCACCATAAGCATACATTTAATGACACAGTAAAATGTATTTGAAATATGATATTAAATGTGTTTGACTACATTTTAAGGTTTTTAATCTCTTTACATTTTCCCCCTTACTTTCTGGGACTTACTCCTTATTCATTTATTTCAACATCACTTTGACAGAAATTGGAGTTGTATGGTGGGAATGGAAAAAGGAATGCCTGAGGGAAGTGTAGTTTAACGACACATTTAAAGAGTACTTTGGAATGAGCTAGACCTCTGATGGTGAACCTTTTAGAGCTGTCAATGATACCAACAGCTTGGTTAGCATGTGTGCTGCAGGTTCACCACCATAGAGCTAGGCTGCCTTGGAACGCTGTGAGATGCAGGTCCTGTGTGGGAAGGAAGCTCAATGAGGGACAGGGTTTTGGTCCTTGTGGAAATTGATGAGGCAGGGCCCAGACTTTGAGCTGGGGTTATTATAGTTGAAGAAACATGTTCACTACCTGTGGGCAGCACCGGTGCTGTGGAAGTAAACTACTTTTCACAGACCAGTGCTAGTCCTCCTGATGTGCCCAGCATTCTATGATATTCCTGCAGGGGAACAGATACTGCTGGTACTGTTGTCTTGTAGTGAACACTTTTTTCAACCTATCCTTGAATTTTTGCGTTGTTCATTTTGCATTGTTCAGAGAAGATGCCAGCCTGGACCTTGGCTTTGTCAAACCAATCAACATTGTCCTACATGCCACACTTCCCTGTACATCCCCTTTGTGACAGCTCAGGTTACTTGTTAAATCACCCAAGCCAGGCAGGAAGAGTCCTTTAGCACCCTCTGAACAGAGAGTATTCAGCAAGCAAGGCTCCCGCACCTGAGTTTGGGTGGAAATGGACAGCGGTGAAAGTTTTGAAATATTCCCCAGACAGCTGGATCATTAGGTGAAACCTTTTCAGTGTCACGAAGAAAGTCAATTTCCTGAAAATGTTTAACTAACCATTTCAGACGATGTAGTTATTTCTCAATGTTTTGAAACCTATGTCCACATTTGATAAATATGTGATCTTTTTCAACCACATTTCCCAAGTTAAGAAAAATTTTTGCATATTAAAATCAGAGGCAGATAATACTCTTCACAGTTCTACTGAAAAATAGTATTTGGTTGAATTTCAATTTCTGTAGCTTGTGAGAGAATGTCAAGATGCATTTTTAGCTATAAATCATTTTCAAATTATAAATGTTCATTTACCCCTTAGGAATAAATCATTGCTAGTGCGTATGTGTGCACAGAAACACACACACGCACACACATTTGCACATTTGATACAGAAGCTGAGACAGGAACATTTTGTTTTAACTTTATCCTACTTGTAATTAATTGTTAATAATAACAGTCACATTTTTGAAAGACTGGAAATATTACCAAGTGGCTACATATTGCCTTCATTCTTAAATACTGAAACTCCTAGAAAATAGCTGTTTTAATTTGAATGGGAAAATAAAACACTACTGTTGGGAAATTCAGTGGCTAACAAGCTCTGGATAGTACAAATGGACACCTTATGTAACTAATGCCTTCTGAAGGTAATAGGGAGAAAGTGTCAGGTGTGAGTCTACCGAGCTGGGTATACTGACCCACAGGTTATTGCATGGATCAAGTCATCCTGGGGAGACAATCCCAGGAGGATGAAACAAGCAAAATGTCATCTCCCATCTCTTCGTTGTCTTTGCATCCTCCTGATGAAGGCCTCAGGCCTTCCTTCTCCCCAAATTCAGGCAAGGGAACAAGGCCAAGAGGGTGTCCTGAGCAATCAGGTTGCCTAGAATAGCATCCTGGCTAGGATAAGACAAACTTTACATTTTCTAGGGCACACTGCAAGGTAAAATCCATAGTTTGTTTCCCTGATGGGCGAATAGAAATATGGCTCAAAGGTGAGAAAGGAGAAGGTTATTTGCAGATACAACTGGAAGAAGCTTTGTAGTTATCTGGCCCAAAGCTATAATTTTTGCTGCAAGAGATGAAACTGGTACCCAGAGAGTATAAGTGAGCTATCCATGGCCACAAGGTAGATAAGAGGAGGGTGTCCATGCTGAGGTCTTCTCAATTCACAGTAGTCAGTGAGGTAGCTTGCCAAGACTTGTTAGGCAATAAGGTAGGAAAGTTTCCTTCCTCCTTTCATAGGGGAATTGCCTGTTGACACCTTGCTCCTCTGCCTCTGGAGAGGTGAAGTGACTTCCCGTGATTGGCCTATTTGAAAGTATTATCAGGATATACTGCATGCAGAGAGCCAGGGTTCTTTATACCCAAGTCTTACCTGAGCACAAGCCTTTACCAACTTACAGGGCAGAGAGTGAGGGAGAGGGCTGCCTGGTCCACCAGTAGAAGGTTCAATTCTGGGATTTAGTTAGTAGGGCAACTGAGCTCTCCTTCCAAGAAATGTCTTCTCATCTGACCTCTAACAATAACAGTGATATTTTTGATCATCATATTTACTATTTGTTCTACTCCTCAATTTATTTAGTGCCAAAGTGGGAAGAGGAGAGAAATATATCAGGGCTTCTGTGGAGACACCTACTATTTTGGTGACACTACTTTCTTTTATTGCAGGCTCAGTTCAAGTACAATAGTGCCCCTGATCTGTGGTTTCACTTTCAGAGGTTTTTGTTATTTGCAGTCCTGGTAGCCTAAAAGTGTTATATGAAAAATTCTGAATAAGCGATTCATAAGCTTCAAATTGTGAGCTGTTCTGAGTGGCATGACAGCATTTGTGCTGCCCACTGCATAAGTCATTCCATGCTGTAAGCACTACCTACCTAAGAAAAGGTAGTAGCCATTTGGGTTATTAAAAACCACTTTGGCATCATCTCAGTGTTGGTAGATAGGGTTCCATACCTTACTGTGGTTTCAGGGATTCCCTGAGGTTCTTGGAGCATATCCTTTGTGAATGTGCTGGGAAGTGAACTAATACAATTGAAAATGACATTTTCATTGGGACATTTTACTGCAAAGGGGTAAAGCCATTTTCTCTATAACTCAGGTCACTAAAGAATGTGGAAATGGGTGATGTGTGCGATGTTGGAGATGATGCTTCCGTCCTCCCACAGCCTGGTGTTCAGACCACACCAGTACTATCCACAGGGTCACTGTGCTGGGCTCATAAGGCAATGTGGCTGCTGTTTCTCTCAGCAGACTGGTTCTGACTGCTATAGTCTGCTCTGTCCAGAAATCCAGAAATCTTGGCTTTACTGTCACAAAACATCTACTTTGGCTGACCAGGGTGGGTATTGGTATTGTAGATAGCTCAGTTAGGTAGACATATCCTAGGCACTCAGACAGAGCTAGGCCCTCGAGAGAGTGCAGAGGATGAAAACACATTACAACTGTGGCTGGAGGCCCATCTGTTGGAGGCCAGGCCTCAAGATAAAGATGAAATGACCAGGCCTGCATACTTTCTCAAAGGATAAGATAAGTGGTCACACCAGGCTCAGTAAAGTCTAGATAGACATCAGTCACCGCAGTGGGTGACCAAGACCCCCTGAGCCGTCCTTTCCTAAAATACTTCTTTGTTCTTGCCAGGTACACTTGCTACATGACTTGCTTTTCCATTGGATCAATATTACATAAGCTGCTATACTTGTAATCTTATTAGTTGATCATAATTGTGTCCCACATTGCACCTACCTTGTGATTTTGCTCTATAAAACTTGCTCTGTGAATTGGGATCTCTGGGCAAACCGTTTGGGTCCCCTCCTCTTTCTCAGGAGCTAATATCTCTCCCTCTCAATAAATATTTCCTGTGCTTAACCTTTGATGTTCCTTAGAATTCATTCTTTGACTTTTGGAAACACAAACTCAATGCATCTGATAACTAGCAGGGTGGGAATTGTACCATTTGGAGGACCTACGTCACCAAGACTCATGTTTTAGTGGGTTTTTAGGGGGTGGAATTAGCTATTGCCTCACCCTACCCTTTCCATTTTTCTTTAAATCTTAGAATTAGTGGTACCTAGAGAAGGCTGTGCCCATTCATTCTTTTAGCTCCATCTATTTATATGTAGGTATCAGGATCTTCTTCCATAAAAGGAAATGAAACCAGAACTATCATCCACACCATGCTTAGGTTATAAACGTATATCACATGGTTCTAGGGTAGGGCTTGCCAAAGCTCGATCGTGTGAAGGATCTAAGGCCTTTAATGAGGCTATTTACGGACTGGTCTGCGAAGCTGACTTAGCAACACAGATGGCCTATCTGCTGCAGGAGGGCTATGCAGTTTCCAACCCAGAGCATGGGACCGCAGAACTCTGGATTCAGCACTGCCGAAAGACTGATGCAAGGGCATCATCTGCAATGCTTCAGGTAGATGCAGGTGCTGCAGAAGTGGGAGCCTCAGGCAGCAGCAAATTGAGTAATTGTACCTCCTTCCTTCATTCACTCATTTCACAAATACTTAGGTCAGTACTGCCTTCATACACCCAGGAGTTTAGGACAAGTAAAGGAGATCTGCTTCATTATAGAATTTATAATTTAATGGGAGAACTCAGATCACAAACAAGGAAATAAATATATACAAGTGACATAATTACAAGGCAAGAGAGTGATTTTTAATACCAGCACCCCTAGGAAGCATTTAATTCTCTCTCTGAAGAGAATTCCTGGTGATATAGAGTGTGGGCCCTACGGCCTGTAGTGATTTGACCTGAATATTAATGTGACTTTCCTGGTCTCCAGAGATTGGGGAGCTCCCTATCTGTAGGTTCCTTTAGGATGTGCCTGTGTTTTTTGAGTTTTGGTTAATTATCTTATAAAAGTTCCCCCATTTGCTTAACCTCCTGCCTTTGTTTTGCTTTTTCAGTCTTCATTCCCTATTTGCTTTTTGCTTTAAATATTCACTTCCCTTCTTCCTCCTTCTTGCCCTGTTTATAGCTGTTAGTTTTGCATTTTTGTCTGGAATAGTTGTTTCAGACACTGAAACGATAAGCGGGGCCCAGCCTAGAGCTTTTCCATTGTTTTTCACCAGTCTAGCATCTGCCTCTACCCAGGAGAGGTTGGCTTCTTCTTGGTTCTTCAGGCTTGCTGCTTGCTATAAGCACATGCCTGCTTTGTTCCACTTCTGCCCTTAGGATTTTCAGGGGTGCTCATGGGGAGAAAAATGCCTGAGGGAGGAGGAACTTCCCATTCACCCTCATGCCCAAGAATTCCTTTCCTTTTTCCTTTCTTCAACAGCTACAATGTTTCAGAGTGAGCTGACACTCTCTGGTGTTCCATTTTGGCCCATGACATGACATGTTCATGAGGACTCTGGATTACCGCCACCTAGTGTTTGAAAAGGCAGGGTAGATAAAACTGAAAGAAAACTTGACCACATTTCATTTAACAGTGTTTAACTGAGCAAAGAACACTGCTGTGAATCAGGCAACCCTCAGTCCCTAGAGAAATTTGTAAAATTGAGCTGTGCAAATGGGCAGCAGAAACAGCTTGATTGTGTATAGCTGACTGTCTTACGCAGGCTTAGTCTAATCAGCTGGCAGCCTTTGATTAGTCAGAGTTTAGCTATTGTGATTGGCTGAGGCCTTAGCTAATTGTTACAAAAAATTTACAGCTGGTTCTGCATCCGTGGATCCTACATCCATAGATGCTACCAACCATGGTTCTAAAATACTGGAAAAAATTTGTGTCGGTACTGAATATCTACAGACATTTTTCTTATCATTGCCCCCTAAGCAATACAATAAAACAACTATTTACATAGTATCTTCATTATGTTAGGTATGCGAAGTAATCTAGAGATGATTTAAAGCTACAGTCATCCCATAGTATCCACAGGGGGATTTGTTCCATTTCACCTCCAGTTAGGAAACCAAAATTTTAGGATGCTTAAGTCCCTTACATAAAATGCTATAATGTTTGCCTATAAACTATACAAATTCTCCTGCATACTTTAAATCACCTCTAGATTACTCATGATACCTTATACAATGTAAATGCCAGGTAAGTAGTTGTTACACTGTATTGCGTAGAGTAATACCAAGAAAAATAGTCTGTGTGTATTCAGTACGGATGCAGGGATCTTTGCTATTTGTTTGTTTTGCCTATTGCGGTTCTACAGATTGAACCTCCCTCGTCCGATGCAGGGTTTCCTGAAAAGTTTTTTCGATCTGTGGTTGGTTGAATTTGTGGATGGAGAACCTGTGGATACAGAGGGTTAATTGTATGTGAGAGGATATAATTAGGTGCTATGCAAAGATTGATGCAAAGACTGAACCATTTTATATAAAAGACTTGAGTACCCTTGGATTTTGGTATCCACAAAGGTCCTGGAAATACAGCCCTCGTCGACTGACTGTAGTCCTGAATTAGGTTGTAAGTTTGTTGCTGTACTGTTAGGTTGCAGTTCAGTAAGTAGGAACTCAGGGTACCCAGTCATCCTTAGGCCAAATTCAGTTTAATTTAACCCTAAACAAGTGTTCAGCGTGGCTGATTTCTGAGCAGCCTGACTTCCGGTTTGTTGTCAGCTTCAGCTTGCCCAGTGCCCCCGTGGGTGTGAGTCTGCTTGAGTAACAGAGCGTGCTTGTTGGCACATAATAAAGCCTCTGGAGGCTCAGCTAGTGTCTGGTGGAGCCCGCTCATGTTACTGGGAAGTGTGGAAGTGTGCCCGAAGTCCCATAGTGGCAGCGTTAGAGTGAAGGGGGAAGGAAGTGTTCTGGCTTCCCCTCTGCATTTTTTCTATTATTCTTCTCTGTTCATTAACACTGATGGTAAGTCGTGCCTCACATAAAACAGGAACCTCTGTCACATCCTGGTGTAAATAGCAGTGGAGGTCTGGTGGCTCTTCCAACCTATGCTAAGGCAATATGTTCCTTTGGTCAAGTTCTTCGTTACAAGCCTCTCCGATACACTGCCCAGTGACGCTGCTTTTACTGTTCTCTAGCTCAACTGCCAGCGCAGCCCATGGGTAGTCCACCGACTGTGTATACTCAGCCACATAACAATCTCTAGGTTAAATCCTATGTGGCTGCATCTGTAGAAATAGATCCTGACAGTTTGCATTCGAAATCTCAGAGCAGTTAAGTAGTGCAAGATACACTGGGCAACATTTGTAATCTGAGAATCAAGACACTGGAATTCCTTTGAGCAGTTCCAGCACTGATTTTCTTCTCTGATCATAGGTGGCCATTAGTCATGGAGTGAGCAGGGATCACCTGGATTTGGTGTTTTTCCAGGTGACCAGTTTAGAAAAGTTCTAGGAAGGACATGGCCGGCACTCATTACATGAACCAGTCATTCTCTTCTGGAAGATGATGCAGGGAGCATGTGCTGAGCACTAAAGCTAGTCATAAAGATACATGATTTATGTTGCCTCATCTTTATTAGGTAACTCCCAAATGGTTGCCACAAAGTTAATTCTGCTCTCTCTTTTCTATGGGGTGAAAAGATGTTGAACTGAGGAAGAAAAGATCCCTCAGATGCTGGGAGTTTGAACTTTAAATATGGCCCTCCTCCCCCATATTTCTGACTTGGTGTGTTTACCCCCTCTGGTCACAGTTTCCTCCTCCATAAAATGCGAGAATTGGGTTCTTCTCATCCTACAACTTTCTAAGTGGGGTTATTGCTTTATCCCAAAGACAGAGAATCAGTTAACATTTGCTCTTCTGAAATGAGACCTTTGTTTTCTGTTGGCTCTCATAAGGGGAAGTTAAATAATTCTAGTTGAGATAACAAAGTCCCAAAAGACATGACTGTTTATAAATGGCCTAATCATCAGGAGCAGAGTTCAAGGCAATCAGTACCATGTCTTCTAAACAAGGTGAAGGAATAAGTAGAGAAAAGGCAAAGCCCAAATTTGACTGCATTTCTTTGGCAGACATTATGAGGTAAACAGTTCTCTAATTTATAGCAGCCTATTACTCAACACCTTGGATTCATTGTTGACCAACTTCTTGAATGGAAATACAATGCCCAGCCCTCTCTCCCGCTCCCCGACTCACTTCCTCCATCTGCTTATAATATTCACTTCTAAGCACATAAAACCCATTAATGTCTCTAGGAGGTGGCTTGTTTTTCTAATCAAGATAAATACAGACAACTTCAGAACAACTAAAAAGATACTGAGTAAAAATGACTTCAACATATAAGATTCATTAAAGTGTATTCTTTTTTTTTTTTAAACCAGGGATTGAACTTGGGTCCTTGTGCTTGTGAGGCAGGCAGTGGAACCACTGAACTAAATCCCCGGCCCTCATTAAAGTGTATTCTAAGCAGAGTCAATCTCTATAGCTATCATATTCTTCAATGATTCACTCTATAAATGCTGGCTTTAGTGTTTTTCTAATGTTGTTAATTTATCTATGACTGTCACTCTGGGGCTGTTAACTTTGAACAGACGACTGGTATTAATCACTAAAGGTCATTAAATGCCAAGGCCTGGTGTTAAATCAGACCAGGAGTGGCACGTGCAAGTGTCCTTAAAGTAAATTTTGAAAACTACTTCAGCAATTGGAGTTTGTCACTGCAAATGGGATTTGACCCTTTGGATGTTGTAAATGTGCAAGATCCTGGAATAAGATTGTAGGATCAATGTTGATATGAGCAAGACTTTGCAAAAAGGGTAAAACTGCAAAAATTGTCTTGTGCCCGGTCCTTGCTGGTCAATTGTCTCTCATGCTACTCAGTGCATTGAGAGTGCTGTTCATGCAGTGAAAATTGGTTTACAGTGTGTCAGGCAGGAACAGAAATTAGTGTATTAGAGAAGGTGAATCCCTGAGTGAAAGGGGAGGCTGCTGGGTGGTGGGGCACTGTATAGCAAGTAAACCACATAAGAGGAACATGGGCATATCCAGACCAACACCCAGGGTGCAGTTGCCATGGGGAGCATGAGCTTTCAGTGCAAATAGTAGCCAGAAACTTCTATTTATATATGAAAATTCTCAATTTTTGAAATGCTGACCGGCTTCAATCTGAGAAGAAAAGAACATATACAGGCTTTACAAAATTTGTTTGGGGACAATAACTGGCCTAACTCGTGACCTCTGACATTTCTTGCTTAGGACTCAAGAATGATAAACATTGACTCAAGTTAATAATTTCTTCAGACCATGTATGTTTTGCTGCTTGAACTTTTAACTGTAAATGTGAGCTAAATAAACCCTTTCTCTTTATTAGCTAAATTTCCTTATGTATTTCATTGTAGTAGCAAGAAGCTGACTAACACACTCAAGAACTGAATTTTATCAGTTGCCTCAGGAACTAGGGTTGCCAAACTCTTCACATGCACACACACAGCTCTTACACACACACACACACACACACACATGCACACACACACATTAATATGGTATTTGCTGCTGGAGTGCTGGACTCCTCTTCTCTGAGCTGTGATTGCAGTTTGTTTAACTATGACTAAGTAACCATCAGTACCTGCCTAAGGCTGGGTGAACAAAATTCAAATAAGTGTAAGGAAAAACATGAATTCATTGTTTAGTTATTATAGAAAATGAATTCTGGCTGAGGGTAGAGTTTAGTGATAGCATGCATTCTTAGTATTCACAATGCTCTGGGTTCATATTTTCATCACTAAAATAGAAATAAATTAATTAAAATAAATGTATTATTTATATATTTATATAATACACGCAATTTTTATATAAATATTTAACAATGCTATATCAAATATTTATTATTATAATACCATAATATATAATTTATTATATAATATATCATATATTTTATATACAGGCATGTTATATAATATATAATGCGTTATATTATGTGAAATATATATTTATGTATAAATAAATGTAGAAGACAATAAAAGCTTATAAATACACATATGTACTGATATTTAAATACACATATATAATATATCTATGTATAGCTACAACCTTATATTGTCTCCTTGAAATATATTCATACAAATATATATACATATATACACAAATGTTAGGCATCCATACATATTTATCTGTATCTATTATTTATATATAATGTATTATATATTCATATCCATATTATAGCTTTATAATGCATTATTGGAATTTATTTATACAGTTATAAAAGTTTGTGCACATATTTACATATATAGAATTTGCAAAAAATTCTGGAAGAAAATTTTTTAGTATGTAAGAATGTATGTGGATAAAATTGGGGTAAGTAGAGTAGGTTGGGAGTGACTTCTCATTATATAAATTTATTTAAAAAGTTTTTTTCTTGCTTTTTGGGAGGTAGTGGAGATTGAAGCCTGGACCTCCCTACTGAGCTACACCCTCAGCCATAGTTTTGCTTTTGCTTTTGAGACAGGCTCTTGCTATGCTGCCTAGGCTAGGATTGAACTTGCAGTCTTCCTGCTCAGCCTCCCCAAGAGTGCTGAGATTACAGGTGCACACCGTCACACTCAGCTTATTTTGATTTATGAAACTTGTGGTAGTATTACCTATCTAAAAAGAATTAAAATTTTCATTTTTCAAACAAGAAGTAGTGAAAAGTGGACAGTGGTTCTAAGCCCTGCCTTCGCGTTACAATTATCTGGGGAGTTTCAAGTAAATCCTATTGCTTTAGTCAAATCTCACAGCAATGAAATCAGAACCTCTGGGGCTGGACCAAACATCAGTACAGTACTATTGAAAGCCTTTCAGGTGACTTCAATGTGCACCCAAAGTTAGAAACTGCTAAATTAGAACTAAGGTGAAAAAACAAATAATAGAAAGTAAATGGTGGTTACCAAAGACTGGGGCAGGAAGATGGGCAAAGACAGGGTATCGATCATTGAACACAATGTTTCAGTTAGGTTACAAAATTGTTTTTGTCATCTATTGCAGTGCATGATAATAATAATATATTTCAAATTCCAACACATTACTACTGTGTGTGTTATGGATTAGATCTATAATGTCCCCCAAGAGCCTCATGTGTCCACAGATGGGGCTTTTGGAAAGTGATTGAATCATGGAGGTGCTATATTGATCAGTGGATGACTCCACAGATGCATTCACAACTAACTTACTGTGGAGGTGAGACCTGTTTGGAGATGGGTCACTGGGGGTCTGACTTGGAAGGGTGCCTCTCCTTCCCTTGTTCCTCATTTTACTCTCTCCTTTCTGGCCACCTTGACATGAACAATTATCCTTTTCCAGGGCCTTCCTCCATTCCCTTCCTGCCTTAGAGCTGGCTGACCATCAACTGAATCTTTAAATTGATGAGTCAAAAATAAACGTCTCTTTCTTTAGGAGTTGTGGGTATCTGGTATTTTGTCCCAGCAATGACAAAGTGACTAAGAGAGTGTGTGTAGTATTTATTTGCATAAATAAATTCCAAAAAGATACACATACATGGTATTTATCTATAAGATAATATATAATATATTCATATTTTCATGAGTAAACCCCAAGCATATAATACAAAATTATAGACATACATAGAGATTTATGTTACATATTTAAATAATGTATTATATATTGCTATTATAGATTTTTAACATTCTCACCACAAACACATGACAAATTGGTGAGGTGATGGATATATCAGTTAGCTTGCTTGAATCTATCTAAAATGTATGCATAGATCAAATCATAATATTGTACCCCATAAATGTACATACAATTATTTCAGCAAAAAAATAAAAATAATGAAAAGAAATGTTAGATGGTTATATCAGTAATAGTTTAACCTAATCCTGTTTTTCCTTAGCAGGATTAAACAGAGAGAGCAGTGAAGCTCTTGATGTATGAAGATTCCTCTTCTGAAAGAGGTATGAATTTTAATGGATCCAGAGGAGCTGAGCTTCAGCAGCCTCCTGAGCAGTTGGTCTCTGATTCCCTCATTTTACTGGTTGGTAACAAAATGTCACACTGAATTGTAAGGCTCCTTCTACTCCTTTGAAAACAGAGGAAGCTGGTTTTCTACTCTTTCTAGTTCTTAATGCTTCTTATGGCAAGGTTTCTGAGGAGCTATGCTAGCTATCTGATCTTCAAATAGGTGATGCTCGACTTTTGATGACTACAAAGATTATTTTAAGAACTCGTTATAACAGCACATTCCCTTCAGGATTCTGATTCAGTAGTTCTGTTGCGGAGCTCAGGATTGTAATTTCTAATAATCTACCTGATGAGTTTGATGCAGGTGGCCCAAGGATCACGTCTACTATTCACATGACACTGGTGCTCTAGATATGGCTTATACTAGATTCTAAGAGCCAAGTATTATGCATTCAGAAGTGCTGAGAACCAGTGTTTATCCTAGTGGTAGCCTCAGATTAGCCAACCACCAACCAGTGAGAACATTTAAATCGTGGAAGTCAGCAGAGGCTAAGAATCAGGGTGGTTCATTGCTTTTGTTTTTCTTGAAAGCTGGTTTACAAATATAACAGTAGCTTTAAGTAATATTATCTTGTTTTTTGGCCTAATTAATTTTACACTTAGTTTCTTTGAGTAATTTAATTATGAAATAATTATAAATTCACAGGAAATGGCAAAAATGTCATGGAATGCACCATGAACTAATTACCCAGATTCCCTCAGTGATGATGTTTTTATGACTACAGTATAGCAGCAAACCAGAAAAGTAACATTGGTATGATACTGATAATTACACCAAAGAGCTTATTCAGCTTTCATCAATTTTTACGTAAATCAGTTTTGTGTGTATGTGTGTGTGTGTGTGTGTGTGTGTGTACAGAACTATCACTAGAAAGGGACTGCCTTATGCTATCTCTTTAAAGTCACATCCAAAATATAGGATGCAATTTTTGAGATTAACTTTTTCACTAAGTACTTTGCGTGTATTAGCTTTTCACCTCTGTATCAAAATACTTGAGACAAACAATTCCAAGTAGGAAAGGTTTGTTTTGGCTTATAGTTTGAGGTTGCAGTCCATGGTCAGCTCCATTGCTTTTAGGTCTGTGGCAAAGCAGAAACATCATGGTGGGAGGAAAGCTGCTCTCCTCATGGCAATCAGGAAGCAGAAAGAAAGGGAAAGAACCAGAAGGAAAGGGCATGGGGCATATAATCTCCAGGGTTAGGCCCTCATGATCCCTTACCTAGGCCCTATAACCAAAACTTCCATTTATCTCCCACTAATGCCTTCAAATTATGAATCCATCCATGTGTGAATCCACAGAGGAGTTTAGAGTCTTCATGATACACCCATCTTCCCAAAGCCCTACCTCTGAACATATGAGACGTTTGGGAGACATTTTAGATCTAAAACATAACATAGCCTTGAAATTCATCCAAGTCTTTGTGTATATCAATAATTCCCCTCCCCTTTTTTTTGTTAAATGGTTTCACATTGTACAAGTACTGGAGTTTATCTAGTCATTCCTCCAGTAAAGGATATTTGGGTTGTTTCTACTTTTTGACAGGTATGCATAAAACTACTGTGAACAACTGTGTACAAGTTCTTGTGTGAATGTAAATGTTCATTTTTCTGGGATACACACCCAGCAGTGTGAGTGCTGGGCTGTATGGTAGTTGGCATGTTAACTTTGATGAAAAACTGCCAAACTATTTCCCATAGTGGCTGTAACATTTTTTTCATTCCTACCAGCAGTGAGGCTGTTCTTTACATCCTCCTGGAATTTGATACAATCACTTTTTATGTTAGTTAAAAAAAATAACCATGTAGTGTTATATCATCGTGTTTTTAATTTGCATTTCAGTAGATTATGAGGTTACAGATCTTTCCATGTGCTCATCTGCCTTCTGTGTCTTCTGTGTCACCTCTTTGGCGGATATTTGTTCATATGCTTTGCCTATTTCCTTTTTTTTTTTTAATGGTTGAGTTTTCAGGATTCTTTATATATTCTAAGTCTTAGTCTTTTGTTAGCTACATTGTTTTCACATATTTCATTCCAGACTGCAGCATGTCTTTCATGCTCTCAGAAGGTCCTTTTAAGTTTTAAATTTTGAAGAAATCCAATTTACCTAAATTTTTCTCTCATGAATTGTGACTTTGGTGTCATGTCTAACTCTTTGCATTAGATTAATTTTATCATTATATCCTTTGTTGTTTCAAAAACTGCAAGAAAAAGACATTCAGTTATTTACTACATTTGTCACAAAAAAATCAGTGGATAGACTGTCTTTTTTTGTCACTCGAGATCTCTTACCTGAATTTCCAGGTACAGGATGACTTTTAGAACAGTCTTTCTCAGACATTGATGTGCACAGGAATCATCTAGACTCTTCACAAAATCCAGATTCTTATTTACTATGTGTGTTTGTCTCTTCTGTACTTCCTTGCTTCTGGGGAAAAAGTACTTACAACCTGTGGCATAAAAAAGGAGAGATTATTTTGGCTTACATTTCAAAGGATTCAGTCCATGGGGCTCCAGGGGAGGAACACGGGAGAGGGGCATGGTGTAAGGAAGCTGCTCAAGCCATGGCAGTCAGAAGGCAGAGAGATAGAAAAGAGGAGCTGAAGACAAGAATTCGCCTTTCCAGATCACACCTCCAGTGATCACCCTCCGACCATGCCCTGCTTCCTAACAGCTCATTCAGCTATTGAACTCATCAATAGACGAATCCAGTCACTTTATCAGTATAGCGTTCCCATGATCAAATCACCTTCCAAGCACTTGAGACTTTGGGGGAGAATTTTACATCTAAACTGTAGAACTGTAGCAGTAGGTTTAGAATTAGCTTGAGTTTTTCATATCTAGCTTGCTTTCCCTTGATACGAAGGCTGATGTTCCAAAGACTGTCCTTTGTTCAACCAAATACTTAGAATTCATTAGTCCCCAATAAAATGTCATGAGAATTACGTAACAAATTGTGCTTTTATTTTTCTCAAACAGAATAAGACCTAAACTGAAGCATAACCTTAATATATGGGTTGATTTGTATTTGGCTTTTTTGTGTTATTTCCCTTAGTTCTAGTTTTCTTCTTTTATTTCTAGCCTTTACTTCCACAAATGTACTGTTGTCAATTTCCTGAAAACTTTTCTAGAACAAAAACAAGTACTCAAATTGGAGAGGGCAGTTTCTTTTGCTTGTGTTCTCTGTGTGCATGCTGTGATGGTACGTTTCCACTCAGGAAGTGGTTTTCCCTACTTATGCTTCTGGTTATGTTTCTCTGTAAATGTGTTTTTAAGCCATCTTGTACATCTGTGAATGTTCTACTTCTCCCAATGAGATGATACATTTTCTAGGACGGGGACGTGTCTTTTATTTCTATTACAATCTCCTGCTGATCCTGCAACACTTGTCTGCACATGGGTGGTGCTGGAGTGGTGGGCAGCGGGGGGGAGCAAGGCTGAACACGGCTGTCTAAGAAACACACGGTGCTGATGAACAGCACATGTCCCTCCCAGCTTATAGGATTTGACTTTGAACAGCTGTTCAGCAGATGCCCCAGATCTTCTTGTTTGCAATGACGATCGCTGGACTGAAAGGCCCATCTTTGGAAACTCTGTGGCACAAGGGCAGGGGATTAAATTCTAAGCCCTTTGAGGGGAAGTGTCCAACATCCTTGAGGTTGCTGAGACCGAGACTTTTCTCTGCACTCTTCCACACCACTGAGGTGAGAGTTGTGGGGTTAGTGTCATGGTCAGAAGGGGCCAAGTGGCCCCTGTTTTCCTGCTTTATAGGGAACTTGACACCAAGCCAGCACTCTGGCCAGATGCCTCAAAGAGAGGGGATATGGTTTACATTGGGATTCCTGAGGATGGGAGCCAGTCTTGAGTTAGACTGATGTTCCTAAGGCTAGCTTCTCCCTGGGCTTCCCCGCCTCACTGGGGCTGTTCTCTGGTAAGCATGAGCTTGGGCTGAGCAGACTGGGGAGGGCCTGGCTACCCCTAAACATAACAGAAAATGTGCCAGGAATTCACACTCATCCCATATTCCCCTCTCTCTTTAATCACTGCCCTACTTTTTGAACGGACACAAGGACTCTCTTGCTGCTCCTTTGTCCCCAAGTGTCACTTCCATCAGTACATTCTCCAAATTGTGCAGTTGAAGTGTGAATCTGGCCCTGTTAGATGCTTTCTGTGCTCCAGAGGTCTTGTGATGAGATCCATACTCTTCTTTTTGTTGTTGTTGTTCTTCATTAAGTTTACTGGTACATTGTAGGTATACAATACAATGACATTCATCATTGGGAGTGTGCACCTTTACATAATCTATCTTGGTTCTTATTTTTTCCCCATTCCCCTGCCCTCCCTTCAACCCCTGCACCCCTCCTTTTTTTACAAAGACTTTGTTTCCAGTTTTTCCTTTTCTCATATTAATTCCATTCCCTTCTTTTCTTTCCCCAACCCATCCCACTTCACCTTCCCCTTTGCACCTTTTCTTTTTATTTCACATTATCAATTACACATTTTAATCTTTATTTACACTTTAGTTTTTCACACCAGAGAAACTATTTGGCATTTACACACGTGTCCTATTTATTTCACTTAAGAGTATGGCCTCAATGTGCATCCATGTAGCTATAAATGTCTCTAGCTTTTTGTTCTTTATGGCTGAGTAGTACTCCATTTTATATAAAAAAAATCCCACATCTTCTTTATCCAGTCTCTAGTTGAAGGGCAACTGGGCTGTTTCCAAGTTTTAGGTATTACAAACTGTGCTACCATAAACACGCATGCTCATATAGCATCCTGGCATGATTCTCTCAATTCTTTTGGGAAGATACCCAGCAGAGGAAAAGCTGGGTCTAAAAGGACCTCTAATCCTAGATTTTGATTTCCACAGTGGTTGCATCAGTCTATACTCTGACCAACAGTGGAGAAAGGTTCCCTTCTTGCTACAACCCCACAAGCATTTGTTATTGATTGATTTCTTGACAGCAGCCCTTCTTTCTGGAGTGAGGTAGAATCTCAGTGCTGCTTTCATCTGCATTTTTCAAATGACCAGTGATGTTGAAAAAATTTTTCATATGTTTTTGCTACTTTTACTTGTTTGTCTGAGAAATGTCTGCTCATTTCAGATGCCCATTTGTGAATTGAGTATATTTGGGGGATCTGATTTTTTTTTTTAGTTCTTTATATATTCTAATAGTAGAATTTTGTTTGAGGAACAGCTGTTTAAGTTTTTCCCCATGTTGTAGCTTGTGTCTTGGCTCTGTTGGTGGTTTCTCTTGCAGGGAAGAAGCTTTTTAATAAGATGAGATCCCAGATGTTGATTCTTTCGGCTAGTTCCTGTGCTACTGAGGATTTGTTCATATAGTCTTTTCCTATACCAATGTCTTCAAGTGTTCTACTTAACTTATCTTCCATCAAAGTTTATTGTTTCTGTTTTAATATTTAGATATTTAATCCACTTCAATTTTAGTTTAGTGTATGGAGAAAGACAGGGGTCAAGTTTTAATCTTTGGCGGGTTGAAATCCAGTTTTTTCCAACACCATTTATTAGAGGCTATCTTTCCTCCAGGGAGGATGGTTGGCTCCTTTGTCAAAGATGAGGTGGCTGAGTATGTCAGGAATTGTTTCTGAATCTTCTAATCTGTTCCGCTGATCCTTAGGTCTTTTTCTTTGCCGGCACCATGGTGCTTTTATCACCGTGGCTTTGTAGTATGGTTTCAAGTTGAGCACTGTGATACCCCCTGTCATGTCTGTTGCATTGAATTGCTTTTGCTGTTCTATATCTCAAGATCCGTACTCTTTAGCTTGACTTATAGTACTCCTTTAGTTTTTTTTAAAATTAATTTTATTGGTACAATTTAGATATACATAATGATCACCTTCATCAGAGGAATTTGTATCTGTTCATGGTATATCTTGATTCCCTTTCCCCCCAATCCCTTTCCCTCCCTTCCATCCCTCTTCCCCTCCTTATTTATAAAAGTTTTCTTTCCATTTCCCTTCTTTTCTTATTTTTTTTTAAATTTTACCTTCCTTCTTTCCCCTCTCCCTAGTTTCCTTTCCCTTTTGAACAATTTCTTCCTATTTCACATTATCTATTATATATTTTGGTCCTTATTTACACTTTCAGTTTCTCATATCAGGGAGAGGCTGTGATATTTACACACATGTGTCTGATTTATTTCATTTAAGAGTATAGTCTCAAGGTGCATCCATTTAGCTATAAATGTCTCATGTTCTCCTTTATGGCTGAGTAGTACTTCACTGCATATTTAAAAAAAACTTACATCTTTTTATCCATTCATTGGTTGATGGGTGTTTGGGCTGTTTCCAAGATTTTGCTATTATAAATTGTGTGGCTATAAACGGGTGCACATATATTGTTGTGGTTTGATGCTTTTAATTCTTTCAGACAAATACCTAGAAGGGGAATAGCTTGGTCAAACAGGACCTCTAATCTAGTCTTTGAGGACTATCCACACTGATTTCCACAGTGGTTGCACCAGGCTGCACTCCCATCAACAGTGGAGAAGGATTTCCTTTTCTTCACACCCTGCCAGCATTTGTTGTTGGTTGATTTCTTAATGTTAGCCTTTCTTTCTGGAGCACTATTTTTCAGCATTGTTTTTTTTTTTTTTTTTTTTTTTTTTTTTTTTGCATCTCTTGAATGACCAGTGATTTTGAACATGTTTTCATATATTTATTTGTCATTTTTTTTATCTGAGAAGTGTCTATTCATTTCAGATGTCCATCTTTGGATTGGGTCTTTAAATTTGGGGGGTCTGATTATTTTCAATTCTTTGTATGTTGTACATATTACTTTTGTCTGAACAATGGGCTACAATTTTTTTCCTACTTTGTGGGTTGTCTCTTCACTCTGTTAGTGATGTCTTTTGCAGTGCAAAAGCTCTTTAATAGGATGAGATTCCAGTTGATTCTTTATATTATTTTCCTGTGTGATCGGGGTTTTGCTTATGAAGCCTTTGCCTGCCCCTGTATCCTCAATATTTCTACCCATTCTCTCTTCTGGAATATTTAAACACCCTTTGACTTTATATTGTCTCTTACATGCCTGCCTTTCTTTACCTCCCACCTTTTCACATGCCTTTTTTTCCAGGCACATCAAGTGCTTTTCTCCAGGCATACTGAGTTAAGTATTTTCTCTTTTCTTTATCTTTACATTGACTCTGCCCTTCCTGTAGAATATTCTCTCTTCTTGATTTCTGAGGTGACTCATTAATTATTTTTAAGATTACACCTAAAAGATCTTCCTGGTTATCTTAGATATCTGTGTTTCATCAGCCTCCTGTTAAAAGGGCCCTGAAGGCAGAGAGATAGGTAAGGGCCTTAGTAGTTTTCTAACTAACCCTGACTAGAACGATTAAAACTTTATCTGGGAAGTAGGTCAAGGGTGACTGTGAAGAAAGAGAAAAATCTGATATGGATGAGGCACTGTGGTATTGTAGTGCACCAGAGAGAGAAAGAACTGTCTGGCAGAGTAGAGAGAAGACCCAATGTAGGACACCAAGAAGCTGAAATAGCCATCCCTCTCCACCCCCAATAGATGGTCTGGGGAAGTGGAAGCAGGAGGGGGACGGGGTGCTGACTAACTTTGGGGAAAGCTTTTAGGCATTCATCATATAATTATAGAATACAATGGACATCCACACACCTCCTTTCTAACTCAGTGGACTTGCTAGCAGTGGAGAACAAAGGCCCCATAGGTCCTCCATCTTTCTGGAGTCCCCTACACTGATTCTTTCTTCTCAGGGTAGCTATTGTCTTCTTTTTCCTCTTTACAAATAAAGTGTTTAATTGCACTTGGTCCCTCTAATTTATTACTCAGGTTGAGTTTAAGATCCCAGTGGGCTGTTCAGACAGTAGGGTAGCAGTGCTCATCCCCAGGATGTGACATCTTTGGTTCCTTGACAGACAACCAGAGGGGACACCTATAAATTTGAATTTGGCACTGATCCCACTATCTTTTAACTGTCTAAAAACCCTTTGGTCTGCACCAGTGACAAGAGTCCATGGCCATGTTGTATATATGCAATTTAACCAGAGCCACAAGATTGTATCCTGAGATATATAAGCAATAGCAAAATAAGCCGGAGTCATCTAAATCAATGATTGGGTTTGTGTGATGATTCTGCTGACCCACAAAGAAGAGAAGCCAAAAAGAATGTAAGGAACACATTCTTCACTCTTGGGGGTATTATTAAGGCATTAGGTAGAAAACAAAGAGGAGCAGAACAAAGCTGCTCCTTGAGTCAGCTCATCTCTAAAAGTATTTATCTTTCAGTTTATTGAGGACAAATGCTTTTGTGCTTCTTGCATCCCAGTTTTTGAGTTGTCCTGGTCTCTGGAATTCCTCTAGAATAGACACACCCATAGAGCACATTACTGCAAAGTCCCTCTTTCAAGAGCAGCCACTGACCACAAGGAGGTGGAAACCCAGGGACTTTCGGGTGAGAGAAGGGAGGAATACTCCCCCTCCAGAGAAGTGAGGATCTCTCTCATGGTGCAGATGTTTTTACGAGTACTTCGTGGGATTCCATACAGGAAAAGTTCCAAATCCCTTATTAAAAATGAAAAGAAGGGTCGGGGATTTAGCTCAGTGGTTCGGTGGCCTGCCTTGCAAGTGCAAGGACCCGAGTTCAATCCCTGGTACCCCCCCAAAAAAAAAGAAAAAGAAAAGAATTGCATGTGCAGATTCTTGCCAAATCTATCAATGTATCCTAGGAGATTACCTACAGAGACTTGAGACTGTGCCAATCAGTTAGGCTTCTGGAGAAACTGGTTTTTAAAACCTACAGGGTTATACTTCACGCAGTAGTGTTTTACGTGTTTCTTTCCTTCCCCTCTCAGCATATTTTCACATCTAGTTGGAGTGGCTGAGCTAAAACATGGACTTTGGTTTCTGTCCATATCATGTAGTGTAGTTCCTTTATTCTAAAGAGGGAAATTTCCCACAAATTGTGTGGCCACATATGTAGTCCTTGTCCCTCCTAGTCAAGTTGGATGGGCTCATTACAGGTTAGTCTTAATAGTATAGAGGCTGCTGGCTCACTCTGAAGTCAACTTACAGGGATAAAACCCATTTAATGATGACTGCTTGGACTCTTAGTCTCAGTCAAGGACTTTGCAACCTAATCTCAGACACACACTCACTTAACTATACAGGACACATATGCTTCAAGTTCATGAAGTCAGAGCAAATGTGTGATTCTCCATAATATATTTCTTCTATATTTGGTGTGATGAGAAATTCTGATTCAGTTGATTTGGGAAGACTGTGGATCACAGACCTTACATAAAAACAGTCAGCAACATTTGAAAACTGTGTGACTTAGAAAGTTTTACACGTCAATAAGCACACCATCCTCTGTCCATGTTCCTCATGCCATGACTTGTACAGATGCTGATTAAGGAACTGTGTGAGTTCCCAAGATGGACTCAGGATGACTAGAGAACTATGGCCAAGGCAAATTTAGAATGTCATTTTTTAGGTCAAAGAAGGTTTGTTTTCAAGATTTGTCAAACTCAGGATCAATACAGCTGCATCAGACGGGCTGCATCTAAATGTCATTTGTAGCTTGTCTTCTTTTCCCTCCAGATAACTCTGTCCCATGCTAATGTGGTGAACCAGTACTTCAGATCTTCTAAAACTCTCTCTTGCGTGCATGTCACCTCGGACTTGTCCAAAAGCAGATTCTGATTCAGGCAGTGAGGTGCTGCATTTCTGGCAAATTCCCAGTTAGATGCATACTTTTGATTCATGAGCAATACTTTGAAGAACAAGAAAATAGAGATCTGGATAACAATAATCAAGAAACTTATAATGGGATGAAAGGTCAAACAATAGCCATAAAAATAATATTGTTTGATCACGGTTTGCACATCAGTTACTACAAACTAATAGCACTTTGTGTCTGAGATTAGATGCAAAACTCTTGACCTGGGTTAGGAATTTAGGCAATGGTCACAAAATGATTTTCATTCATGTAAGCTAATTGGGCAGTAAGCCAGTGTTCTCAGGGTCTGTTGAGGAATAATGCATTTTCCTAGGGTCATTTCCCCAGGAAATATACTTGGTGATTTAAGTCATTATTTCCTAAACCAAATATATGTGCTGATGACCACAGGGTACTTTTGGTTGAGAAATGCTTACACTATTGGTGCTTCAGAGAATGGAATTTTTTTTTCTTTAAAGTAATTACTCTTCTTGCCTCTGAGATAAAGTGAGGTTCAAAAATATGTTATTATATATGATATATATATATTCTGTTAACTATGTCAATATCATTTTCATGGTATTAATATTGTACCATGTAGGTCCAACAAGAAATTACCCCTCAAAAAACTGTATATGCTTTTCTCTTGCAATTTTCTGTAAATCTATGATTATTTTTGAATAAAATGTTAAATATATACATTTACATTTGACTATATGCATTTTGGTATTGGATTGGAGTATTAGTATTTGGTATTTGGATTAGAGCCTGGAACAACAACAAAAAGCATGAGTAGAAAAACTTATAAAATCCCAAAGTGTCTTTAACTGAAAGTAATCTACTAATGTTAATTTCTTAGTTTAGAAAAATATGTCAAAATTGTGTAACATCGGAGGACACAGTGTGAGAAATCCATTCACAATAATAAAGGTTGGCAGAAGTCCTGTTATCTTGGCTTAGATTACTTTCTCAAATTATCTGACTGCAGAAAATTTTTAAATATTGACATCTACATCGGTGGATGTCAGTGGAGCCTGGTCTGAATCTTGAGGACTTGCCTGACCTTGGTAATGGAGAACATTTCAGTTCCTCAATGCAAAATCCTTATTCTTTGCTGCACATGCTTTCTTCCTTCTCACCTTCCTCTATTTTCTTATGTGTTTTCTTCCCCTATGGATCAGTCTGTTTAATCCCTTGATGTTGCAAGTTGAATTAACTTCGTTGTAACACATTTCGGCTGTATATAAAGATTAGTCAGGCCCTTTGAGAGGTTGCTGAATCATTCATCCAGCAGCATCCTGGTGGGGGATTAATTGTGTGCAGCTGAGGTACTGTGGGAATCACATGCTTTTATTTCAACAAGGAAGCTGCTGAGAAGCACTTAAAAGTTCTTAGAACCAGGAAGAACCCCTAAGTAGGAGGCTTTAGGCAACACTTTATAGCTAAAAGGGAGAATCAGTCTAGGGCAATTAAAAAGGTGATTCCCCATCTATTTTTCATTAGAAAGACAATATTAATACAGAATTAATGAGATTCTGCTTAAGTGGTTGTAATTAGTGGAGAGAATGGATGATCAAAAAACCATCATAAGTTAATTAAGAATTAAAATATATTCCTTGTACCTCAGCTTCTGCTTTTCTTCTCCTTTTTGCATTGATTTTTATCTATGTTAAAGGAAATGCAATGTTTTACTTTGTTTAGGAAGTATAATATGCATTTCTGTTCCTTCCACATATGTATGTTTCATTAAGATTTTTATTAATTGCCAGACACTGAACTTTGCGAATGACTTTATCACCACGAGAAAATGCAGATGATACCCTTGGGGCAGAAGTGAAGGAAAGGGGTTTATAGTTTGTCCTTGCTAGGCTTCTCCAACAACAGAAACTTAAGACTTTTTTTTTCTTTTTTTTGTTTTTGTAGCTGGGATCCAACTCAAGTCCTTGCACTTGCAAGGCAGGTGGTGGAACCACTGAGCTAAATCCCTGGCCCAAGACATTTTGTCTATTCACCTCCCTTTTTCTTCATCTTTCCAAATCTCACCCATCCCTCAGAGTCCCCACCAAGCCCAGGCCTTTGTAGATAGATCTCATAGACAACCTCTGACTCTCTCTCCAGAACATTGGAGTTTATTAATTTATATCATGTAGGTTCACAACTATTTCAAAAATATATCCCTTGATGACTGGAAACATTTGAAAAGGAGAGCTTTTCTTTTTACTTTTTCAAAACTGCACAAGTAAAACAGTGGTAGCTCTTTTTTTTTTCTATTTCCCTGTTTCGGATTTCTTTTTACTTGTGTTTCCCCCAGAGCTGGTGTTTTGCATATCATGCAATTACAGTACCCTATAATATATGGGCTGGTTATTTCCCTTCCATTACGTTTGGGCTTTCTGTGTGGTACTAAAACAACCAGTGAAGCTGGTTAACAATGACTCGATAACAGAAATTAACCAGTCAAATGGTCTTGTGAGGTCCAGATTGGTTAAATGATGATGACAATGTTGTTGTTGATGATGATGTAATGATTCCTTGAGCAATGTCCTTTCTGTGTTTCTGGATGTTAGGAAGAGTACATAAAAAGGTCAAGCTTGACCTAGAGAGGACACCTAAGTAGGTGACTGTGGCTTCTCAGATTCTCTTGTAGGCTCATCATGCAGAACTGCAGAAGGTCAACCTGAGAAGTGGGAGACAAAGGACGGTTGCCATTGAGCTCTTGGCCACTGTGTGCTTTCATAGCGGTCTACTCTCATGCTGCAGAGTATACTTCTTTTCCTACTTTTCTTGGCCCAAACTTGTTCTGCAGAGAATGTTTCTCTTCCTACCTTTAATAAATGTAAAACCTTGTTACCCTTTGTGCTTGTCTCAACCAATTCTCTATTTAGGTCAGAAGGAACCTAGAAAACCACCTCTAGAAGGAGACTTCAACACCCCAAACCAGGAAACACCCCACTTGGGACAGACAGGGACACAATGCAGCGGCTGACAATTCATGCATATAAAGACAGAGAGCTCACCTGGTATGGCTTGGGTATGACAGGTTCACCCAAAAGCTCATTGGATTGCAGATTGTACGGTGAGGGCGCCACTGTCATCCACTGATGAAATTGTGAAATTGTAATTTTACAGCATTATTAGGGAGTGATGAAAACAGGAGATGAGACCTAGTTGAACCTAGTGCATCATGGAAGTGGAACCTCAGCGACCATGTTTAGTCCGCAGACCATTCCTTTGGGCTCTTTTCCTTTCTCTTTCCTTCCTGGTTGCCATGGGCTGAGCAGCTTTCCTCCACCAGGCCCTCTTCACCATGTTTTGTCTGCCTTGGAGACAGCTAACCATTGGTTGATGTCTCTGAAACCATAATCCACAAGCCATTTCCCCTGTCACTTGTTTTGTCCAAATGTTTCTTCACAGAGACAGAAAGCTGACTAACAGTAATACCTCATTGAAATTTTATGGGCTACCAGAAGAGTAGCCTGTAGGAGTCCAGCAACTTTGGTGTCAACAGCCTGGTCCTCGCTGCTGGTCTTGGTGCTGCTGAGCTCATCCATGAAATGAATGGAATAGGCTGGAAACTTCCTCAAAGAGGGTCTGCATTGTGTGCGCACTACAGCGGTACTCAGGCTACACAGAAGTGCTCTAATGCTCCAGGGAGGAGGAGGCAGGAGGGAGCAGGGAGAGCCCAGTGATAGAGTATCAAAATGACTGCTAATTAATCAGTTCATGTGCATAATAGAGATTGTATGGCAAGGAGCAATACAAGAAAATTGTAGGATGGATAACATACATTGTTATAGTATTAAGGAGGGTGAGAATAGAAGGAAATAATGACACAGTGCCTTTCAGATAAATTACCTTGCTATTTTAATCTCTTTTTTTTGAGCAAAGTTGTAATGGGCAGCTGTGTACCTTCCTGTGCAGACTTCAAATGTTCATCAGAATCATAAACAACAAATTCTTTAAAAACAAAGAACCTCAGACCCATGAAGAGACCATGGCTGACAGTGCTCAACTCACCAATTCAAAACACACACACACACACACACACACACACACACACGCCAGTCCATGACTTGTTCCTACATGTCTGCATGTGATTTTTAAACAGTCTATAATAGTGATATTTCCTTGCTGCTGCCAAGCTGGTGCCTTCCAGTTGGCAGAAAGCAACCAAAAAGTACTTTCTACCACTCTGAACTTTCTTTCCTATTTACTCTTAACTTCTCAGTGCACAGCCTACAGTTAAACAGAATACAATGTATATATTTAAAATAATGGAACTTTCATGTATAGGCTTCTAGAATAATAGTCCCCAGTATGCCCCTGGGATCAAATTAACTGCAAAGGTTTGCATCAGTGACTTGGATTTCCGGCTGAATTTGCTTTGAAAGAGCAAATACGCGTGTGGAATGAAACTGCTTTGTAGATTTTTTTTTTCTTTGCACAAGTCCTCCTTTCTGCCTTAATCACCTGGATTGACTCCATAAAAACAAAAATGGATGTAGTTCACTGAAGAGCATTTCCGAAACATGTGCCTTTTCCTGTGATGATATATAATTAATCACTTCTGGGCAAGGCATACAAGGCACGGTGGCTTTTAAAGACTCCTTTAGTCTTTCTTCTCTTCCTGTCTTGTTTGTGTCAGAAGAATCTGCTGCTATCTCTGATTTTTCTCTGCTCACGTCTCATGTGACCATGTTAGCTCAGTGGAGAATCACTCCAAACACCATTCTCTCCCTCCCCTGGGTGCTAAGGCTAACACCGCAGAACAAAGAATACTTGGGTGAAAAATACACAGATCTACATTGGCAGGCACACACACATCCCTGCAACTCCCAATCCTTTCATTGTCTCTCCTCCTTCCTTTTCTAGCTGTACCCAGTGATGTTCTCTTTTATGCAGCAGCCCTAATGTTAGTGGTCACAGGTCTGCCAGGAAATCCTCTACCCTTGGGCACATGCATTGCTGCAAAGATTCTCAAATGCCCTGGAGTTGAAGCCCTTTTTTCTTATTTATCCAGAAAAACTCTGTTCTCTGAATGAAAAAAAAAAACACCTCAAAATATTAGTGACTAAAATTAGCAACATTTAGAAACAGGGACAAAGGTCTCACATTTGTGCACTCAAAACTGTCTGGTGTTGCATTCTAGAAATAAGGACATTTCTATAGGTAGTGGCTATGGAATGAAATATGTCCTCCAAAAAAGATGTTGAAATGCTAAGTATCTGAATATCAAGTATCTGTGAATACAATCTGATGTGGAAATAGAGACTGTACAGATGATCATGATAATGTGATATCTTTAGAATTTAATCATTTTACCATCTACACATATATCAAAACACCATGTTGAGCTTTGGAAGCATATATACTTTTTATTAGTCAGTTAAATTAAAAAAAAAACGATAGGACTGGGGTACTGCTCAATGGTAGAACTCTTGTGGAATATATGCTCAAGGCCCTGGATTCCATGCCTAGCACTGAAAACAAAACAAAACACCAAAAAACAAGCAAACAAAAGCCAAAAACAAAATAAAAAAATAAAGAAGAAAGATGAAGTCTTGAAGGTAAGCCTAATCTGACGTAACTGGTGACCTTCTAAAAGGATATATTTAGACATAGGACAGATAAATACACCAGAAAAACTGGTGAAGATGAAGAGAGAGTTTGGGGTGACACATCTACAATATAAGGAACATAAAAGATCTCTAGCAAACAAGCCGGAGCCAGCAGAGAACTATGGAACAAATTCTCCCTCCTGTCCCTCAGAAGGTACCAATGCTACTGACAGCCTCATTTTGGTCTTCTGGCTTCCAGAACTGTGAGACAATAAATTTCAATAGTTTTAAGTGACCCAGTTTGTAACATGGCTTATGGAAGCCCTAAGAAGGGCTTCAGAAAAGGGTAAAGGATTGGCTTTTGTAGAGTATAATATGGAACTTCTATAATGAAATACCACTAGGTAGCTTATACAACAGACATTTATTTTCTCATTGGTGCTAGAAATCCCAGACAAAGACATAGTTGTTTTCTTGTGAGACTTTTCTCCTTGGCTTCCAGATAGCTTCCTTCTTCCTACCTTTCACAGGGGCCGTTTTCTGTACAAGTATATTCGTGGTGCCTCTCTCTCTCTTCTTCTAGGGATATCAGTCCTAGGATTAGAGCCTGTACCCGTCAGCTTTCCTGTTGCTGAGACACTCTACCCCACACCCAGAATTTAAAGAAGGAAGAGTTTAACTTAGCTTGTGCTTCCTGTCCCTGATTGGCTGGCTCCAAGAGGGAGACTTCATAACAGAAGGGCACAGTGGAACAGGTGCAGAGTGTCAGAGTGGAAGGGGTGAGGGACTAGACACAGACCACAAGGCCAAGGCTCCATGCCCTGCCAACGATACACCTAGAAGTGTGTTTCACCAATCCTCAGGATAGATCCTAAAGCCCATCAAGTTGAAACTCCACCCTAACCACCACTGGGATCCACTCTGGTGATCTCATTTCAACATAAGCATTTCTTTAAAAACCTTATCTCCCAAACTGATCGTATGTTGAGGAACTGGGGTTGACATTTCAACATATGGATTTTGTGAGAGGACAAAAGCCAGCTAATAACCTAAAGGAAAGCAGTGGAATTTTCATACAACCTCTGAGGAGGCTCTGTGTAGAGTGCCACATGTCTGAGAACAGAGAACACGGACCATCTGCTGGACCAAGAAAATCGAACAATTCTTAAATTCCAATGCTGCACGCCTCATACGTACCGTGTACTAAGTCAATCTCAGGGCGGCCCAGGTTGTCTGATTGTTGCTTCACCTGAGCAGGAAGCTGCACATCTGGATTCATGTAGACTTCAGGCTACCTCACATTCTGGAAGCCACAGTGGGCAACACTTGCTGAAGCTTCAGGCTGCCTGCTCTTGCTGCCCCCAGCTGACCAAGGCCTGTACTTGGTGTTTCGTCGTTCCTGCTATGCTCATTTCAACGGGTCAAGATCAGAACCTGGATGAAGGGTGTACCTACGGTGTTCCACTGGGTCCAGTGTCAGCTATGTCTGCTCTTCCTTGCCTAAGGGAGGCTGAAGACCCAAATGAGGGAGAGGAAGAGAGATGGAGAGAGAAGAAGGAGGGTGTAAGTGAATGATCAAGTTTGTGTCCGACAAGAACCAGTTATGCCCAGCCTGAATGCAGAAGCCGATGAATAAACAGGGTAGCTTGTACATGTTTCCACTTGAAAAATTAAAAGAACAGAATGGAGCTCATAGTAAACAGTTAGCTAGGCTTTTAACAACTGAGGTGCAGGCTCAAGAGGAGCCAGAGAACTGTGCTAGGGAATTGCTGTCCTAGATGAACAGAATTAAATATTGGCTGCTGGGCCAGATGCAAAGGAAGCTGTACAAACAGAAGAGCCACACCTCCCCACCTGCCTCAACTCTCCCTCATGTCTCTGTTTGATTTGGGACTTATAATAGGATAATGGAAACTAAAAGCATTTTTTTCCCTAGTAAAATCTAAACAGTAGCAACCATAATATATTAGACTGCAGGATGAATGCCATGTTAAGATAAAGGGGAAATGATGTATTTTTAAAGAGCTCTTATTTGGTTCTAACTTAAAAGCAACTGTATAAGTTTCTTTCAAGTAATGTTTCCTTAATTATTCATTTTCCTTGGCACTAGTTAAAGAGTCAAGTAATGACTTCTGTCTCTTTATATTTAGTCTATTATTGTTTGAAAAAGGCCAGAGGAAGGCCAGAGCAGTACCAAAAAAAAAAACGATATTTGCTTTTTTTTTTTTTTTTTTTTTTTTTTTTTTTTTTTTTTTTTTTTTTATTACCAACAGCCAATGTAAAGGGTAATATAATCACTGGCAGCTGAGAGACAATGACATTTTTATAGACCTTCTGGCAACACTGGAGTGTGAAAGAGTCTGACAGGTATTTGGCTTTTCATTCTGTTCTTTCAACTGCATTTCTCATCAGACTGACTGCTGAGCGTGCAGGCCTGAGGCAGCCCCACGCCTTCCCTCTACTCAGCATTCTAAGAAGTTGAACAGCAGCTGTCTGTTTAAATTTGGCAATTTTATAGATGGGAACCAAGGACAAATGCCCGCAGGACCCAGTTCACACAGTCCTGTGGGGGCCCTCCCTGTAGCCTTGGAAACTCCTCTTGGGTTCTCATATTCCTTGCAAACTTCAAAAGCTGGAGAACATTACCATTGCATCGGGACACAGAAGGGTCATTATCTTTTGGAACATTTAATCCTCGATTTTTGTGGGGTCATTTCAATGCACATATTTATGTACAAGAATCCACTGCTGCTCTCTCTTTTCTAGGGAAGACAGTATGAGGCTGCTTACTCTGTACCCCACAGTCTGGGTGAGCTCCTGCATATGGGATCTTTCTAGGCCATGCAGTTGGAGTCCTGGGTGGGCAGGCTTGGAATTTAAAACTCAGCCAAGGCAGAAAAGTAAAGATCAGGTTTCCATCTTATATTGGTTCAGTTCAGATGTAGGACAAGAGAGATGGTTATTCATTTGGGGTCTCATTCCTTTCAGTTGTGGTAAGTACATATACTCCTCAACTCATGATGGTTTTTACACATAGCTTTTTTTTTTTTACTTCAACATAGTATGAAAATGATATTAATTTAATAGAAATCATAGTTTAAATTTTGAATTTTGGTCTATTCTTAGGCTAGAGATACTTGGTTCCTTCCCCTGTGTCATGCTGCAGAGTGACAGTAAGGTGCAGCTCCTAATTGCACTTATGATCACAGGGGAAATAACAGACATTTTACAGTGTACTATGTTACTAAACTATGGGGTTTGGTAGGAAAAGTGGATTAAATACATTTCCCTACTTATGATATTTTCAACTCACAGGGCTTATGGGGCTGTAACTCTGTCATAAGGAGTATCTGCAGAAAGTTGCTCCTTCTAACTTCAAGTGGACCTAACATTTTCTTCTGCGATTCCTCCAGGTGACACAGATTACAGTCATATCCTAGCAAATTATCGAAGCTGTTTTGCTTTGTGCTTATGATCACATAACACGGAAAACTAAAAGTTAATGGCTGAAGCCAAGAGGTGAAAACGTTTAACATTAATGGATGAATGAACTAAAGCAAAGTATACAGGCTTTCACAAGAATGGTTCACATATCACAGGAATTTTGTCCTTTTACTTTCTTTACATTTTGAACCGCTCCCTGGATCCTGTGTGGATTAGAAGTTGAAATTGTCTGTCTTTGGTGAAATATATTCCTTTATGAGTTTATGGGGCCTCTTTATCTTGCTGTAGGTACAATATTCAGGAAGAATTTCCTTGCCATCCTGCTTCCCACAATGGTGATTGCTCCCCTGGATGCTAAAAGGAAAATCTCACATGAATGGAAGCTGGGCAATAAGCTTGGTTGGTTCCCTGGGCTAATTCTGGATAGTGAAGCCACGTTGGTTAATGCAGTTGAATATGACGTCTATTTGCTCTCCTCCAATGGTCCCATAGGATTAGTGAGATGTGTTTTAAGAGCATGTATGAAATTCAGAAACTCTTATCTCAGAAAAAGCGCTGTGTGGCTTAAAATTAACTCTCTTATACAGTTGAAAAAGCTGGCCTGGATAGTGTAAATGACTCTTACAATGAGATGGGGGTGGAGTCGTCCCTGGGTATCCATGAGAGATGGATCCCAGAACTACCCAGTAGACACAGAAATCCACAGATGCCCACGACTTTTTATGCAGCCTGTGCACATCCTCTTATATACTTCAGATCGTTGCCAGGTTCCTTGTAATGCCTAGTACATATAAGTGCTATGTAAATAGTTCTTATACCATGATGTTAGGGAGTAATGACGAGAAGTCTACATGTTCATATTCAGTGCATGTGTACATGTTCAGTGCAGATATAGATATTGTTTCTAAATATTTTTGATCTGAAGTTATTAAAAAAAAAAGATACAGAACCTGAAGACAGGAAGACCAAAATGAGTTATGAGACAGAGCTAGGATTAAAATCACTGCCTGCTCAAAGCTTTCTCAAGTTTCCCATCCACCTCTTTAATTTCAGGTGGCTGTACCTCTACATGTCAGTGGTAACCCCTTCCTGTCCTCTTTGTTGTCTTTCATGTATAAGTCAATCCTAGAAGCAGCAAAGTGACTAAAAATGATAAAGGAATTTAGTTACAATTATAGGTATTAAAAATTAAATGTGCCCAAATTACATTTCAGCTGTGATTATAAATTAAACCTGTCACAGTGTTTGGTTCTTAAATTCTGGCCAAAGTGTGGCTGATAGAATGACATGTCTTTCTGTGGAGATAGTTCCCAGGTCCAAAAGAAGAATCTTTTACCTAAGAGGCAATTTATCACCCTTGTTCATTATAATAACTTCTTTTGGCTTTCTGTGAATCAAACACATACATATTTAGAAAGAAGAATCTACCAGTGTATTTATGGATAGGGTCACATGAAATTTGGGCGTTTGTCATTGTGTAATTATTTGGAGGCAACTTATTCGTTTTTGCTTTCTATGAATCCAGTTTTAGTGGTGGTTATTAAGAAAAAAGATCCTAAATGCTTCTTGAAGGAATACAGAAAATGTTTTGAGTAGGAATATAGTATCCACCTCTTCTGAACAGTCTCAGATTGTTTCCCACCTCCTTGTTCACTGTCTTCCTTTGCTGCTAGTCTCTCTGCTATAGGAAACCAGCCTCTAATGACGAGAGTGTTGTAGCTCAGAAAAGGCTACTTCAAAACACAGCAGTTTGGCATCCCGAGTACTTTGAACCGACGGTCAGTGAAAAGCCTCAGAAGCAAAGCCTTTCTGACATTTTCTTGCCCTTTTTTCTTATACTCCCTCCTCTTCCTCTTAGGAGGACTATGGAAGCTAGAATTTCTTTTCTCCAAAGCCTGCCATTAAGTCTAGAAATATTCCTTTAAACTTTCTCTTTACTTTTTTCTTTCTATTTAATTTCTTTTTCCCAGGGCTGAGGATAGCACCCAGGCCCTTGCACATGCTGTTCCCAGCCCATCCTTGACACTGTGTGTAAGAACAGTGCTAGAGAGATTCCCTGACTTATCTCGTCTGATAAGGAGATCCTAAGACTCCCATTCCAGAATGGGTCCTGCCCATTACTACCCAGGAGGAAGTAATGCCAAAAAGACCAACAAGAATTTGAACAACAGGCTTTGCTTCCCCCAACCCGAGTTTGTTACATTACATCATTCCCTTTTATCTAAGCATGTTTCTGTGTTTTGCTGTGTGCCTGTTCATTCTTCATCAATCTTATACATACAACCACAGTTTTTCTTGGGTTTTTGATCTTTAATTCTGAAGGCTTCCAAGTCACAGAAAACTTTGATTAAACAGATGTATTATGCTTCCCTCTGTCTGTTATAAGGAGGTTGGCCATGACCTTATGATGCGGTAGAAATGTGTTACACTTCGCCACCCTTATGATTCTTACCAGACACTCTTGTCCACTAGTTTCCAGCTGTATTCAGCCATTGTGGAGATCAAGTACAAGATTGGAGGACAGGAGGAAAGAGAGATTCTTCATTGCTCTTTGCTGCTGTGGCTTCTTTCTGGTCTGTGCCTTTTCAGGGTTACAGATGCCCCTTAACTTATGATAGGTCACACCCAGAACTCATCATAATTTGAAAATACTGTAAGTTGAAAATACCTTCAATCCACCTGCCCTACCAAGCATCCTAGCTTAGCAACATAGTATACTGTAGAGGGTCAGCTGTTTCCCCTCATAATACAGGGACTGACTAGGAGCTGGGGCTTGCTGCTTCTGCAGCCCAACATTGGCAAAGAAGATCAGACAGCCTATTACTAACACCCACTGGGGTCCAAATGCAAAATTCCAAGTGAAGTTACTATTGAATGCATATTGCTTTCACATTATTTTAAAGTGGAAAAATGGTAAATCAAAGACTCTGAATTTAGTGTTAGGACAATTTCTCTTGGCCAGTCTGGGAATTTTTTTTTTTTTTTTTTTTTTTTTTTTTTGA